>NC_062547.1:110263148-110583505 GCF_016906955.1 Phacochoerus africanus | reverse complement strand
TGTCTCCCCTTTTAAGAGCCAGTCCTTGTCACAATAATAGTAAGTAGAGGAACCAAAGCTAGTTCTATTTCTCTCAGTGATTTACACTGAATGCAGACAAGCTGAGTAACAGAAGTAAGCCTGTAGTACCACAAACATTCTAAAACATGCTTGATTCAATGCACATTTCTATAGAAAACCAACAGGAAAAAAAAATGTTTATCTCTTTTGACCTCACCCATGTTTCCTTATAAAGTCCAGTACGTTAGTAAGAATATAAGTTTTAGGGAATACAAAGTTATCCACATAAAAATATATCACTTGCTACACTTGATTATGATTTACACAGAAAGGGAAAAGATGAAGATAGGTAGAAACCATCACTAGCTTTGGAACAATATACAGGCAGGTCAAGGAAAATAAGAGTAACAAAAGGACTTTCATGGAAGAGAGAGACATCAAATTTCTCAGACATAGGTAAAGATGAGATAAAAAAATTTCCATAAAATTTGTTGTTTAAATGTTACTATTTACTGAATAGGCAATAATTTATTCTATGAAAAATTTAGAAAATATGTTATGCAGCATAAAAATCATATATCATTTATAGAAAACATTATGAATATTTGATATATTTCTCTTTAAACCTTTTTATAATCCTCTATTTTTTTAGTTTATATAAGGATTTTTTTCCATTATAGCTAGTTTACAGTATTCTGTCAATTTTATGCTGTACAGAATAATCCTCTATTTTAAAACTTGTTTTATGTATTTGAGATCATTTAAAAATTTTTAAACCATGTGCATTTATGAGAGCATATCTGTCTTTTTCAGTTCTTACTTATCAATGGGAATATCTAGAGCCATGAAAGTGATCCTTGGCTGAACTCAATGAAACTTCTGAAAGGTTAACATAGTCACTGGGATATTTTCCTGTACATCTGAAGCAGTGGACCAGAATATACTAGTCTTTCAACATTGTTTAAAGTACACATAAACATTCATAGTAGACAACTGGTGCCTGGTTTTGTGTTCACACATAGATATGTGACCAGCTGTCTTTTAAAAACTCTACTCCATAAAAGAGATTTTTGACTGGAGTAAAAAGTGAATCCTTTGAACCCCTGCAAAGAAGCTTGTGCCTAACTTCTCAAATCTCCCCCTCATGTGTATATTTGTTATGAACTGAATTGTGCCCCCTACAATTCATATGTTGAAGTCCTAACCCTCAGTACCCTAGAATGTGACAATTTGTGCAGATAGAGCCATTAAATATGTAATTAACATTAGATTAGGTCATAGGAGTGGACTCTATTCCAATAAAAACCAGTGTCTTTATAATAAGTGGAATAGAGATCAAGGGATGTGTACACACAGGGAAATGCCACAGAGAATACATCCAAAGAATATAGCCATTGGTAACACAAGGAGAAATGAACTTTGCCTGCACTTTAATCTTAAATTTCCAACTTCTAGCAATGTGAGAAAATAAATTTCCTTTATTTAAATCATCTAGTCTAGGATATTTTTTGATGACAGCCAAAGAAAACTAATGCAATATTTTTCTCAGTATTCTTTAATTCTTTGTCTGAGTCCTTTAAGTCTCTTAAACTAGTGGGGGTTGTGGGATTCCAAACAATTTATTTTCCACTTTTTGTTTTGTAATAAGGCTTTTAGTACATTATGTGTATGTTTTCATTGTATTCCATCATATGACTGTGACAAAATGCATTTAATTGCTTTCCTATTTAAAAATGTATAATTGTATCCTATCTCTTACCATGGTAAATGACACTCTGATGATTAGTTTTAAACATCAATCTTAATTCACATTTCTGATATCCTTTTATTTTTATGATATGGTTCTAGAAATGTATACTTTGAATCAAAGAATATACAAATATCAAGAATATTGGAATACCTTGAGTTTCTTGTCAATTGTTAATTTGATTGTATTACACTTTGCACATTGACTATTAGCAAGGTTAGACACTTATTTTTGAACCAGCATCAGCAAGTACTGTTGCTATTTTTTTTAACTAATCAAATATTTGTTCTGTGATCCACCTCATTTTTCTATACTTTTCCTATTGTAGACAATTTTTTAGAGACACAACATATATTTTATTGAAAAACAATGGATTTTTAATGCATAAAATCATTATGTTCCATAAATATTATATAAATTTGCATTGCCAACTTGCTGCATTTACAGGGATTTATTTTCTCACTGTCCTTTTTCCTAAACTCCTTCCTTATTTATAATGTGATTTTTTCCCCTTAATGAAACAAGTTCTGTGCTTATATAATGAAACAATCCTTATATAACAAAAATATTCCTGATTTTTCACAGAAAGCAAACTTTTTTTTTTTTGGCTTTTTAGGTTTGCACTCATGGCATATGGAAGTTCCCAGGCTAGGGGTCCAATCAGAGTTATAGATGCCAGCCTACACCACAGCCACAGGAATATGGGGATCTGAGCACATCTGTAACCTACACCACAACTCACGGAACTCAGGGCCGCACTGGATCCCTGACCCACCGAACAAAGCCAACGATCAAACCCACATCCTCATGGATACTAGTTGGATTTGTTTTGTCTGCACACAATGGGAACTCCCCAAAACACATCATTTTTAAAACTCAATATCCTTATATTATGATTAAAAATCATAAAAGAGAAAAAATGAACACACACAAGGAAATTTTTTTAAATTTTATTTATTTATTTATTTATTTTAGGCCTTCACCCATGGAATATGGAGGTTCCCAGGCTAGGGGCTGAATCAGAGCTGTAGCTGCCAGCCTAATCATAGCCACAGCAATGGAAAATTATTAACCCAGGCCAGGGATCAAACCTGTATCCTCATGGAAACTAGTTGAGTTTGTTAACCCCTGCGCCATGATGGGAACTCCAAGAAATATTTTTTATATTAGTTATCACAGCTTTTTAGCTAAACATATTGAGCTATTTCCCCACTTTTAATTTATAATTATATATGAACATAGATTTAGTGAAGCTTTGTTGTATGTAAAATGTATTATGAATTTCTCCTATAATGAGAAGTTTTTATTTAAATATTTTAAAATACAAAATCACATTTTCCATGCACTATCAAGATTATTTGACCTGTGTACTACAAATATTTCTGTGGGTATATGAAAGAAGGGTAATTAAAATTTTAAGAACATAAGTCAAAATAGCCAAATTAAAAAAATATCAGAAATGAATGCTCGACTTCCATTAAATTAGTTCTTTTTTAAATATATATTTAATATGCATATCAAATAGAAAAGAGAACACAAGAATTAGTTCTTATTTTATATTTAAACCACTAGCATACATGGCAAGATTTATAAAAATCTATTTTTTAGGATTTAGTATTTTTGTAATTAAAGTATAGATTTACAGTGTTGTATCAGTTTCTGAGGTGCAGCATAGTGAGTTTTATTTAGAACTATCTAATATTGAATGACAAAGGTAAAGCCAATAATAAATATCCACCTCAAATAAAACAATAATAAAGATAGGTATTGATCATTTCTGGAATTTAGAGGTTTGATATTGTTGAGTTTGGGGTGACTAGTCAACTTGTAAAGTGCAATCATTTTTCTTTCACCATTTTTGATCCTATATATAAACTATCATTTTCTGCATTTTCTCATTTTACCTCTTTAATATTTTGGGATATTATAAAAATGCAATTGAAGATAATACATATTATTTTCAGTGTATATTAAGAGAAAATTCTTTAGTAAGTGGGAATGCTCTTACACTTGGAACTAAAATTTATTTAGAATATTTAAATACTAAATAAAATACAGGAGTTCCCTAGTGGTACAGCAGGTTAAGGATCCGGCATTACCACTTGGGTCACGGCTATGGCATGGGTTCAATCCATGACTCCAGAACTTCCACATGCCAAGGGTATGGCCCAAAAAAAGTTAGAAATAGACTTCTGAATTTAAAGTAGCCTCTGGGTTTTCATTGGTTCCTGGGCTGTTTATTTTTCTTAATCTCTCCATAAATTTATTTAGCAAATATTTATTGTCCTTGTTATTTGAGGCAATATTTCAGATCCTACATATAAAAAGGTGAATTAAAGACACAGTCTTTAACTTGAAGAAATATTAGTGCTGGTAAATCATTGCCTTCTTCATGTATAAAATACCTGTTTGTCAATTTTCATTCATGATCATTCTTTTTGTCTTTCTCTCATTTTTATCCACACAAATACACTAACTGGCAAAATTTCCTAACGGAATATAAAACTAATTTGTGAAGAGAAATATATGCAACATTTAAAATAAAAGTATAATTAAATGACTTTAAAGCTATTTATATTGATTAAACTGTACCACCCCATTATTAATTAACCAATCACTGTTTACTGGAATGTTATATCTCCTAGGGATAAAATATAAGTGAGTTGAAAGATAAAGAGTTGAAATTTTGGCATTTTGCCTACGATCTACAAAGTATCAATGGCTGTGACTATGATTATTTTCCACATTTAAGAAAAGTTAAGGCAGAAGAAATATTTACATTTTTACTTAGGGTAACGTTTGGCAGCTGATGAGAAGAATACATAAATTAGAAACCAGATATAAAGTTGAATGCTTCAGAAGATCTGGTCACTATAGCCAAAATAAAATTCACGTAATAAAAATGCAGTTGCTTCTTTGGACAAAATTAGTCACCTTCTGTTATTATCATGTTCCTATTTCTAAACATGTATATTAATTACATCAATTCCATCAGTGATATCACCCACTGATTACCTACTCTTCAAGACTATGGCAAAAATTTGTAAAGTGTGTAAACATATGTCTGTGTACTATATATGTGAGGGTGTAAAAGATGTCTATATATATTTGAATACATTGTACTTATGTGAGTTAGATTCATTCTACCATAAATTACAAATAGAGTTTTCCTAATACCCAATGATTCTTTCTTTTGGTTGCTGTGCCACCACATTTGTACAAAGATCTGTATTAATTAGGGCTCTCCAGAGAAACAGAACCAGTAAGATGTTAAGATGTGTTTATGTACATGGTGGAGAGAAAGAGAGAATTGACTTTCGTATTTGTGGTGGTTGTCATGTCCAAAATTTATAGGACCTCCTGGCAGGCTATAAATCTAAAGGAGAGTTGGTGGGGCTCAGTCCCAAAGGCAGCTAGCTGTTCTTTCTTAGGAGAGCTTAGTCTTTGTACTATTAAAGTCTTCAACTGATTGCATAAGGTACACCTATATTATGGAGGATAATCTGCTTTATTGAAAGTCTACCGATTAAGGGAGTTCCCTTTGTGGCTCAGTGGAAATGAATCTGACCAGCATCGATGAGTACACGGTTTCAATCCCTGGCCTTGCTCAGTGAGTTAAGCATCCGGTGTTGCTGTGAGCTATGGTGTAGGTAGCATATGTGGCTTGGATCCCATGTTGCTGTGGCTGTGGTGTAGGCCAGCAGCTACAGCGTCCATTAAACCCCTAGCCTGGGAACTTCCATGTGCCCCAGGTGCAGCCCTAAAAAGACAAAAATAAAAAAAATAACTTCCCTAATGCTTTTCAGCTAAAACCTACTGCCTCAATTGATTCCAAAATGCACTTTATATAAATGGAAACAAATGCAGTAGTTAAGCAAAAACATGGGACCTTTCTTTAAGTATATGGTACATATTTTAAGAGCTTTCAAATACTCAATTACTGCGTTGTTAACTGTGAATTGTGGCCAGAGCAAAAAGAAATGTGAACAAACATCTAGTCTGATGAAAGCTATTTCTGTTCATTAAGAAATCCTCTGAAATGTTTTTTCCTGAGACCAGTGTATTTCTGACAGTACGGCTAACAAATTATATATTCCTTACCATTTATTTTCATGAACTTAATTGACCATTTTAGGAAAGAAATGGCCCTTTATGATAACAACAAGATAAAAGCTGGTAATTGACTGAAATGCTTGAGTACAGCTAGCTAAAACCACTTTCGACTAATGGAGACTTGAATGAAAGGCATGAAAGTTTCAGCCAATTGCAGAGAAGGTCACAAGATTTTTGTAATCTTCTTTTTTTGAAACTTATAAGGAAAAAAACAATATTTTGATGATGCATCAACTTTAAAAAGGTATGAAAGAAAAAAGATCACATCAAAAATTGTTTTGTAGAGCAACTGATTACCATGTACCATGCATGATGTATTATGGAAAGTTGATACTATTTTAAAAGCTTTTTTTCAGTATTATTATGCTGTCAGCACAAGGTTATTTCATGTGAATAAGACCAAGAGGATTCATTAGTGTTTTCAGAAGTTGGTAACAAAAATATTCCATGAAAGGAATATTTGGTAATCGAAATTAAGTATTTAGGGGTTTTTAAACAAATAGACTTACAAATAATTCAAGATCTTGTATTTATGGACCAAAGCATAAAAGATAAAATGACCTAAGGCAAATTTTAGAATTATTTATGTTAATTAAATATAAAATGTTCATAGATGCCACTACATGAATCAGTTTATTTATATTAATATATTTTTATCAAAATGTATTATGGTTAATATAGACCCTCACTAAGGAAAATACACATTTAATAGTCTATAGCTATTGATGGTTTTACTCTTTCTGTCTAGTGGTTTAACAAGGACCTTACATGTTTATGACTTTTTTTTTATTACTCAAATGAATTTATCACATCTGTAGTTGTATAATGATCATAACAATCTGATTTCACAGGATTTCCATCCCACAGCCCAAGCACATCCCCCAACCCCCCAAATTGTCTCCTTCAGAGACCATAAGTTTTTCAATGTCTGTGAGTCAGCACCGGTTCTGCAAAGAAGTTCCGTCTGACCTTTTTTCAGATTCCACATGTCAGTGAAAGCATTGGATGTTGGTGTCTCATTGTATGGCTGACTTCACTTAGCATGATAGTCTCTAGGTCCATCCATGTTGCTGAAAATGCCAGTATTTCATTCTTTTTAATGGCTGAGTAATATTCCAGTGTGTATATGTACCACTTCTTCTGGATCCACTCATCTGTTGATGGACATTTAGGTTGTTTCCATGACTTGGCTATTGAAAATAGTGCTGCAATGAACATTGGAGTACATGTGTCTTTGCGAGTCATGGTTTTCTCTGGATAGATGCCCAGGAGTGGGATTGCTGGATCAAATGGTAGTTCTGTGTTTAGTTTTCTGAGGCATCTCCATACTGCTTTCCACAGTGGTTGCACCCATTTACAATCCCACCAACAGTGTACTAGGGTTCCTTTTTCTCCACACCCTCTCCAGCACTTATTGTTTGTAGACATTTGGATGATGGCCATTCTGGCTGGTGTAAGGTGGTACCTCATCGTGGTTTTGATTTGCATTTCTCTAATAATGAGTGATGTTGAACATCTTTTCACTTGTTTCTTGGCCATCTGTATGTTTTCTTTGGAGAATTGTCTGTTTAGATCTTATGCCCATTTTTGGATGGGGTTGTTTGTTTTTTTGGTATGGAGCTGCAGAAGTTGTTTATAAATTTTGGAGATTAATCCCTTGTCAGTCAATTCACTTGTAAAGATTTTCTCCCATTCTGTGGCTATTCTGGGTCTTTTGTGCTTCCAAACAAACTTTAAAATATTTTGTTCAAATTCTGTGAAAAATGTCCTTGGTAATTTGATAGGGATTGCATTGCATCTGTAGATTGCCTTAGGTAGTATAGTCATTTTGATAATATTAACTCTTCCAATTCAGGAGCATGGTATATCTTTGATTTCTTTCATCAGTGTCTTATAGTTTTCAGAGTACAGGTCTTTTGTCTCTTTAGGTAGCTTTACTCCTAGGTATTTTATTCTTTTGGATGCAATGATAAACGGGATTGCTTCCCTAATTTCTTTTTCTGCTCTTTCATTGTTAGTGTATAGAAATGCCATCGATTTCTGTGTATTAATTTTGTATCCTGTGACTGACAAATTCATGGACGAGCTCTAACAGTTTTTTGGTAGCGTCTTTAGGAATCTGTAGGTATAGTATCATATCATCTGCAAATAGTGATAGTTTTATTTCTTCTTTTCCAATTTGGATTCCTTTTATTTCTTTTTCTTCTCTGATTGCTGTGGCTAGGACTTCTGAAAATATGTTGAAGAGTATTGGTGAGAGCGGAAATCCTTGTCTTGTTCCTGATCTCAGTGGGAATTCTTTCAGCTTTTCACCATTGAGAATGATGTTCACTCTGGGTTTGTCATATATGGCCTTTATTATGTTGAGGTAGGTTCCCATTATGCCCACTTTCTGAAGGGTTTTTATCAGAAATGAGTGTTGGATTTTGTCAAAGGCTTTTTCTGCGTCTCTTGAGAGGAACATATGGTTTTTATTCTTCACTTAGTTAATGTGGTGTATCACACTGATGGATTTGTGGATAATGAAGAACCCTTGCATCCCTGGGATAAATCCCACTTGATCATGATGTACAATTCTTTTAATGTACTGTTGGATGTGGTTTGCTAATATTTTTTGAGGATTTTTGCATTTATGTTCATAGGTGAAATAGGCCTATAGTTTTCTTTTTTTGAGGTATCTTTGTGTGGTTTTCATATCAGGGTGATGGCCTCATAGAATGAGTTTGGGAGTGTCCCTTCCTCTGCAATTTTTTGGAGTAGTTTCAGAAGAATAGAATAAATATGTCATAGAAGTCGCCTGTGAAGCCGTCTGGTCCTGGACTTTTGTTTGTGGGAAGCTTTTTAATCCCAGATTCAATTTCAGTTCTTGTGATGTGTCCTTTCATCTTTTCTGCTTCATCTTGGTTTAGTCTTGGAAGATTGTACTTTTCTAAGAATTTGTCCATTTCATATAAGTTTTCCATTTAATTGGCATGTAGTTGCATATAATAGTCTCTTATGATCCTTTGAATTTCTGTGATGTCTGTTGTTACTTCTCCTTTTTCATATCTAATTTTATTGAGTCCTCTTTCTTTTTTGCTTGATAAGGGGTTTATCAATTTTGTTGATTTTTTTTTTGGTCTTTTTGCCATTTCTTGGTCCACTCCTATGGCATATGGAGATTCCCAGACTAGGGGTTGAATCGGAGATATATCTGCCATCCTATGCAAGAGCCACAGCAAGGCGGGATCCAAGCCGCATCTGCGACCTACACCACAGCTCATAGCACTGCTGGATCGTTAACCCACTCAGCAAGGGCAGGGATCAAACCTGCAACCTCATGGTTCCTAGTAGGATTTGTTAACCACTGCGCCACGATGGGAACTCCAATTTTGTTGATCTTTTCAAAGAACCAGTTTTTCATTTCATTGATCTTTTCTGTGGTGTTCATTGTTTCTATTTCATTGATTTCTGCTCTGATCTTTATGATTTCTTTCCTTCTACTAACTTTAGGTCTTGTCTGTTCTCTCTCAAGCTGCTTTAGATGTAAAGATAGCTTGTTTATTTGAGCTGTTTCTTGTTTCCTGAGGTGGGCTTGTATTGCTATAAACTTCCGTCTTAGAACGGCTTTTGCTGCATCCCGTAGGTTTTGGAGTGCTGTGTCTCTTGTCATTTGCTGTTAGTATTTTTTAATTCCCTCTTTGATTTCTTCTTCAGTGATCCATTGGTTGTTTAGTAGCATGTTGTTGAGTCTCCACGTGTTTGTGTTTTTTGCAGTTTTTGTCTTGTTGATTTCCAGTCATATAGCGTAGTGGTCAGAAAAGATGCTTGATGTGATTTCAATTTTCTTAAAGTTACCAAGGTTGGATTTGTAGCCCAGGATATGATCAATCTTAGAGAATGTTGCATGTGCACTTGAGAAAAATGTGTGTTCTGTTGCTTTTGGATGGAATGTCCTATAAATATCTATTTAGTCCATCTGGTTTAATGCATAACTCAGGGCCTGTGTTTCCTTATTGATTTTCTGTCTGGATGATCTGTCCATTGCTGTAAGTGGGGTGTTAAATTCCCCCACTATTATTTTTTTATTGTCAATTTGTCCTTTTAAGGTTCTTATCAGTTGCTTTATATATTGTGGTGAACCTGTGTTGGGTGTGTAAATATTTAAAATTGTTATAACATCTTCTTGGATTGATCCTTTGATAATTATGTAATATCCTTCCTTGTCCCTTAAAATAGTCTTCATTTTAAAGTCTATTTTATCTGATATGAGTATTGCTACTCCAACTTTGTTTTGATCCCCGTTTGCATGAAATATTTTCTTCCATCCTCTCACTTTCAATTTGTATGTGTCTCTAGAAGTGAAGTGGGTCTCTTGAAGACAGCATATGTATGGGTCTTTTTTTTGTATCCATTCAGCCAGTCTATGTCTTTTGGTTGGGGCGTTTAGTCCATTCACATTTAAGGTAATTATTGATATGTATGTTCTTACTGCCATTTTATTAATTGCTTTGGATTTTCTGTTGCTGCTTCTTTCTTTCCTTCTTCTCTTGTTCTTTTCTGCCTGTAGAAGTTCCTTTAGTATTTGTTGTAAGGCTGGTTTAGTGTTGCTGAATTCTCTCAACTTTTGCTTATCTGTGAAGGTTTTGATTTCTCCTTCAAATGTGAACGAGAGCCTTGCTGGGTAGAGTAATCTTGGTTGGAGTTTTTTTTCCTTTCATCATGTTAAGTATATCATGCCACTCCCTTCTGGCCTGCAGAGTTTCTGCTGAAAAATCTGCTGATAGCCTTATCGTGGTTCCCTTGTATGTTATTTGTTTCTTTTCTCTAGCTGCTTTCAAGATTTTCTCTTTGTCTTTAATTTTGGTCAGTTTGATTAATATGTGTCTCAGGGTGTTTCTCCTTGGGTTTATTTTATATTGTACTCATTGTGCTTCCTGGCTTTGAGTGAGTGGTTCCTTCCCCATGTTAGGGAAGTTTTCAGCTGTTATCTCTTGGGATATTTTTTCTGTCTCCTTCTCTCTCTCTCCTCCTTCTGGCACCCCTATAATATGGATGTTGGTGCGTTTAACGTTGTCCCAGAGTTCTCTGAGACTCTCTTAATTCCTTTTCAGTCTTTTTTATCTTTTCTGTTTTGCATCTGTAATTTCCACTAATATGTCCTCCATCTCACTTATTCGTTCTTCTGCCTCCCATATTCTGTTGTTAGCTGCTTCTAGTGAATTTTTTATTTCAGTTATTGTATTTTGCATCTCTTCTTGTTTAAGTTTTGTATCTTGTATCTCTTTGGTCAGTGTTTCCTGTAAGTTATCCATCTTTCCCTCCAGTTTATTTCCAATGTCTTGCATCATCTTTAGCATCAATAGTCTAAAGTCTTTCCTGGAGGCTGAGAATCTCCTCATTGCTTAGCTGATTTTCTGGGGTTTTTCCTTTCTCCTTCATCTGAGTTATAGTTCTCTGTCTTTTCATTTTTATAGGCTTTTGGTGTGATGACATTTTTACAGATAATAGAGTTGTACCCTCTCTTACTTCTGATGTCTGTCCCCCTCCCCCACCATGGCTCAAGTTGGTATGGCAGCTTGCTGTAGGCTTCCTGATGGGAGGGGCTGATGCCTGCCCACTCCCAGGTAGGTGGAGCCGATTCTAATCCCTCTGGTGGGTGGGGCTTAGTCTCTGGATGGGATTAGAGGCAGCTGTGTGCCTGAGAGGTCTTTATGTAGCCTGTTTACTGAGGGGCGGGGCTGTGATCCCACCTGGGTTTTTGTTTGCCCTGGGGCTTCTCAGCAGCTGACTGGTGGGTGGGGCCAGATTTTCCCAAAATGGCCACCTCCAGAGAAAGACATGGCTGCTGAATATTCCAGAGAGCTTTGCTTTCAGTGTCCTTCCCTCACAACAAGCCTCATTCACCCCTGTTTTCCCAGGATGTCCTCCACGAACTGCAGTCAGGTTTGACCCAGATTCACATGGAGACTTTGCTTTGCCCTGGGACCCAGTGCACATGAAGTCTGTGTGCACCTTTTAAGAATAGGGTCTCTGCAGAGCTCCTGTGCACAAGCCTCACTGGCCCTTAATGTCAGATGTTCCAGGGGCTCTTTCTCCCTGTGCCAGATCCCCATACATGAGATTTTTGATGTGGGGCTCAGAGCTCTCACTCCTGTAGGTGAGTCTCTGTGAACCAGTTAGTTTCCAGTCTGTGGAGCTTCCCACCCAGGAGGTATGGGGTTGTTTATACCACGAAATCTCCCCTCCTACCTCTCGATGTGTCCTCCTCTTTTTCTTCTGGAGTAGGATATCTTTTTTAAGGTTTCTGGTCCTTTTTGGTGAAGTGTGCTCAGTCTTTAGTTGTGAATTTTGTTGTTTTTAGGAGAGAAGTTGAGCTCCATTCCTTCTATCCTGCTGTCTTAATTCTGTCTCCCTGCCTCTCTCTTCTTTATGCTGATCAGGCACTCGCAAAACTAGGTTCAACTTAATTATCAGAGAGCGCTGGCCCCACAACCCCAGTGTGTACCTCTGGAGGTGGGTGCCCTTCCATATTTACTACTTTCATAAGTTGAGAGAGTACCCAAGTCATTAGAGTCCTACTACAAAATCATTCAAACATACATGTTTATTCATACTTCTGCTATTTTAAATGGACACTCTTAAAGGATCATGAGAAATTGTAATATTTGATTTGTTTTGCCAGTCTTTGTTTTCTTAATTTTATACAAAAAAAATTTAAATGAGGATTTGTTGCTTTATTAACAAAAAAAGGAAATTTTAAAAATGTATTTAATTTTGAATAAAATTCTAGAAAAATGCTTAATAATAGAAATTCAAACATTAAATGCCTGTTGATTTTACTGCATTCTTAAAACTGTAGATGAAACACTATTTTTTGTAACTAAGCAGATATTCCTTCTCCAGATCCTGAGGATATTAATTCATATCCCAAGAAAGCAGAAAGTACTGAATATTTTTTTATCAACATCTCTGAACTTAATTTTTTTCTACTTTGGTAAATTAGACTAAAGAATCTACATCCAATAAAAACCTGTGCTCCTCTTTTTTCTTTTTAAAACAGACCACTAGAAAGACACAGATTTTCTATTTTCTTAAACTTGTGTCATTTTACTTTTAATTGAAAAATCCAGTGTATTTTTTAACTCCATTTTAAGATAATTTTATAGCTCTTTATACTGCTGATCACACAATTTTGTCAGTTATCTCTGGCAGTGGAAATAATCGTATTGTTACACAGTTTCTGTGACCTTTCCTTTATGTGTTTTCACAGAAGGTACAGGCTATGCTTCCATGTTTTCCTTGGTAGTGACTAAGCATATGTACCCTTAAATCTGGATAATCTGGGTTTTCTTCCCTCTCATTCTTATTGACTGTTTCACCTATTATCTTCAAGTGAATGATTCTCCTTTTATATCTACCACAGACAGTCCTCATGAGTTCTATTTCAATTGCATACCAAAAAACCACAAATGTGTATTTTTATTTTCACAGGCAGTCTGCAAAAATGACCCCATATTTTCCCTTCCATAACAAGTCAGTGATTGTATTAATCATCCATGAAATCTGATTTATCTTCAATTCTTGAGTCCCAATATTTTTTAGTCAGTTAAAATAAATTCCATCAGTAAGATGCCACATCTCTCCCTTCAAGTATTAGTCTTAACTTGAAGGGTATTAGTTCCACCTAATACCCTCTCCTCTTTCTTCCATATTTTCTCCAGTGAATAAACTGAAATTGAGAAATGCAAAACTCATTTTAAATTACTATATGTAGTTTCTAATACATTATCAGTGATAAATATAAAACTTAATAGGAAAATAATTAAGATGTCTGAAATTCATGGCTCTAAATATTACAAAATTAATAAGACTATGTTAGTAGTGAAATTATGAGGTGATAAGAACATGAAGAAGGAATGAATTTAAAGAACACTGTAAGACTGAATTAGTAGAATTAGTTAACTGAGTTTACCAAAGTGCCTCAAAGGAATTTAAGTACTTTTCTTACTTTAATTTTGACTAGCGTGACCTGATATTTTGAAATATTCAACTTTGTATTCTCATTTACATACTCTCTCCATCACCTACCAAAATAATTTTAAAGTTTGATGAGATATATAACATTGTTATGCAAATACCATAGGAAGCTATTTCTTACTGAGAACTCACTAGAAGAATTATATAGAGAGCTTGTCCAATTATGTGACTATAGTGTGAGTGAAGAAGAAATATTTTCCTCTAAAGAAAAACTTTCACTAAAGAATCTCAGAAATTGGAGTTCCCATCATGTCTCAGAGGAAGCAAATCTAACTAGCATCTGTGAGGATACATGTTTGATTCCTGGCTTTGCTCAGTGGGTTATGGATCCGGTGTTGCCATGAGCTGTGGTGTAGGTCATAGATATGAATAGTATCTTACTTGCTGTGGCTGTGGTGTAGGCTAGTGGCTACAGCTCCAATTTGACCCCTAGCCTGGGGAAACTCCACATGCCACATGTGTGGCCCTAAAAAGACAAAAAAAAAAAAAAGAATCTCAGAAATCCTGTGTGTATAAATTAACGGTTAATTTGTTCCCCTTTAATATCTTGTAAATACTTCTAAAGTGATGCTTTGTTAACCTGCATTGTTCGCCACAGCAGTGCCTGTCTCATAGGTTAGAGGTATAGTGCAAATATGTAAATCATTCTATAATACTCTGTTATAATCTCCCACAATGAATGCACCACTAAAGGCCATGACTTTATTTACTTTTGCAGTCAGTTACATAAATTGATACTTTCTTACATCATGTTCCTAGGGAGTATAGACAATTTTAGAATTTTCTGATTTAAGTATATGTTCATGTTCACTGGCTTTAGCTGGAAAATTTTTAATATAGACATGTTTATAATTTGTCAGTCTCATTGACTGCCTCCAGCAAGTGAATCCTGAAATCAAGAAATTTTTGAAAGTTACTAAGTTTATAATTGATCAGTCTGGTGGTTTTATGATGATTACATCAGATCACTAAGACTGCTATAACAAAATATCACAGACTGGATGGTTTAAGCAACAGAAATTATTCACAATTCTGGTGGCTAGAAGTCTAAGAGCAAAGTTGAAAATATGGTTTCTCCTGAGGCTTCCCTCACTAGGTTGCAGATGGCAGCCTCCTTGGAGAGTCCTCACATGGTCTTGTACATCCCTGGTGTCTCTGTGTATGTCATAATGTCCTCTTCTTAGAACTACATAAGTCAGATTGAATTTGAACACACTGTAGTAGCTTATTTTTAAACCTAATTGCTTCTTTAAAGGACCTTTCTCCAAAACATCTACGTTTTGAGATACTAAGTGTTTGCGCTTCAACTTTGAATTTTGGGGGGGTGGATTTAGCCCATAGTAGTCTGTACTCTTAACTCCCAAAATCCATGTCCTCCTCACATGCAAATCACATTTGTCTCCATCCCCAAAACCCCAAAGTCTTAACCCATTCCAGCATATAGTTGAAGTATGGTCTACCATGAGGAAAAATTCCTCTAAATTGTGAAACTAGACAAATTAGATGTTTCTAGAATAAATGGTAGAATAGATATAATAAAGACATTCTTATTCCAAAAGAGATAAACTGGAAAGAAAAAAATATGGTACAGGAACCAACCAAATCTAAAATATAATAGGGTGAGTTCCATATGATTTTAATGATGGAGAATTATTCTCTTTATCTTAAAGCTCTGTACTCTCAGACACCAGAATGATGCCCCCATTTCTAGGCCACCGGAGCAGCAGTCTGGCCCACTGAAGCCAAAGAGATGGCCTTGACTACAGGAACTCAAGAGGAGATAGACTTGAGTTGGACCTGTGCCCTGTGGTCCCATGAGGACAATGGCAGGCATGCTGATAACAAATTAGCTTCAAGGTTAATCTTCCATATTCTTGAGTAGCTCTATTCCATCACCTAAAACCCCAAAAGTCCAATATCCATCCTTCATTTTGTGCCATCTTTAGTCTAAACTGGCAGTGTTTTTTTCGGTTCAGGTATAAGCCCACCTATACTCTTGATTGCTGGTAAAGTGTCTAATCAAATATGTAATCTTATCCATGATATCTTTATCAAATTTTTGTGCATACACCTCCTTGGTATTCTCTCCAGAACATACTTTTTCATTTTTTTTTTGCAATATAAATAGGCCAAAAATTTCCAAATCTTCAAATTCTGATTCCCTTTTGCTTAAAAATTGATTCTTTTATTTATAACTCTCTCACATTTTACTATAAGCAGTACGGAGAAAGGAGATTAAGCCTTCAACACATTCTAAATTCTTCTCAGGTAATATCCAAGTTCATCTATTAAAGTTCTACCTTCTGTAAAACACTAGAACATGATTCAATTCTTTTACACTTTATAACAAGGCTTGCCTTTCTTTCAATGTGCAATAACATATTCCTCATTTCCATTTGAGTCCTCACCAGAAGAAACTTTTTTTTATAATGATTTTTATTTTCTCAATTATAACTGGTTTAGTGTTCTGTCAATTTTCTACTGAACACTAAGGTGATCCAGTTACACATACATATATACATTCTTTTTTCTCACATTATCATGCTCCATCATAAGTGACTAGGATCTCATTGCTTATCCATTCCAAAGGCAATAGTTTGCATCTATTAACCCCAGATTCCCAATCTATACCACTACCACCCCTCCCCACTGGCAACCACAAGTCTTATGCTCCAAATCCATGATTTTCTTTTCTGTGGAAAGGTTCATTTGTGCCATATATTAGATTCCAGGTACAAGTGATATGGTATTTTTCTTTCTCTTTCTGACTTACTTCACTCAGTATGAGAATCTCTAGCATTTACCCATTACCCAGTTTCACATATTTTTTGTTATTTGTTACAGTAGCATCATGTTTCCTGATCTGTATTAGTCCTGATTTGTCCAGACCTATATCAGTCAAATAAAAATCTGTATTAGTCAGACTTTTCTGGAGAAATAGAACCAACAGGGTGTGTGTGTGTGTGTGTGTGTGTGTGTGTGTGTGTGTGTGTGTGTGTGTGTGTATGTTTAAGGACTCCAAAATAGAGTAGGCTGGCAAGCTGGAGACAAAGGAAGAGTTGCAGTATGAGTCCAAAGTCAGGCTGCTGGCAGAATTCTTTCTTTCTCAAGGGAGGGCAATCTTTGTTCTGTTAAGGCCTTTAATTTTTGGATGATGTCTACCCACATCAAGGATGATAATCTGCTTTACTGATTTAAATGTTAGTCTCATCCCCCCAAAAACACCCATACAGAAACCTCTATCTGTAATAATGTTTAACCAACTATTTGGACACTATGACTCAACCATGTTGACATAGGAAATTAACCATCACAGGTATGCTGCTTTTTTAGTTTGTAATACCTATTTGATGATACCTAGAATTTAATTGACATTTGGCCTCAGTAATGTATTGAATTGATGTCTTTGAATTCTCTTAATTATTATAAGCCCAAACACAGACTTGTTTGGAATTGGCTTCCGGTATATGTGCAGAGCCATAGATATAAACCATACAGTGTAAAATCCAACTGAACTTATCCCAACTTAGTTAGTTAATACTTTCTGCTTTCATTTCATTTTATTTTAGCCTATGCTATATCAAACCCTGAATGGGAAAAATCATTAAGTTCTTTTTATCACTTCTATTTTTATAATTAGTCTCAACTTTTACTTACCTAATTTGGCTGCAGTCCATCTAAACAGTAAAATGAACTGGCCACAAGAATTCTGACCAATTCTGCTTTCTTATCTTTTTATTCAATTTTGTATTTGCATATTTTTACATCTACAGACAGATCATGTGTAGTTTTTTTTTTAATTTCTGCAATTATCTATTATATTGACATACCTAAAACCACATACAAACAATTAGGTCTCATTTGTAGCCAGGTAATACTATGTACCATTTATTGACTAGTAAAAAAAAAAAATAGCTATTATAGTATTTAATTTTTTAAGACACTGATAAAAAAAATGGGTTCAAGAACAATAGGTCTAACAAAGAATTCTAAAACTATTCATGGACTGTATAGGGAATGCTATTTCACATAAATTGGATTCACATATAATTCTTGCTTACAAGGAAATGAGACAACAGAACAAAATCTTGATGATTTCAGATTCCTGAAGTGTTATACCAACAACATCTGCATATGTGTGCACTGCATATAAATAGCTTATCTGTACATTATATTGTTTTATAATTTTATACTGTCAACTGATGCTGATGTACCTCTGGATAAAACCTGTCAGAATACGTAAGCATATGTAATCAAATCATTCTAGCTAAAAGTGATGCAGGTCTCATCTAAACCTGTTTTTCCCGGCTAAAAGACCTCAATTTTGTTTGAGTGAGGAAATCATACATAAATGGAGGACTATTTCACAATTTCAGGTGTTATGTTTGCACATAGACAGTGCTATCTGACGATGTAGAATTTTTCATTATGTACCCCAATCTATGTAAATTTCAACTAATCTGTTGAATTTTCTTCCTTTGTTTCTGAAACATACTTTGTTGTTGTTGTTGCCTGAGATCGTTTCTGAATAGAATCAAAGGAAAGCAAGCTAAAAGCCTGAGAAATTATATTTGACATATGTTCTCTGATTGTCTGCATTGATAATAGCCCCACATCAAAACGTGCTATAGGTATTTCTGTGTAAGTTTCAATAGAAGAGACATGCCATTTATTTTCCTATTAGGCAAATATTTCCATAGAGTATTAAATAAAATAATTCCTTAGGGAAGAAGATTTGAAATAAAATATATACTCATTGAAAAGGCCACTTGTTTCAATGGCTGTATGTTATTTTCATGGCAGTATCTGGGTGGGGGATTGCTAGCATAGAATAAATTTGATGGGCTTTAAGGATAAGGAAGTAGTAAGGGATCTGTAGACCAGTGATTCAAAGGGGAGATTGTCACAGTACAATAATTTTGTTTTTACAAAATGATGAAGAAATTGATGGCCCTACCTATGCTTGCCTATTGTACTGTCCAGAGGCAGAAATATTTTAGCTTCATTTTATGGGTCTTATAGCCATGGTAGACACTTTAACAAGGGGGAATCAAACCTGTTGATAAAAATCTATAAAAGGGATGCAAAATTATGATCTCCCTGATTTGCCTATTATGTAATAATTAGGAAGTATACATTAAGAGATTCATAAGTTTCTTGAGGACAGGAATTTGTGCATGTATGTATGTGTTAATTGCTCACATTTAGTATGTTGCCAGCCATGTGTAAATTAATCACTACATATCTGCTTATGGATTAACATTTGAATGGATAATTCTAAATCAATGGAATTTCTGTTTTAAATATCAATACACAAAGGAAAACCACCTATAAAAAGAAATCCAAGGATGATATTTAACATTTGAAAAGATTTCATTAAACAGTGCATTCAATAGTATATTACTAAAAGAAATTACTTAGCATATTTATTTAGGTGTAATTTTTGTCCAATTTACATTAATTGTATGATCAAGTCTAATGAGATGATGATTTTGGAGTTTTCCCCAAAAGTGAAAGTCTATGCTTTGTTCCTGATTAAAGCAGTAAAACAAAGTTTTTGTTGTTAAATGTTAGCCCTGGTCTTAATTCTGTTTCCATTTCAAAAACATATATAAAATATATGAAAGTCATGTTTTATAATAATCAAAGGCATAGGCACAATGAAAAATAAAATAAATAAATAATGAGCATAAACACAAGGAGACAGTCTGGGACTGAATCAAAGGAACTACTGGGTTCTAAGATGATAGGAAGTCATAGGTCTCCAGGATCTTTACTTCTGCCAGTTAATGGAAAGTGAGTTGATATAGATGTTGGGAGATCACAGATATATCAATCGACAAGGCTAGGAGCTGGAGGATTCTCGGAGGAAAAAAACAAAGGTACATCCTCTAATAAAGCTGAATAATTAAGGTGTTAGAAATCAACAGAGAAGGCTTGCAGTATGTGTAGCTGAATTACCCATAGGGCTATGACTAGATTTCCAATATACTTAATATTATGTTAGACTAGTAACTCGTCATAAAAATATTAAAGTAAATAAAAAGTAAAACAAAGAAAAAAGAACTAAATTTGCACTTGCACTTGGTGCAAATAGTGCAACCAAATAACTTTGATGGACAGGTTGAACAACAAAAACAAAACAGTAATAAAACCTCTTACCACAAATGGGCATTCCATAGCACTGATTGCCCTTTGCTCAGGCCAACTTCTTCTAGAATAAGTGTAATTTATATCCTTGAAAGTTACAGCACAATATGGCCTTCTGAGCAAAAGGCAAGCATATGGAGAGTCTAATTCCCTTAAGGACATGGTTTCTTTTCTGTAATGCTAACCACTGCAAGGGTAAGCATCCATCTAAGCCCATCCTTAAATTGCCCTTACATTATCTGTATGCAAGAAAAATGATACAAATAGGCTGATGCCTATGAAATTTTCTGTGACTTTGACTCAGTAGCATTATGTATTCTGTTGGCATCCATGAAACTATGCCATGCTAATTTGCTAGATTGCAAATGCAGACCCAAAGAACAACATGGTGTTGAGTTCCCTGTATATTATTTTTGCCTTGTATATCCAGACAGTGCCGGGGAAACTTACAATCTAGAAATGTCAGTGTACACAGACAAAAAAAAAAGCCTCAGCAAAAAACTATTCTCTCAAACTGAAGACCAAGAAAGGGGTCACCTGGCAAGAGAAAATATTTAAACAGTAACTATTCTAATCCAGCCAAACACCACAGAAAACACTGTGGTTCCATTCCCACCCATGCCAGCAAGTGCTGAGTGGGAATCCACAGACCTTCATGCAAGGTACAACGAGGTGCCCTAACTTCCTGTCAGAGCAGTAGCAGAGAACACCAGAGACTCTTAGCCCTGATGAGCAGTAATAGGAACACCTTTCCCTGTACTACCATAACTGACCACATGAGGAGCACCGCACTTCCACCTAACCCAGAAATAATGCGTGACATTATCCCCTCTATATTGGAGGTGGTTTCGGAAAAGCCATAGTAGAGAATAAGAACTTTTAATATCACCCAGTAGTAACAAGTCAATACTCTCATCTTCAGCAGTGTTAGAGGAGGCCATGTATAGAGCTGAAAGTCCCATCCTTCCTTGCCCAGTAGTAACAGGAGACTCTCCCCACAGATTTATTTATTTATTTATTTATTTATTTATTTATTTATTTATTTATTTATTGCTTTCCAGGGCCACACCAGAGCATGTGGAGGTTCTCAGGCCAGGCGTCAAATAGGAGCTGCAGCTTCCTGACTACAGCCACAGCAACATCAGATCTGAACCACATCTGTGATCTACACCAGGGCTCATGGCCTTGCCAGATCCTTAGCCCACTGAGTGAGGCCAAGGATTGAACCCACCCACATCTTCCTTGATACACTTAGGTTCATTTCCATTGAGCCACAGTGGGGATTCCTTTTCCCCACAGACATTAATGGAGGCTAAATTGAGATCTGGATATCTACCCCCACCTGCCAGTAATAAGGCAAAACACTCTACTTCCCATGCTAGTGCATTATTAGGAAAAGGCAACGGAAAGAGGAGATTTAATAAGCTAAGATTATTACAACATTATACTCAAATGTTAACCTTTCAATTAAATAGAAAAACTTTCATCAAACCAAGAACAAGGAATATCTCAAAGTGAATGCAAGCATATATTAAAAAGATGCCAACATCGAGGTGACAGAGATGTTAGAACTATGTGAAAAATATTTTAAAGGACTTATCAAAAACATATTTGAACAAGCAATTATAAACAATCACTGAAAATGAAAAAAAAATAGTCTGAGCAAATAAAAATATCAGAAAATAAGGAAATATAAAGGAGGGCCAATTATAAATTTTAGAAAATAAAAATTCAATAACCAAAAATATTTAATTGGGTGGTCTTAACACCAGAATGGAGAAGACAGAGGAAAGAATCAGTAAACTTAAAAATAGAAAAACAGATATTACCCAATAGGATGACAGAGAGAAAATAGACAACAAAACCAAAAATCCTGCCATGTTTCTACAGGGATGAGTAGGAATAGAACAGAAGATTAACACTTGTGTCACTGGAGTCTGAGGATAAGAAGAAAAAGATGTCAGGGCTGGAAAAACTACTCAAGTAATGACTGAAATTTTACCACATTTGGCATAATATATAAACCTGCAGTCTAAAGAACCTGAGCAAGCCCAAACAAGAAAACATAATTAAATCCATGTCAAGGTGACTATCACACACTTCTGAAAAATAAAGAAAAAATCCTAGAGAGTGCTGAAAGAGAAAGTTTATCTTAACTATGAAGGAAAATACAGATAATAGCAGATTCTTTATCTGGTAAATCATGGAGGCCAAGGAAGAATCATGGCATTTTTTAGTGGTGAAAGGAAAGAAATGCCAACATATATGCAGCATAAATATCCTCAGGAATTAAGGAGAAATCAAGACATTCTCAGATGAGAGAAGAGAAGAGAATTTATTTCCAGCAGATCTGCTTTAAAAGACCAGCTAAAGGAAGTTGATTAAACAGAAGGAAAATAGTAACATACTAAACTTGGAACATCATAAGGAAAAATTATGTAGTAAGCAAAAATATGGTTAAATACAAATGATTTTCTTTTTTTCTCTTTCACATTTTTTTATTATTATTATTATTATTATTATTATTATTATTATTTGTTATCTCCCCCATATTATTTAATAGTTATTTCCCCCATACAGTTTTTTTCCTATTGTGCAGCATGGTGACCCAGTTAAACATACATGTACACATTCTATTTTCATACATTATCATACTCCATCATAAGTGACTAGGCATAGTTCCCAGTGCTACACAGCAGGATGTCATTGCTAATCCATTCCAAAGGCAATAGTTTGTATCTATTAACCCAAAACTCCCCAACCGTCCCACTCCCTCCCCCTCCCCCTTGGAAACCACAAGTCTATTCTCCAAGTCCATGATTTTCTTTTCTGTGGAAAGGTTCATTAGTACCTTATATTAGATCCCAGATATAAGTGATATCATGTGGTATTTGCCTTTCTCTTTGTGACTTACTTCACTCAGGATGAGAGTCTCTAGTTCCATCTATGTTGCTACAAATGGCATTATTTTGTTCTTTTTGTGGGTGGTATTATTCCATTGTGTATATATACCACCTCTTCTGAATCCAATCGCGTCAATGGACATTTGGGTTGATTCCATGTCTTGTATAGAGCTGTAATGAATATGCAGGTGCATGTGTCTTTTTTAAGGAAAGTTTTGTCCAGATATATGCCAAAGAGTGGGACTGCTGGGTCATATGGTAGTCCTATGTATAGATTTCTAATGTATCTCCATACTGACCTCCATAGTAGTTGTACCAGCTTACATTCCCATCAACAGTGTAGGAGGGTTCTGTTTTCTCCACACCCCTTCCAGCATTTGCTATTTGTGGACTTCTTAATTATGGCCATTCTGACTGGTGTGAGGTAGTTTTGATTTGCATTTATTTAATAATCAAGGATTTTGAGCATTTTTTCATGTGCTTGTTGGCCATCTGTACATGTTCCTTGGAAAAATATCTATTCAGACCTTTTGCCCATTTTTCACTTGGCTTGGCTTTTTTGCTGTTGAGTTGTATAAGTTGCTTGTATATTCTAGAGAATAAACCCTTGACAGTTGCATCATTTGAAACTATTATCTCCCATTCTGTAAGTTGTCCTTTTGGTTCCCTTTGCTGAGCAAAAGCTTGTCAGTTTTATTAGGTCCCATTGGTTTATTTTTGCTCTTATTTCTGTTGCTTTGGGAGACTGACCTGCGAAAATATTCATAAGGTTGATATCAGGGAATGATCTGCCTATGTTCTCTTCCAGGAGTTTGATGGTGTCTTGTCTTATATTTAAGTCTCTCAGCCATTTTGAGTTTCTTTTCTTTTTTTTTTTTTTGTCTTTTTGCTATTTCTTTGGGCCGCTTCTGCGGCATATGGAGGCTCCCAGGCTAGGGGTTGAATCGGAGCTGTAGCCACCGGCCTACGCCAGAGCCACAGCAACTTGGGATCCGAGCCACGTCTGCAACCTACACCACAGCTCACGGCGACGCCGGATCGTTAACCACTGAGCAAGGGCAGGGACCGAACCCGCAACCTCATGGTTCCTAGTCGGATTCGTTAACCACTGTGCCACGACGGGAACTCCTTGAGTTTATTTTCATGCGTGGTGTGAGGGTGTGTTCTAGTTTCATTGATGTGCATGCAGCTGTCCAGGTTTCCCAGCAATGCTTCCTGAAAAGATTTTCTTTTTCCCATTTTATGTTCTTGCCTCCTTTGTCAAAGATTAATTGACTAAAGGTGTCTGGGTTTATTTCTGGATTCTCTATTCTGTTCCACCAGTCTGTATGTCTGGTTAGGTACCAGTACCACACTGTTTTGGTGACTGTGGCTTTGTAATAGTGCCTGAAATTTGGGAGAGTTAATGCCTCGTTCTTGGTTTTTTCTTCAGAACTGCTTTGTCAATTCTGGATCTTTTGTGGTCCCATATAAATTTTTGGATTGTTTGTTCTAGTTCTGTGAAAACTGTCCTGGGTAATTTGATAGGGATTGCATTGAATTTGTAGATTGCTTTGGGTAGTAGAGCCATTTTTATAATATTGATTTTTCCAACCCAGGAGCATGGAATATCTTTCCATTTCTTTACATCTTCTTTAATTTCCTTGATTAAAGTTTTATAATTCTAAGCATATAAGTCCTTTACCTCCTTGGTCAGGTGTATTCCCAGGTATTTGATTTTTTGGGGGGGTACAATTTTAAAGGTATTGTATTTTTGTATTCCTTTTCGAATATTTCATTGCTGGTATACAGACATGCGACTGATTTCTGAATGTTAATCTTCTATCCTGCTACTTTGCTGAATTTATTAATCAGTTCAAGTAGTTTTTGGGTTGAGTCCTTAGGGTTTTCTATGTATAGTATCATGCCATCTGCATACAATGAGAGTTTTACCTCTTCTCTTGCTATTTGGATGCCTTTTATTTCTTTTGTTTGCCTGATTGCTGTGGCTAGGACTTCCAGTACTATGTTGAATAACAGTGGTGAGAGTGGACATCCTTGTCTTATTCCAGATTTTATTGGGAAGGCTTTCAGCTATTCTCCATTGAGTATTATATTTTCTGTGTGTTTGTCATAAATGGCTTTGATTATGTTATGTTCCCTCTGTACCCACTTTGGTAAGAGTTTTTATCATGAAGGGATATTGGACTTTGTCAAATGCTTTTTATGCATCTCTTTAGATGATCATGTGGTTTTTTACTTTTCTTTTGTTCATATTGTGTATGACATTTATTGATTTGCATATGTTGAACAATCATTATTCAACTGGGTTTTTTGATATGTTGATTGTATTCGGATGGCTAAAATTCTGTTGAGGATTTTTGCATCTATATTCATCAAAGATATTGGCCTATAGTTTTCTTTTTTTGGTAGTATCTTTGTCTGGTTTTGGAATTAGGGTGATGGTGGTGTCATAGAATGTCTTTGGGAGTGTTCTTTCTTCTTCAAACTTTTGAAAAAGTTTAAGCAGGAAGGGTATTAGTTCCTCTTTGTCTGTTTGGTAGAATGCACCTGTGAAGCCATCTGTTTCTGGACTTGTATATGTAGGGAGTGTTTTTATGACATATTCAATTTCATTTCCCTCTGAGCACTGCTTTTGTGTCATCCCATAGATTTTGAGTGGATGTGTCTTCATTTTCTTTCTCCTCTTGATTCTCTTAATATATGTTTCATAGTTAAAGTAAAAATTATAAAACACTGTCTGATGAGGTTCTCAATACACAACAAAATACGTGAGAAAATTATAATTTGGGCATGAATGTAATTGGGGTAATGTTTATATACTTTACTCAAACTGTGAAGATGATGATACCAGAAGACTATAGTAAGTTTATAATATAATACATGGAGCAATGACTCTAAAAGCTGCATAAATCCAGTATGGATAAATCAAAAGAGAGTTCTAAAATATTCTTTTACTCATAGGAAGATGGGAAAAATATCGAAAAGAAACAAAATAAAGAGAGAACAAACAGAAAATGAAATACCAAACTTAAGCTCAAACATATCAATATTATCTCAAGTATAAATGGTCACAGTACACCAATTAAAAGTCAAATAATGGCAGAGGAGATCCAGAAAGCACGTCCCAAATATATGTTGTCCATAGGAAAATCACCAACTATAATGATAGACAGGATGAAAAAAAAATACAGCATGCAAATATTAAGTCAAACAGAAGTGGTTTTATTCATATCAGGTAAGGTAGAATTCAAAACTAGAACTTAGGGATATTATATAATAAAAATATTTAAAGTAGAATGATTTTAATTCTATGTAATAAATTCTAGGGAATTCAAAAGGGGTAACACTATTCAATTAACTTTAAGTTAGTATTACTCTGATACTAAAATCTATCAAAAACAGAACAAAAAGTAAATCACAGATTTCTCTCTCATGAATATGGATCAATATTGCTCATGCAAATATCTTTAACAGAAAATAATGATAATTATACTTCATAATCGAATAAGGTTTATTAAATATTCAAGAATCAGTTAAGGTAACCCACCATATTAACAGGATAAAGAAGCAAATTTATATGATCATATCAGTCAATGTAGAAAAAGTAATGCATTAAAAATAAAATTCACCACCCATATGTGTAAAAACCTTCAGAAAAATAGGGGGAGACATCCTCAATGTGATAAATAGAAACTGTAAAACATACACCTCTTATCTGAAACTTAGTGATAAAAGACTGAATGTTTTCCCACAAAGTCAGCTCCAAGGCAAGGGTGGCTGTAATTATCACTCTTATTTAATTAATGTATTAAGGCAAGAATCAGAAATAAAAGAGGAGTTCCAGTCATGGCTCAGTGGTCACAAACCCAACTGGTATCCATGAGGATGCAGGTTCCATCCCTGGCCTCGCTCAGTGGTTTGAGCATCTGGCATTGCGGTGAGTTGTGGTGTAGGTAACAGGCACTGCTTGGATCTGGTCTTGCTGTGGGTGTAGCCAGCAGCTGTAGCTCTGATTTGGCCCTTAGCCTTGAAATATGTGGTGGGCATGGCCCTAAAAAGATGAAAGAAAAAAGAAAAGTGTCTTGATTTGAAAGAAATAATACTATCCTTATTTGCAGATGGTATATTTGTCTGAATAGAAAATCCCACAGAATTTATAAAAACAAACTCCTGTAATTAATGAGTGAATTCATCAAAGTTACTGGATGCAAGATAAACCAAGAACAATCAATTTCATTCAGTATACTAACAATGAACATGTGGGTGCACTGAAAGTTTACTTATCATGTATAATCCCTAAAAGTAAATGAAATAATGTATGTCTAACAAAAATGGTACATGTCTTGAGTGCTAAAAATTACACCTGATGAAAAAGAAATCAAAGCAGACTTAAATAAATGATTTAAATAATTTTTAAATATTAAATATTTAATAAAATATTAAACAATTTAATACCAAGTTCATAGATCAGGATCTCAACATAGCAAATATGTCAATTTATTCATTGTTATGTATGTTTATCAGAATTCTTTAACTATTTCAGCAAGATTTTTGAAGCTATAGACAAAATTATTTTAAATTTTGTATGGAAATTCAAACAAACTAGACTATTTCAACTTTGAAAAATCAGGATAAAGTTGGAAAAATCACTCTACACAGTTTAAAGAATTATTAT
Source organism: Phacochoerus africanus (assembly GCF_016906955.1). NCBI lineage: Eukaryota > Metazoa > Chordata > Mammalia > Artiodactyla > Suidae > Phacochoerus > Phacochoerus africanus. The sequence goes on along the minus strand of NC_062547.1, from coordinate 110,555,895 downwards.
ATAGCTAAAGTAATCAAGAATTTGTAGTATTAGTGGAGTGACAGAATCAGATCAATAGTGCAGAATATACAACCCAGAAGTAGACACTCACCAATATTCCAAACTGATTTTATTTGGCACAGGATAAAAGGCAATTTAATGGATGAAAGAGTTTTTTTTTTTTCAGTAAATAATATGGGAGCAATTGGAATTCATAGACAGAAAAAAATGACCTTCAGCCAAAATCTCATGGATTATATAACAATTACCTCAAAATAACCATGTACTTAAATGTAAAACATAGAACTATAAAAGTTTTGGAAAAAAACTGACAAAAGCTTGGGTCTGAGAGCAGGCAAAGAATACTTAGAATTGACTCCTAAAGCATAATCCATAAAAGGAAAAAATATATATTGGACTTCCTCAAAATTAAAAATTTTTATTCTGTTAAAGAACCTGGTAAATATATACAAATTCTATTTATCTATAGACTTGGAGAAAACATATGCAAACCACGTATCCAACAAAAGACCATATCTAGTATAAAAAAACTCTCAAACACAAGATTAAAAATATTTGCATAGAAAATGGGCAAAAGACACAAACATTCACTAAAGGGGATACACAGATGGCAAGTAAGTACATGAAACATTTTCAACATCTTCAGCCACTAGTGAATACAAATTAAAACCACAATAAGGTATATACCTATCAGAACAGCTGACTAAAATGTAGTGATAACACCAATACTAATGAAAGTCTATCACTCATTCAGGAGTGATAAGGATGTTATATGGTATAGCCACCTAGAAATCTGTTTGAAGTTTTCTTAAAATATAAAATACGTAACTGCTGTACAATGCAGAAACTGCACTCCGAGAAATGAAATGTATGTTCACATTAACTCCTACATATGATGTTTATAGCCACTTTATTCATAATAATTAAAACAGGATTTGATCCAGATATCTTTCAGTAGATGAGTAGTGAAACAAACTGTGGTACAGTCATACCACGGAATATTACTCAGCAATGAAAATGAACAAACTGTTGAAACAGGCAGTAAGCTAAATAAATTTTCAGAGAATTATACTGAGTGAAATCCCAAGAGCTAAATTAACACACTGTAATTTTCCATTTACATAACATTTAAAAAATGACCAATTATAGAAATAGGAAGCAGATTAGTGGTTGCCTGAGGTTAATGAAATTTGGGATGAAGTATTGTGATTATAAAAATGTAACTTGATTGATTCTTGCTGTGGAAATCTTCTGTATGTTCATTCTATTAACATCCATATCCTGGTTATGATATTCCAGTGGTAGTTTTGCAAAATACTACCATTGAAGAAGAATGGGTAAATGTACATTGGGTAAATCTCTCTGTATTATTTCCTGTAATTGCATATGAATCTACAATTAATCTTAAAACTTTTAAGAATAACTTTAAAAGAACTAAATGAAATTTTGTGCAACTGAGTAAGTTTTGGGTGTCAGATTGCTAATTCAAAGATTTCAGGATTATTTGAATGATCACACAGTGTTAAATTCCACATTGAGCAGATTTATTTGAACATTTGACTGTTTACGAAGGCTTATTGTCTATTGAGCTTCCTCACAAGATTCTGGATTAGATTTATCTATTAGGGAAAATACATAATCATATTTTGCATTGTACCATTATACATGGACTTATGCAAAGACTTTAATTATTGAGAACAATAATCAATTAACCTCAGGGAAAAAAAATGTGCCATAGCTATTGGTTGGTTGTATCGTTGTTTTTAGTCACATATGTAGAAAGAGGAATAGTTAGCTTTATCCCTCATAACAAACATTTAAAATCAAAATTTCAATCTGTGTTTTTTCAGTATGTTCCTACAATACTAGTGCCCCACCATATATCCTTACGAAACTAGTACAATACTTGCTTTAATTTTGGCAGTTTCTGTCATTGTTTGGACTTCACTTAAGCTGTTTTTGAATTGTTATATAATATGAAATACTGGAAATTCACTAAATTCAGTGTTTAAACAGTAGTGTTACAGTTTCCCTTCCCAAGTACGAAAAAATAAAATGAGGATAATAATACATTTTTAATTATCTCACAATCACTTTGTGAGTTGGAAAATCAGTAAGAGGACAACTTAAAGTATAACAAGCTATAAAATATTCTCTTTCCTGTCATTCTTATAAGTGTCAATTGTTGCATTCTAAGTACAGTACAAAATATTATTCTTCCTCAGCTAAATGGGATGGTAATACTCTCCAGGCTTTATTCAGGAATACTTTGTTTCCTTTGTTTTGTTTCCTTGGGTTATCAGTACACCTTAGGTTTCAGGTGCCTACTATAATTTGATGACCATTAAGCTATATCACTGGGTAAGACCTTTTCTCTAATGTTTTGAAAATATGAATTTACTGCATATATGTGCATTTGACAAACTCAGTATCTCCAAAAGTACACATCTTTCTTTTTAAATTCTATTGATTTTCTGGTTCTTTATCTCATTTAATGGCATCATCTACTACTTTGTTTAGCTAGACACTTGGGAATCATCTTTGGGTTTTCTCTCTTCCTTATTTCCCATAATTTAACAGTCACTAAATTCCATTAATCTCCTTTAAAATATATTACGTTTAGCCATTGACTTTTTCTCTGTCCAGCCATGTTGGTTCAAGTGCACATTCTTTATCATCTGGACTCTTAGTATAGCCTGTTGTGTTTTCTCTGTGATCTCGTTCTCAAACCCCTACTAATGCATAAAAGCTCCACCTTGACCAAAGTTTAACATTCACCTTTAGAGATCATACAGGGTCCTTCCTAATCCTTTTTTTTTCTATCCTCATCACAAATTCTCATATCAGTTGAACCAAAGCTTATTTTCTACTTTTGTTCATTTCAGAATCACTTCTACCAATGCTCTCTCTCATACCCATGATAACAGGGATAAGACTTCACTCCCCTGTGTCTTTGACTAACTCTTTTTGTCTTTTAGGATTCATCAGAACCATTACTTCATAAGGTATACCTTTCCTAATAGTTTCACAATGAATTATATGTCCTTTTATGTTTCATTTATTTTCTCACTTACCACAAATACTTACACACTATTTAAAATGTTTACTTGGTTACCTCATACTTCAATTATACTGTGGCAAGTACTGTATTTTCCTCACATCTGTATTTCAAATCCCTAGCAGATTGCTTGCCACAAGGAGTTCAATAATTGTTGAATGAATGCACAGATAAATTGATTGTAAAAATATCTCTAAAGTGTCTGCCTATAGCCTTCTTGATTTTGAAGCACATATAAAGGTACTTTTCTACTTAGATCCTTGAACCAAATCCAACTTCATACTTTTCTTTTTCTTAGCAAAAGGAGTTTAATTCACAAAGTTTATATGTGAAATCAGTTTTGAGCAGTATCTATTTCCAGTGAACAGTGCAGTATATTATGTGAAGGGCATTTTCAATCATTTTGCTCTCCCCTTAACCCTCGCTGCCACCTTAACCTGAGTAGCTATGAACTTAGAAAGTCTGGCTTTTTCTCCTTAAAGAGGATTGACCTGTAAGAATCACATACTTTCTCAAGGTTGGAGGTGAACACTTTATTCATCAGGCAATTTAACAGTTTCTTTTTTGAAGTTACTTCCAAGTACCTATCTTCAACAAATAGTCTTAGAAATGATGTTCAAAATAAACTTCAATAGTTTGCTTTTGATTCATTTTCAGCCCTCCTCCTAAGTAAAGATTTATTGACTTGGTTATGTTAGTTCAGGTGCTCTGCAATGCACCAAAATGGCTTAGGACAGTATACATCAGTGAAGAATAAAGGGGCTGGAGATCAGGAGCAGACAGAGAGAGCCCATTGACTATAAGCACGTCTGACACTTGTGAGCCAAGAGTGTAGGGGGTGGTAGATTACATAGGTCAAATCAAACCCCTGTGCAGTTCTATGAAAATTTCAACCAGTCTTATGGGGAGTCCTTAAGCCAGAGGTTCCTATTAGAGTACTAATATCCCCACTTTGCGTGAAAGTTGGCAGGTAGAAATACTGCTTCAGCATGAACATAGTGATGGACTCTGATAGGCAGCAGCTGAGGCTGTCAGTTTACTATGCTCTATAGTAGGGTAGCTGAGAACCAGTTTTGTTGGCTCTCACATTTTCACTCTGAGCAAATTATATAGAATTATGTCTTTATTGATGATTAATTTTCACAATTATTATAATTTTATCCTCTAAGAAAATAAAACTACTTCTAAGTCATACATAGTTATCTGGCATAAGGTGGGAGAATGTCATTCTAAAAGGACAGAGTCAGCATTTTCCTGCAGTTTTCATTACCACTTTTAACAAAATATGATCTGCAAGTATTTATCTGCAATGTCCCTCTGTACATTTTAGAGGATTTGGAATAATTTGTCCTCATATCTCAAAGGGCATTTCCTCTTATATTGTCATTTAATTCCTTCAATTAAAAAAATCTAACAATTGCTCATTGAAATGACCAAAAGTTCATAATTTATTAAGATCTTTCAAAGATAACAGAACTTCTCAATATTTTGACATAACAAAATCCCATGAAATACTTATTATATAAATTAAAGCAGTGTATGTTTCTGGGAAACACTGTAGTAGTAAACAAAGCTTAGATTTTAGAGTCAGAATTGAATTGGACCCTTGGTGCTTCTTATAAGTAATTGAATATCTCTGATTTTGTTTCATTGTCTATTAAACAGGAAAATATAATACAAACTTAATAAGGTTTGGAGGATCATCTGAGATAAATTTTGTAAATAATTTACTGCAGTGTTGAGCATATAATAAGTACTCAAGAAGGTGTACACTTGGGAGTTCAAGTATGGTCATTAGTATTATTAAGGAAATTTATTAATTTATATGTTAATATTTGTAGAAGCTAATACACCCAAAAATAAATTAGTCAAAATTTTATATAATAGACACCTCTAATCTATTTTAATTGCTTAATGGAGATATTAATTGTATGTAATTTGTAGATTGTTGTGAGGATTTCAAATGAAAGTGAATATCAGCTAAATTACCTGTATGCGTATATGTATATCTACATATAGTAAATATCTCTCAAGTTTATGTAACAAGTATTCAAAATTGTTAGCTATGGTTATCCTTATTATCCCTACTGTAATAATTCTCTTTCTTTTTTTTTATCATCAACAATATCATCAAGTTCCATGAAGGACAACTTTGCATTATATATCTATTTCAGGTAGAAAATGTTCTTTAATATTAGTTTTAGGGATCATGGTGGCCTGAGAAAATAAGTAACTATTAGGAGGAATTATGAGTGAGTAACCATTTAAAATGCTGTGTTAGTAGTTCCCGCCATGGCACAGTGGGTTGAGAATCCAACTGCAGTGGCTCAGGTCCCTGCAAAAGTGGATTTAATCCTTGGCCCCTCAGTGGGTTAAAGGATATGGCACTGGTGCAGCTGAGATAAAGGTCCCAGCTATGGCTCCAAATCAATCCCTGGCCAGGGAAGTTTATTCTATGGATGCTGCTATAAAATAAATAAAATAAAAATAAAATAGAATAGAAAATTAAAATAAAATAAAATAATGAAATGAAATAAAACACTGTGTTAGAAAGTAAAACAGAAGGTGACTGCTTTCCAAATCTTTTAGATTCATTTTCCTTTTCGTTATGTTTAACGAACAACCTAAACAAAATCACATAAGTTGCAAACAAAAAGAACGAAATAGAAGTTGAAGATAGACCAAAGTGGATTCTTGATATGTTGCACTCTTTTCTGGTTTAATGGACTAGAACCTTCCTTTACTTCACAAGGAGTAATAGCATATGAAAAAAAATGTATTCAAATGAAGCCACCTTGAGAGAACAAGGTAATGAATTTTTAATTTGAGGTGGCTTAAGAGAAATTAAGGTATTTAAAGTAGTGAAGTTCAAATGAATAGAACATAAAAGCCCCTAATGTGTTTTAAAATGCATAGGCTCCACGCACATTTTAAATAATTACTGCTAATTTTAATATAGAAATAGTTATCAGTTATAGTACAGTTCATAAGTACGAAGATAGGTAACCTGAAGTATTCAAATATTTTTCTTTCTTGACATCTTTTTCGCTCATTTGCGATGATAATAAGATGAAGAGACAGGCTGTATTGGTATCCTGGAATGCCTGGAGTAAAAAAATTTCAGTACAAAGAAAAAGACCATAAAATCTGCTGTACACATCTTTGTTTCTTTTTTTTTTTGCCTATTGAAAAGTATTTTGCACTTATCTGATTGAAATGAAATAGAAACAGCAAACAAAAGCAAGTTTTTATGGGTTTAGGATCACAGAATTTATTATAAGTGACGTGTGTAGTATATGTGTGTTGAATATCTTGTTAACTGTTATAATTTGTAAGGAAAACCATTGTCTAAAGATAATTATTCTTAACAATGATAGCTATGTTTTTTCATGTGAGTGAGATAAAATAATCTAATTCTCCAAGCCAAGTACAAGGGTCATTTAGCAGTAACTATGCAGTTTTATCTTATTTCATTTTAAATATAAAGTTGTTTTGATACTGTATCTATGTTACTTTCAAGGAATTTGTTTCCCCTAGTAAATAAAGAATGGTATTTCTCTGTTTCTACTTAAATAGAATGCTAGAATACTCTGTTTTCTTTCTGCTTTTTTTCATAGGTTGTGGATATAGCTATAGTTCTACTTTGGTATCCGTTGTTCCATCAGGTGTACTGTTGATGTCCAGACTCTTTGTTATCAAAAGTCTCACAAATAAATATATTTGATTTATATTACATAAAGCTTTCACTCACTTATTACTACAAAGTTCTTAATCAAAAGTGCAAATACTTGATATTAACTATATATATTCTAATTCAGGTTTCTGATAATTTATTGATTGACTTTTTAATCTACAGTGTAGAGTCACTGAAAGGATAGCTAAGATAAACATATACAAGAAAAACACTTAGCCCATTTTCAAAATTCAATTTTCCTACTTTTATCTAGATCTGTTAGCCAGCTTGGGGAACTAGGGCCTGGTAATATGAGGTAATTTTCCTTTTTAATTCAGCTTTTAAAATTGAAGTATAGTTGACTCATAAAATTATATTAATTTCAGATATATAACATAGTGATTCAATATTTTAGAGATTATATTCCATTTAAAGTTATTACAAAACAGTGACTATGTAATATGTACTTGTACTGTTAATATGTAACAGTGACTTGTACTATGTAATATGTCCTAATTGCTTATTTATTTAATACGTAGTTGTTTGTTTCTCTTAATCTCCTACCCCAACTCCCCCCTCCCTCCTTCCTTTCACACTGAGAACCACTAGTTGTCTCTCTATCCCAGTTAGTCTTTTACTATTTTGTGATATACATTTCTTTGTTATATTTTTTAGATTCCACATATAAGTGATATAACATAGAATACTTTTCTTTCTCTGTATGATTTATTTCAGTAAGCATAATGCTCTCTAGGTCCATCCAGTTGTTGCAATTAACAGAATTCCATTATTTTTATGGTAAGCAGTATTCCACTGCATATATATATATATATATTCTACACCAATAATGTAGGAGGGTTCCCTTTTCTCCACACCCTATCCAGCATTTGTTTTTTGTGGCCTTGTTAGTGATGGCCATTCTGACTGGTAGGAGGAGATACCTCATAGTAATTTTGATAAGCATTTCTCTAATAATCAGTGATGGTGGTGTTGATCATTTTTGTGTGTGCTTGTTGGTCATTTGCACATCTTTGAAGAAGTGTCTATTCAGGTCTTTTGCCTGTTTTTCAATTGGCTTTTTTTTTTTTTTTTTAGCTGTTGAGTTGTGTTGTTGTTTGTATATTTTAGAAATTAAGCCCTTGTTTGTTGCATTGTATTTTCTCCCATTTCAAATAGTATTTTAAGTTGAAACCTTAGGGTTTTTTACATATAGGGTCATGTCATCTGCAAATAGGAACAATTTTACTTCTGTCCTTCCAATTTAAATGCTTTTTATTTATTTTTCTTGTCTGATTGCTGGGGCTAGGTCTTCCTATACTATCTTAATAGAAGTGGTGAGAATCCGTATCCTTGTTCCTGATGTTAGAGAAAAAACATATCCGTTTTCACCCTTGGGTATATTATTAGTTTGCCATAAATGTTCCTTATTGTTTTGAGATATAGTACCTCTATACTCACTTTGAGGAGAAGATGCTGAATTTTTTCAGATGCTTTTTCTGTGTCTATTGAGATGATCCTGCAATTTTTAGTATCAGTTTTTATCTCGTCTTTCATTTTTTATTTTATTTTTTATTTGAGTCTTCTCTCTTTTCTTCTTAATGTGTCTGGCTAAATGTTTACTACATTTGTTCATCTTTTCAAAGAATATGCTCTTGGTTTCATTGATCTTTTCTGGGTAATTTTTTAGCCTCTATTTTATTTATTTACTCTCTGATCTTTGTTATTTCCTTCCCTCTGCCTTTTATAATTCCTTTAGATGGAAGGTTAGCTCATTTATTTTACATTTTTGTTTGTATGTTTCTTGAGATATACTTCTATCATACAAGCTTCCCTTTTAGATTGTTTTTTCTACATCCCATAGCTACTAGAAAGTTTGTTTTTCCATTTCCATTTATCTCAAGGTATTTTATGATTTCCTCTTTGATTTCTTCACCAACCCATTGATTTTTTTTTTTTAGTGGCATTTTATTTAGTCTCCATGTATTTTAACTTTTCCTTTTTTTCTTCCTATAATTGATGTCTAGTTTCATACTGCTCTGGTCTGAATAAAATGCCACAAAATGACTCAGTTCTCTTTAAATGTGTGCTCTTCCTTATCCCAGCACCAGGACCTTCAGCCCCAGAGGAGAACAGTGCTGGAGCAAGAGTGACTTGTGTCAGTGAGGGTCAACATATAGGGTGTGGCAATCTGGCCACTGTCAGAGAGCTAGCCTGCCTCTTATATTTCACTTGTGCAATCACAAGTAATGGTTTCCCCCTTCCTGCTCAGATGTCCTTTAGGGTTTGAACTGCCATGCCTCTTACCTTCGTCATGTCATGGAACTGCAATGCAAGATAAATTGTTGTGGAGTGTTCACTTGGCTCAGGCTGGGACAGTCCAAGCAACTAGCCAGACAGCCATGTGGTTTCAGGCCACTTTTTCACTCTGCTTCAGGAACACCAAACATTTGTGTGTTCTTCATAAATAGAGCCCAGGCTTCCTACAGCCTTTATCTTATTCCCATTGGCCCTCCAACCAGCATTTGGGCTCATCTTCCCATTGTCAGACATCAGAGGTGAGGTGCCTAATCTTTGTCCTGAACAGCTCACTCCCCAGTGTGGGTCTCCACCAGGTAATCTCCCTTCACTTCTTAGGCCCATTCTAGGGGCATAGATACTGAACTGATTTCTTCTTTTCCCCTTGACCTTGATATTTCATGTATCTTTTTTACAGCCTTGGTTGTACAGTCTTGCTGCTAGTCTCCACTTGCTTTTCAGTGATAATTGATCTATATGTGGATGTATTTTTTTGGTGTGTTTGTTGGAGTATGTGAGTTCTGCATCCTACTTCACCAATTTGATTTGGGTATCTCATATATATATTATTACCTGCAATAATCCTTTTTGAGAGCCACTGTCATAATTTCTAGCTAATATTATATAAGGAAAATTAAGTCATATTTACATACTGGCTATACTTATGACTATGGGAATTGCCTTTGAACTCCAGTTCATAGTTCATGTGGTAATTGACCGAAAAAGCAAGAAAACAAACAAAACACATTAGGCACATTGTGACTCAGCTTGTTCCTCTATACCATATACCAAAAGATTAAATCAAGGCATGGGGAGTGCTGCATTTTTTTTAAAATGGGAATTCTGGGGAGAAATCCACTATAAATCCTTGCAGGTTGTCAGGAGACCCTAGTTCCATATGAACTTAGACTGAACTGCCTGCTTTTTTGCTTATATTAGCCACTCTTAGCTCTTAGAGACCAGTCTCTGGTCTCTCCAGTACACTTCAGAGCTGGCAGCAGTGCACTGAATCTTCTCATGCTTGGAATTGCTCAGACTTCACCTTCTGCCACATTGCACTGCTTCTCTGGAGAAAGTTGTAGCCTTTAAGTACCTATGTGATTACATTGGACAAAGTTGTATAATCCAGGATAATCTTATTTTAAGATCCATAACTTTAATTACATTGGTAAAGTCCCTTTTTGCCATGTTAGTGACATATCATGGATTCCAGGGATTTGGGAGTGTGAATCTTGGACAGACGTTATTCTGTTTACCACACTCCTGAATCAAATTTATTTAAAATATTTGGCTTATTGCATTCTCATTTATTTGAATTCATTGTTAAGAAAATTACAGAGAGTCTAACTTGTATAAATTTGTTCCGTATTTTTCATTTTAAAGCTCCATGCTTCTTTTTTACTATTTTTGACTTGAGCAATAGAGATTATTGTGTTTTTGCTTTATTCTATCCAGTATCCAGAAAAGCATAAAGCTCTTTGCAATTATGCCACTGCAATATTTCTCAAATGACTGTCTCTTCCTCTTAAAATCATATTTAGATATGGATTGTTAAGCTTCATTTATTTTGAGAATTGTTATATTTTCCTCTGGTTATAACAGCAGTCAGATCCCATTTCCTTTTTCCTTCTATTAGGTGAATTAAAAGGAGATTTTGCCTAGTTTGGTACTTCCCCCCTCACTGCAAGTTTCTTGTAAAAAAAATACTTATTTGCAGCTTAGTTTAGCCAAACACTGTGTTTGGCACTGGAATACATGCTTCAAAAATATGACATGAATGTTATATTTAAGGTGCTTTACTTAAATAGAGAGAGGTTAAGATTAATACACTCCTTTTGTTACTTTAAAGGCTGGACATTCATATAAATATATCAGAAATGAGTTGAAAATTTATTTCTACTACCACCTTCTTGTACAATTTCCCCATTTGTCTTAGATTAGGACTTTGCTTTCATCTAATCATAAACACATTTTGAGAGAGGGAAATAAACGATGCTTTCTATAAATTCTTCTAGCATTCTTGGATGAAGAATTCTGTGGATTAAATATCACTTTGTAATTTATGAATGTTTAATTCAAATAGTTATTCTCAGTTTGACTTTGGAAGGGTTTTGAATTCATTGGAATATGTGGGTTTGAAAATGGTGAGGATTATTATTAGTGAAATTTTTACAAGGTTCTTCTTTAATTCTAAATTTTGAACTAAAAGCACTTTCAGAAAACCCATTAAGTTACATTTCATTTATTGAGTATAGGTTCTTTTATATGTATCAGCTCATTTTTCCCCACATTGTAAGGCGTTGCATTTCCAACTCTAATGTGCACAGGAATCACCTGGGGATATGTTTAAAATGCAGATTCTGAATCAATAGGTCTGGGGTCTAGACAGCTTTCCTGCATGTCTAACAAGCTTACCCGTCTCACTAATTTTGTTCCTCCAGGGACCATACTTTAAAGAGCAAAGCCCTAAATAAACCCATTAAACACAGAGTCTGAAAATGTAAACTTAAACCTCATCTCATTATTCAGGTGATGACCTAAAGCAAATTATTTTACTTCAAGGCTGAGTCTTTTAATTTATAAAAAAATATATACAAGTTATTTTTAATAATCAAGAAACTTCTGATCACTGAGGCAGAGATATTTCTCAGAATCACATGAGTGATGACAGTTCTTGTTTTCTGACTTTAGGTTTTCTGATGGCAAGTTGAAGCTTTCACTTTATCGTACAAGCAACAGACCCTGAACCCATTTATACAGTGCATCATAGCTGAAAATAAGAGAAATCATGCAGAGCTATTTTACAAGATACCTTGAGAAATTTTAGTAAATTGGACTGTTATTACTTTAATGGATTTTATATTTTTCATGCTATACCAATAGTTCTCTATTTTATTCATTTCCACTATTCATTACTTTTATTCCATAGCCCTTTCTTCTACTTTTGAACAACCCTTGACCGAGTGATAGCAGCACCTTTAAGCGAAGCTATTCTTCACAGCAGTCTTACATCAGTGCCAGCTGTGATTTCATTTATATTGAATCACTGTAATTCCTGAAACAATTTATGAGGTTGTTTTTGCAACCCTGATTTAAACTTATATTTTCATGAAATAAAGGTGTGAGGAGACTATATTCATCTGTATTTTTGTGTATTTCATTTTTGTAACAAAAGTTTGGCTTGAAGATGTAAACTTACTTGCATATCTTCATTGGCTAGTAGAAGCATCCTTTCAAAGTATGGATAAAAAGCTAAACATACTTACTTGCAGGTGTATTATGTAACTCACTGGCAGTGTTGCACTTACTGTTTCTTCCAGCCTACACGACAGTGCTTGGGCATGGATAATCAGGTGCATATGGGCATAGGGCCAAATCTCCCCCAAAACACAAATGACCAGTGTGCTTCTACATATTTAGGCCAACTGATAGTTTTTATTGACTGCAGATGGTTACTGACTACATAATAAACATCTTCCAGTTGACTTATTACATTTTTAATTAACCCTAAAGTTTTTTCTTTCTTTTGTATGTTTGTTTTTTTTCTCATGGCTGGTAGCTTCAATTTGTACTCAAATGTAGCAAGATAAATTTGAACCCACATTATGGCCTTACATCCCACACATACCTTGAAGCCAATAGAGATTACATTTATAGCCTCAGACTGGTCTTGATATTTTAAGAAAAAAGACCAATTTCAGCTCAGCTTTCCACGTAGTCATCACATGTTTGTACATTTACACTTCCTGGCATCCAACTGATAGTACTGAAGTAGACCCAGAGTCAAAATCTATATATACATTATTTCATGTTGGGAAAATTTTTTTACAATAGTCCTGGCTGAGAAAGTGCCTCATAAAATAGAGAAAATGTGTTTGTCAGCTGTCTTTACTAAGCTATTTTATTTGAGGGACTACACACACACACACACACACATATGCATACTTGCACACATATGCATACTTGCACACAAATTAGTAGGTTTTACCCTCCATTCTTCTACAATCATTATTAACATCCATGTGAAACCATATAGAGTAAGGAAGAGTGTGTTTGGAACTGCAAGAACTATATGAAAAAATGATATTAAAAATTCTAAAAAAGAGTGTTCAATATTCTTGATGTGGAGGCGGGGAGAAGAGTAGAATTCTTGGCCTTCCTCAGGTGTAATACTTGGTAGCAGACTTAGAAAATCCTGGAACAAGTCAATAATGTAAAATGGGCACTATGTTTGGGAATATACTATTTAGTTTCTAGGACAAATTTACCAGTATATGATCTAATAAGATGTTGGCTAATTCATTCCCCTACCCACATTAATCTATAAAAGGTAGAGCTTGGATTTCATGATTTCTGAATATCCTTGTACCCATAAAATTCTTTAACAATTTTAAAAGCTCTTGAGAGAAAATGTAAGCATTATTACTCCTCTTCCTCTCAAATCTTCACTCTGTGCACAATATATTCTTTTCTTTGTAGTATTTATCATAAATTGACAGATACATATTTAATTTTATGTACTCCTAGCCACTAGAATGTAAGTTCCATAAGAGGATATGTATATATGTGAAAGCTAACAGCCTCAGTCCCTTTTATCCTGAAACAGTTTTTCAAAAGTGAAAATCCTGCTACTATACAATTTAAATTATATCTAGTTTACAAGCATAAATAACCTAGGGTCCAAGAAGTCAAATAATAATTCAATATGGATCAGACAATACCCTACGTCCATTTTAGTCCTGTAACTTCTGTCTTACAGATATGTTGACAACGAGATTGACAGGAAACAAATTGATCATTCATATTAAAATAAGCCCTTGTTTTCAGGAGTTCCCATCATGGCACAGAAGAAACAAATCCAACTAGGAACCATGAGGCTGCGGGTTCAATCCCTGGCCTCTCTCAGTGGGTTAAGGATCCAGCATTGCCATGAGCTGTGGTGTAGGCTGCAGATGTAGCTGGGATCTGGCATTGCTGTGGCTGTGGTATAGGTTGGTGGTGGTAGCTCTGATTTGACGCCTAGCCTGGGAACCTCCATATGCCATGAGTGCAGCCCTTTGGCAAAAATAGATAAATAAATAAGTCCTTGTTTTCAAACAAATAATACAATGGAATAGATTTTTTTTTTCCTTAGCTTTCCAGAAGCAGACTCTATAGTTAAAGCAATAAATATTTTTGTAATTATAAAATCTCAAGTTTATAAAATAAAATGTTTAATAGTAGAATAGTGTGGGAAAAAAGCCTAGAAATGCTATAAAATATTGAAAAATATTTAACTGGAGAAAAAATTTTTATAGTTCATTGTTTTATAGAATAAATTCAAGATTAATCAACAGTCATCGGAAATCATTATAGATGTAGAAGTAACAATCCCTATAAAGGGAGTAAGTGGTAAAGAATATAAATGTAAAGATTGATATCAAAAGACTAATGTTAAAACATTAAATGTAAAGTATTACATGTAAAAAATATATTAAACTGAACATAAAGCAAATTCTGAAATAGAATTAAAATATACTCTGAGATTTTCTTTTAGAAATTATATTTCATACATTTTTGAGAAAGAGTAAATCAAAATAAAATATCAAAATAATTGAATGTTAATAAAATATTTAGCTAAAACCCTTTAAGAATAGGTCATAAATTTTTTGAAAAAATTTGAATTACTGTTTTATAATGAGGTTAAGTTGTTATCACATGTATTGAAATTAGCTAATGATATTAGCTAGTGAAATTCTTCACCACTTGCTTAATCAGATACTAATTAAAATCATACACTAAGTTCATAACCACAAGCAAGCATGTAAATATAATGTCAGATATTACTGGCTTCAAAGATATAGCTTTCTTAGATATAAATCTTTTACATAATATAATACATAAAAGAAGGAGAGATTAATATAAATCAAACATATGATATGCCTGAGTCAGAACAGAATTATGTTAATCCAGAAGCAGAGTATAAAAGTAAATACATTTGTTTAAAGAAAATCATTATCTCAATGACTAATGGAAAGCATAGGTAAACTAATTTTCTAGCATTTATTTTTGACAAAGTATGGAGCAAAATATGTCAGATATGAAGTTAATTTAATATGCCACTTACCTTAATGTAGCATAGGCACTGAATTTATAAATTCATAAAAGTTATATATGTACATATATACATATATTAATTGCATTTATGTGTTGGTATGGCAGATTCTAACACAGCCCCCTCTGATCCGCACTTCCTGTTACCAACACCTTTGTGATGTTTTCTGTGATTTGCTTCTAGCTAATGCAAAGTACAAATGTGATAGGATGTCACTCTCATTACCTTTCATAAGCAGATTACCATAGCAAGGAGGCCCAAGTGTCAAGGAACTAAAGGCTGCCTCCAGCCAACAGCCAGCAAGGCCTCACTCTAACAGCCAATGAAGTCTTGAACTCTGACAGCAATGTAAACTTGGAAGCAGATCCTCCCCTAGTAAGTCTTTCAGTCCTGAATCCTTAATTGCATTCTTGTCAGAGACCCTGAAGCAGAAGACCCAGCTGAGCTGTGCTGAGACAAAAAAAAAAAAAAACATAGAAATTACAAAATAACAAACATATGTTGTTTTAAGCTGTTAAATTAGGGGTAATTTATTTTGTAGCAATAGAAAACTAATACATACAGACCATTAATGACAACAATTTACTTATAATGAAATATGAGTGATGAATTTATCAGTTTCACAAATGTTAGAATAAGATATGGCACTAGAAATGCTGAAGAAGTCTTCATGTTTCTACTTATTTTTTTTCATTCACTAATTTAGATTTATTGGCATGTAATTTAAATATATTAAAATTCACCTTTTTTAGATGTACAGATTAATATTCTGACAAGTGTCGACAGTTATATAACCACAACACAATTGACATACCAAATATTTATATCATCCTCAGTTACTTTTAGAATATGTGGTTATTTTCATTGTTAGTACAGAAGCAATGTTATCCTGAAGTTTTCTTTATCCTAAGTGAAATCAGAAGTTCTGTTTTATTTCCATATTTGTATTTCATGATTAGAAAAATGTATAAAAGAAAAAGTCAATGCAATACAATTTTAGTTTAATAAAGTACACTGTAAACTTTTCCAAATTTGATAAATTTACTTAAAATTAGCCTGAAGTCTCAGGTCTTTGGAGAAAATTAATTTTAGGCTACCACCAAGAAAACAAAACACCCCCAAGAGTAGGGCAGTGTTAAACAGTGAAGTTGGGATAAAATTATTTTTGTGGAAAAGCTATATCCCTTCCTATAACACACACACACTGAACATTCTATAAAATAATAAAGCTGACATTCATTTGCAAAAGGTGTCATTACTGCAAGACCCATAAAGATTATTGTGCTAAGGAGGCAAAATGCTTTAGCTACACCACAACAAATGTATCTTCTGTGTAGGGGTAAAACAATAGGATCTGTTAGAAATTTATTGCAATTACTATCTGGAATTTCTGAACAAATTTGTTTGTACCATTATAAGGAAATATTTGGGGGGTTTGTTTGAGTTTTTTTTTCCTCCAGGTAAAAAAGAAATCTCAGATTATATATATATATATGCATTTTATGTATGAATTTTTCTCTTCATAGATTGGACAATATTTTTATTGAATTCTATCTTTAAGCAGAATTATGCTTTTGTAATGAAGAATTTGTTGCTCCTATGGCAAAGTTGGGCTCTGCACTTTTATTATCCAATATTGGGGGATCCATGTAATAGTATATTTGGTCAGTCAACAAGTGTGTTTATAGGGTCCATAAACAATTACTGATATATGAAATTTAAGGAGTCATTCTAATAAAATAATTTATGATAAACTGGGAAAAGTATTTTTTAAAATAGGGGCAAATATTTGAAAAATTATGGAAAGAACCAATACAGAAATATCTCATAAATATTATGCAATACAGTTGACTGAACAGAGAAAAAAGTACAGAGGGATACATCTTTTTGTTCAATTCAGTCAAAAGCATAGCTCTCAAACTATAGAAACCTCATACTAAATGCAGCTCAATCTTTTTTGCCTTGAAAGAATGTGAGCTTGAATTACCTCCTCTGTGATTGCATTCTGTGATTTCTGAGAGTACAGATGATGTGCCAAAATCACTGAGTAAAGCTCTGTAAGTTTCAGCTTTATCAGAAGGAAGCAGAGTAGATTTTACCAGAAAATATACAGAAGCAAAAATAAGGAAAGTGATGGTATTGTAAAATTTAGAGAATTTCATAGATACAGTGCTGTTTTAGCTTCTGTGTATTCCTACCATATGCATGTCACCAGTTTTTACAAGTAATTTATCTTAGGCATGGAAATGTGAAAGAGTTTTACAAGCATCCATTATGTAAAACCTTTTTTTTTCTTTTAAATATGGCGCTTATTTACCCATCAGTGCTTATTGAGTTTTATCACCGAAGATGAGGATGAACTTAGCATGTGTTATCTGAGAAGTTGTAAATTAGATCAGAGAAAAATGACTGTAAACTGAATATCACCATTTAAAATATTCTAACTTTTTTAAAAAAATGTTTTATTCCCTTTGAAGAAAGGGAGTTATGACAAGGAACCAATGAATTATTGGTAATCTTTAAGTATGTTAAAAAGTTGCTTAAAACAATTTGTAATCGCAAATGTTTTATAACCATCGTTTAATTTTCTTGAACAAGAAACATCAGTAATAACAATAATATTAATAATAATAGATAACATTATTTTTATAATTACTTTATTCTAGATATTGTGTGAATTGACTTTTAATCCTTATAAGGTGAATTTTTAATCTCCATTTTATGGATGAGGAATCTAAAGCACAGGGAGTTTAGATAACTTGCAATGATTCTGTGGGCGGTAATCATGTAATTGTGACCAATGGGATTTAAGAACAAGCAGACTAGTTCTAAAGCCAGTACTCTTAAATTTTCATCAAATACAAGTTATTAATCCAAAATAACACAATGGGGCTACTCATTTATTTTAGAAAATATTTTATGTAAAAAACATAATACCTAGTAAACTTTTTACAACCTATGCTTCAGTCTTCACAAGAGTCAACTAAATTGATTAAAATGTTAGTGTTATAGTTGACTGAACATCTACACTCCTCTAAATTTAACCTCTAACTTTATCAAATAACAGTCACATTTTCTTAATAAGGCATATCACTTTTTAATAATTGTCTCTACCTTGAGGCTATAAAATTATTATGACTTTTATGGTTTTATTAAAACCTGTGATTAGGAGAGCCAAGATATTTTGAAACATCTCATTTGTATTATGAGCAAAACTCACCAAAACATAGGATGACATTTATATCTGATAAATTATAAAATACAGACTAGCTCTTTTCCCCAGAGTCCTTGTAAATCATATGTTGAGGGTCTGATTCTGCTGCAATGACTGAGTACTAAAATATTAAACTAGGCAACTGGCAATTTAAAATTATATGCTGATTCCCTTTGTGAATAATTGCAGCTTCAACTGCCAATTTTAATTTACTCCACTGAGCAATTCTCTCATTAAAAACTCAATAATTGGTAGACCACTGTAATAAAACCTCCCAATATTTTGCCTCCAAATACAGTATTTGTTTCAAATAAACTTTTGGTACAGAAACCATATTAATTTGTGTGCTATAAAATCTTAGGTAGGTAATTAGAATCATTTTTTAACTCCCTGTGAACCTCCAATAGCATAAACAAAGTAAAGAGGGAAAACACCTAGTTAATTAAATAGATATGACAAGAGATTCCTATACATTATGTGTATATAACATGTTTTATATAAAAGGCATTTCATTGATTCAGACTCATTAATTTGTGTGTATGTATGTATTCATGTGTATATTTATACACACATACATTCACACATATACAAAATGTAGTTTTGGTCAACAAAAACCTTTTCTTTGGTAAATTTATTTAATAAAAGATAGCATATGACAAATAATCAAAAGTTGTATATTCTGGCTACAACAATACTGACATGTAATTTTAATTTCCTCACAAGAAAGTTAAAGCAATGTATTCAGTCCAAAAGGAAAGAATAGTTACTGAGGTCATTTCCCTTTCTCCTATGTAGAAAGTGGGGAATGTTCTTAAATATAACTAATTTTCAATTTTTAAAATATTTGTATTGGTCTTCCTGGAGGTTTTAGAGAACATTCTTGGTGAGTAAGTTACTAAATGGCATATTTACAAGCTCATTGTAATTACGTATTATTGAAACATAATGATACATGAATGAGATTAAAAAAAGTCACTTTTTTCCAAATTTTTTTGTTTTCAAATTATGTTTTCCATCACTGGTTGATTTTTCTAATTTTCTGGTATACCAGTTTTCTTTATAATGTCCTCTATATTTCCATCTTTTTTTTTCCCCTGCAGGATTATATTGAATTATTTCTGTTAGTTTTATGCTTTCCTTCTTGTTTTCCATTTTTTTTAATATCAGTTATGGGAATATTTGAAGAAAAATTATTTGAATAAACATTTTGATTTGAGTATAATGACTGAAAAATGTCAATAACAAAGAAATAACTGATACACTTAATCATTTTCCATTTTTAGAATTTAAGTGTATTTTAGTCACTCCTATAGACATTCCCATTTTTTCCCTTTCATTATCCTTTGAGAATTTTCTTAACCTTGATTTGTCTTTCCTTTTCAGGAGGAGGAAAGTCACAATCAATAGATTCACCACAAGCAGAGATTGTTGATTAGAGAATTTTCTTCCTTATACTCATCTATTGTGCTTACCTTATATCCACTATAACACATTTGCCTAATCCCAATTTGTCCACCACTTACAGTCTATGGTTCTATACAAAATATCCTTAAAGAATCTTTGAAGTGATTCAAGAATATTTGTTTATTGTTAGGAAGTTTTACATGTCACCTTGAGTATTAAACTCTCCCTCATCTTTGCTGTCAGTGGCATATGGATCCTAGAGCTTTTCTCAAGCTTTATGACCTATTCAATTAAAATGTATTGTATCAATACTGTAGTAACATCCATAGGGCAGGAGTTCAGAATGTCAAGTATAAGCTCCATTATAAAGTAAATATATATTTTTACCATTTTCTAGTAATGTTTGCTAAAAGAATTTTTTTCTGCCCTTCAATGACTCAACTACATATACCACCATTGACATAATATCACCAAAGAATTGACATAAAAGGAATCTATTATTTATCAGTATAGACAAGTTTCATTTTTCTTTTTTAATTTTTTTTATTGTTATTTCCCCAATACATTTTTTTTCTACTGTACAGTATGGTGACCCAGTTACACATACATGTATACATTCTTTTTTCTCATATTATTATGTTCTATCATATGTAACTAGACATAGTTCCCAGTGCTACATAGCAGGATCTCTTTGCTAATTCATTCCAAAGGCAATAGTTTGCATATATTAACCCCAAGCACCCCATCCATCACATTCCTTCCCCTTCCCCCTTGGCAACCACAAGTCTATCCTCTAAGTCCCTGATTTTCTTTTCTAAGGAAAGGTTCATTTTGTGCCGTATATTAGATTCCAGCTATAAGTGATATCATATGGTATTTGTCTTTCTCTTTCTAAATTGCTTCACTCAGGATGAGAGTATCTAGTTCCATCCATGTTGCTGCAAATGACATTATTTTCTTCTTTTTATGGCTGAGTAGTATTCCATTTTGTATATATACCACCTCTTCTGAATCCATTCATTTGTCAGTGGACATTTAGGTTGTTTCCACGTTTTGGCTATTGTGAATAGAGCTGCAATGAACATGCGGGTGCATGTCTCTCTCTCTCTCTCTCTTTTCTTTTTTTTTTTTTTTGTCTTTTCTAGGGCTGCTTCCCGCAGCATATTGAGGTTCCCAGGCTAGGGGTCGAATTGGCGCTGTAGCCACTGGCCTATGCCAGAGCCACAGCAACGCGGAATCTGAGCTGTGTCTACGACCTACACCACAGTTTACAGGCAACACCAGATCCTTAACCCACTGAGCGAGGCCAGGGATTGAACCTGCAACCTCATGGTTCCTAGACGGATTTGTTAACCACTGTGCCACAACAGGAACTCTGCATGTGTCTTTTTTAAGGAAAGTTTTGTCCAGATATATGCCCAAGAGTGGGATTGCTGGGTCATATGGGAGTTCTTTGTATAGTTTTCTAAGGTACCTCCAAACTGTTCTCCATAGTAGTTGTACCAGCTTACATTCCCACCAACAGTGTAGGAGGTTTCCGTTTTCTCCACACCCCCTCTAGCATTTGTTATTTGTGGACTTCTTAATGATGGCCATTCTGACTGGTGTGAAGTGGTATCTCATGGCAGTTTTGATTTGTATTTCTCTAATCATCAGGGATGTTGAGCATTTTTTTCACATGCCTGTTGGCCATCTGTATATCTTCCTTGGAGAAATATCTATTCAGATCTTTTGCCCATTTTTCATTTTGGTTGTAGGTTTTTTTTGCTGTTGAGTTATATAAGTTATTTGTATATTTTAGAGACTGAGCCCTTGTCAGTTGCATAGTTTGAAACTATTTTTCTTGATATATTAAGTGTGTGGCCTTCATGTGTTGGGAAAGAGTAAGCACCATTTAGTTAAACTATAATGCACAGGGACGTGTAAAGTGAAATAAAAGAAAATAAAAGTCATCTATTAATGTCTCCAAAATTAGTGTGTAGGGTAATTTTTGGACTTGAAAATGCTTGAATGCCTCATAAATGCGATGCTATTCTCCAGGCATGGATTATTTAAAAGATTTATAATATACTTTATGAATTCTACAGGCCTAAGTTCAGTCAAATCCAATGTGATATCAGCAGAAATAATCATATATATATATGATTTATATATATATAAAGTCTAATATTTTTCAAGTCTGTGGAAAAGACAAAATACATGAAGACCTATATGAAGAGAGATTTACATTTTAAATCCATTGAAATTAGAACAGTTCTAGTGATATCTATACTTTCATTACTGTCTCCAAATTACAAAAGTAGCAACTGAACATGCTTTTTTCTATTGACTTTGTTTTTCATTACATGTCAATTGATGCTCTAATCTGGAGCCAATCAGAACATATTACTTGTGATACATTGATATTATATAAAGTAGTGCTTCAGTTTGAGATAATCTACAAAAAAAAAATCTCTCTTCTTTAACTGTTAGACTCAACACTTCGTAAATTTACTTTACAGTTCTGTAACAGCAATCACTTCCTAAATGTAGTTTACAAACTCGTCGATGTCTTCACAATCCTGCAGTAGCCACTCTGCATTTCTCCCAAGGAAGGCCAGACTAGCCTTTCCAAAACATAAATAATATTACAGAGTCGAAGCTCTTTCTGCTTGCTGTACTACAGACCAATAAATCAAGAGAAAAGTTGTAGGGGCAAAGAATAATGACTTTATTCAGAAAGTCAGTACACCAAGAAGATGGGAGACTAATGTCTCAAAGAATCACCCCTCTTCAATCTGAATCCAGGCTCCTTTTCTACAAGGAAGGGGAGAGTGAGTGGTTAATTGTTGCAAACTTCTTGGTACAGAAATCGTTTGTTCTTGTAGCTGTCCACATAAGTCAGGTCACGTTGTTCCTGTAAACCATCAACAACACAGATGTTATTCTC
Source organism: Phacochoerus africanus (assembly GCF_016906955.1). NCBI lineage: Eukaryota > Metazoa > Chordata > Mammalia > Artiodactyla > Suidae > Phacochoerus > Phacochoerus africanus. Next base: position 110,533,228 of record NC_062547.1, on the reverse strand, counting down.
TGTTCTACAAATTTTTATCTAAAAATGTAATACTCTTAAAGATCATACCCTTTAAAAATAGGCTATCCTGTATTTCAGGCTATAGGCAGCATCCTTTTGCAAAAGTGCAGAGCCAGGATGACTAAGTACAAGTGATAAAGGAAAAAGGTTAAAGTTAAAAAAAAAGGAACAGATCTAATAAAGAGTCAGATTTGTTTTTCCCCATTACAATAATGTCCATCTCATGCTGTAGTATCTCCTAATTTTTTCTACTTAAGATTCATGGTATCTGACTGTCTTTCGTTTTCTTTATTGATATTTTAGTTAGATCCTCTCACTTAAATGATTACTGCATCACCTAAAGATAAAGTTTTTCATACTAGCCAATAGATTGTATCAACCTGTATGAGTTCAGATCTCCATGCAGACAAATGTTGCTATTCTCTAGACTTGATTTATCTCATACTCAGATTCCTCATTTTCCATAGCCATACCTGAATAATAGAATTGTTGGCACCTGGTCATATCTGATATCTTAAATTCAAACTTCTTATCTAACTGCATCCAAGTTTCACTCCTTCTTCCATTGTACTTTACTTACTAACCTCATTAAATGTCATCAATTTGGGAGCGCCCTTAAGTTTCTCCTAAAAAGCCAATCAGCGCCATGTTATAAAAAATAGTTTGTGATTAAGAGGCAAGATCAAGTCACTTATCTATATTACTATTTCTGATATATATATTTCTACATTATTTTGTGTTTTATTTGCATAGCATTTTGCTTTGTATATTTCTATGACCTTGCACTTCTCTGAATGCATCAGGTTTTTTTCATTGCTCTTATTTTTAAAAACGATGTATTTTGATTTTTTTGTTCCATAGAAATTACTAATATGCATACTTTACTATGACAAAATTAATGTTAATGAACACACTTATCACCTTCTGAACAATACAAGAACCATAAAATATTTTTCTTTACATCTCCTCTGATACTTAGTATTACTTTTGTATAGTTTATTTTTTCTGAAGTAAATTTTAAATTATCTGAAATTTTTCAACAAATGAGTCATAAATTAGCTAATATATTTACTAATTCTTAACTTACTATTTGTTTTTCTTATATATGACTTTGGTTTTCTGTGAAATTCATTACTTAGTACCTTTTCCTTTATGAAATTTTAATTGTAATCTAAAAGTTATTTATTTTCTTCTTATTGTTATATGATAACCTAGATGGACGTAGAAATCCAGTGACAGCTAGATATTCCCTCAGCTATTTGAACATATTAATCACTTGTCTTCAGGCATCTATTCTTACTAATGAGAAGTATTCTATAAGTCTATTGAAGTGCTTTTCATTTTCTCTAAATTTAATGCCTTGCATTCTCATGAAAATAGGTAAGGATTGGATTTTTATAATATTCGAAGTTTGGTGAACAGTCAATATAAGGATTCTGTATTCTCTCTATGCTTAGAAAACATTCAATATTATCTAACAATACTGCTTACACCTCTTTCTATTTTCCCTCTGGATATTCTCATTATGTCCTTAGCATTTTTAACGTCTCTTCCATATTTTTCAACTGTCAAATATTTTATATTACATTATATGGGTTATAACTGAAAATTTGTCATTCAATTCTATATATTTTAAAAATTATTTAATTTTTTTAATTACCATGTTTTTATTTTAGTAGTTAAATTGAGTTATTTTTCAAACATTTTTATACTGTTTATGAATGAATAAATAGTCTTTAACATGGAGTAGAATTTTTAATTTAATTAGATTTCTTACATACTCAAACATGAACACAAATAATGGCAACCGTACAAAATGTAGTTAAGGAAAAGAAAAGGGGGGTTCAAGGAAGCCTAATTGAGACAATGATTGGATAAAAAATTAAAATCAACTCATTTTGATGAATTGTTCAATAAAGTAGTTACATTAAAAAGAAACAAAACAAAACAGAGAGTGAGGCTTGTCTTTGTCAGTTCAGCCCTCCTTATTGATGGCATGTCATCTATTTTATAAATGAAATCATCTTAAGTGTGGTGGGAAAAGCATTTTGCAGATTTTTCCCAGACAAAACATTGATTTGTGTTAAGGGTTATATTTTGAAACTCCTTGGTAATTAAATATATTGAATTTAAAGAAAGCAAAGTTATGATAAAACATTTATAACCAAGAGTGAGTAAGTGATTTTAAGCTCTAAGAACATGGCGTCAGAGACATGTGGTATTCTGCCAGTTAGACACATGTATACACTGAGCTGGTTTCTCATCCATACTTTTCTTTTCCTCCAGTATACCTTAGCATCCAGCCATTTACTATTTATGTTTCCAGCTGCTTCTTGCCAGTGTTCTGCCAGAATTCTGTCCATAAATCCCTATTTTTTCTTCTTTTCAGCTTTCTCCAGAAACATGCACACGCGCGCGCACACACACACACACACACACACACACACACACACACACTAGTTTCTAGGGCAGAATGTAATAATAGTACCTATGTCGACTGTCAGGAATTAATAAAAATAACAATAAGAAAATTACAACACTGCTGTATATATTAGAAAAGTATCTTAGTAAAATGAAAATAATTTTGTATTAGATTAAGAACATGTGATTTGTATCCTAATTTTCCTATTTAAACTTGGTTCCATATTTACTAGGAAGGTAGCATTAGACAACTTGCCATCATTTTAAATCATGCATTGATTTATAGTGAAGAGTAAAATACATGTTTTTGTGGTGGAGTTGGGGGGGAGGTAGAAGGGAGGGGAATGTGCATATATATTTAGATACATAGGAAGGTAGTTACTGCTTTTTTTTTTTTTTTTCCCAATGTACAGCAAGGGGAGTTAGTGCTTTTAACTCAGGACATGTGAGTGTTGATTCCTCCCTTTGAGTCAAAAAATCAAGAAATTCAGATAAGCAGCAAAAAAAAATAGGGCGGGTTCTTGGGAACAAGTTAAGCTCTTTTGGAGCTATATATTCTCTAGTAGACAAAACAAACAGGCAAGCAAGAAAACTCAGTTGTTTTCTTGGAATGATAGATAATGGAATTTCCTCTTTTCACGGAAGAAATATACTGGCATTGGCATTGGTAAATTCAAGTGATAAATATTCAAGCCAGATATGGAAAGAGGTTCTCTCAGTATATTACTGTTGATTTTTCCATATGGGATCACAAGGATTATTATCACTTCTTGTATGTTACAGGTCCTCACGATGTTTTCCAATACATTCAACCAATGTTTAGTAAGTACTTACTTTGTACAATGATTTTAATTATTCCTGAACTATCTAGATTTCACACCCTGAGCATTCACTGTTTAATACTATATTTGTTTTTTCTCTTGATTTTTTTTTTACCTGAATGTATTTTTCAACCTAGTTTTACATGTCTTCCCTAGTTATGTAAATTTCAGCTTTATCACCATAGGTCATAGCAGGGCCTATTCTCAGTAGTCTTCATAGTATCATGTTTCCCAGAAATAACATCAAATTTCTCTGCTAAACCTCACTGATATTTTTCTATTGCTTTTGTTTGTTGGTTTATTTCCTAAATTGTTGACTCTAGTGCAGTAGTTTTCTTACCACTTTGAGTAACATGAAATTTTTGCAGAGAGGAATAGGGACTAACTTGCAGAATAGAGTCTAATTCAAATATGAATTAAACTGTTATAATCTTCTAAACAATAGATCCTCCCTTTCTTCCAGATCCTATTTTTCCATCTGTTACTCAGCAGTTCTCACTGACCCAAGAAGCTCTTCCAAGGACTTCATTTATCAAAAAGAGCCTAAATTTTTTTTCAGGTAGAGAATTATTCCCTCATGATACTGAATCATCTGAGCATAGATGACTTGAAGGATGAAGCTTATTCTAATATGCGTAGAAATTAACTATATATTTACAATTGATTATTTTATTTTATTATTTTGTTGTTGTGAAATTCCCCAAAGCCCACCTCATTTGGTCAGTGTGGACCTCAAGACTGGGTAACTAAGATACATTTGCTTTTATCAAATAGTTGAGGATTTAGAATATACCCTGAGAAAGCTGTATACCCAGATCATTTCCATTTTGATTACTGCACTCTACCTTCTCATTATTCCAATTAATTCACACTCATAGCCTGACATTGTCATCTTCCATGGGTTTAAGTCTTTATAAAATTAATGTTGAAATGTAACCATGTTATTTAGTGAGGGAATAAAATTTATTGACAGTATCTTAGACAATAGAATATCATTAAGATAATTTAGTTACAGGTCAAACTGTAGTAACATGTTCTTAAATTTGGAAATTGGGTTCAAAAAGTTAAGATACTAACACAAATCAAGTAAGTAACTTGATTTGAGAAAGTATGGAATTGATGAGAATGAGATTTATCCAGGTTGCACTTTGTAATGATATCTCATTGAAGGGCATGTAATCCTGGAGGTGGAGGAGAGCGAGGGAAATGGGATCTGGTCTTAGGGGATGTACCAAAACTAGCAAACAGAGGCAGGAATCAAAAATTAGCATTATTTAATTAATCCATTTTTTTCTAGGTTCTGTACCTGGTCCATGCTTTCTTTTTCAATACTATTTTAAGCTAGCTCAGGAGCTACTGGATTCCATCAGATTTTCTTCCTTTGTAAATCTCTCTTGTATATATTATTATCTGTATTATCAGAGATCATGAAACTTAGAGCTTTATTTCTGAAAACTTTCCATGTCCCTTTGTCTCTCCTTGTCTCCATTTCTTCTTGTATGTCCCTGTTTGTGTGTGTCTCTTGTGTTTATTTCTCTATTTCACTGTACATTTCTGTCTCTGTCGCTCTCTCTACACACACACACACACAAATACACAAGTACAGAGTAAAGGTAAACCCATTGTTTGGTGCCATGCCATAGAGTAACAAATGGGCACCTTTGATATATCAAACCTGAACAGACTTAGGAAACAGCAATAGTTATTTAGGCCTAGAGAGAGGAAACTAAGTAGGAGTACCCTTTTGGGTAAAAGTAGCCAGTTAATAGTAACCATTGAGGAGTTCCTGTCGTGGCCCAGCGGTTAACGAATCTGACTAGGAACCATGAGGCTGAGGGTTTGATCCCTGCCCTCGCTCAGTGGGTTAAGGATCCAGTTAAGGATTGCCGTGAGCTGTGGTGTAGGTCACAGAGGTGGCTCGGATCCCACGTTGCTGTGGCTCTGGCTTAGGCTGGCGTCACAGCTCTTGATTAGACCCCTAGCCTGGGAACCTCCATATGCCGTGGGAAGCGACCCTAGAAAAGGCAAAAAGACAGAAGGAAAAAAAAATAGTAACCACTGACAGAATAGGTCAAGGGAATGACTACTTTGACCTTACTGTTTAATCTAACTCTCATTTCCTGCCTGTGTTCCCCATTGACAAGCCGCCATGCCCCAGATGCCATGGAGCAACATACTGTAAAGTCATAGTCCATAAAGTCACAAAGCAGGAAGAAAATCTTAAAAGGACATCTAGAGGAGTGAATGGAAAGTGTCTGGTACAAGCTTAAATTGTCGAATGAATATTTTCAGCACTTTTTTCACAGAATTCAGGCAACTTATTGACCAAATTCAAAATAAAATTATAATAGGTTTACCTTTTGTGGTAATTACTCAATATATTTGTTCATCATATTTTTCACAAATATGTATTACTGAGCAGGAATATCCAGAGTATAATTTCAGTGATGAACTGATAAACTTTGAAAGGTAGAAGAAAAGAATCCCATGCAAAATAATAGCCTTTTCATGGCTTCAAAGACATGCTCACTCACAGTTAGGAATTCATCAAAAGACATTATACAAAGATAGCTGTTTAATCCAAGAGAATCAGGTGATCAAAATAGCATAACATCTAAATTATCTCCTTGTTCATACTATGCTAAATGTTTTGATAGCATGTTGAATGCCCAAAAAATTATATATGATAAAAATTTTAATTTTACACAAAAGATAAATTTATATATTCATCCTTATTCTATTTCTCATCAGTTACTATACCCAAAATAAGTCATAAATCTAAGATTAAGTTAAAATCTAACTGAATAAACATTTGATTTAAATTTCATTATTTTTCTGATATTATATGTGATAAGGTTCTGAGATTCATTATCTACTAAAAGTTTAGACTATTTTTCTCTAGCATCAAGAGAAGCAAATTCATATATTTTGATTATTACACTATGGCTATGTAAGTTATTAATATTTGAAGATGGGTGAAATTATACAATGTGAACACTACATATAATTTTTGCAACACTTCTTTAAATCTAAAATTATTTTAAAACGGAATGCTAAAAATCAACAACTTCCAAAGTCAACTGTCTTAATATTGAATTACCTTTGTTAATACGTGAGTAAAAAGCACTATTTGCAAAAGCAAAAATCTTCTGCTTAAAATATCTTCATTTTGGGAAAGAACAAATAGAAAATAGCAGTTATGTATTCATTTAAAAATTCTCTGGTGGGAATATTTACTCTAAAGTCCTAGAAAAATGAGAACAAAAAACATTGACCTAACCATTTAAAAATATTGCTGCATATTTTCTATGATGCCCTAGGGTTTTATTTTATGGTCTTCGTAAAAGAGAAATAAGCTTGTGTCAGGTTTTGAAATGGAATTTTTCTTGCATGTGGCGAAAAGGTGGAATTATATTAAACCCTATTTTAGGAAACAATTTTAATAATCATTGACCATGAAATATAATAAAGCAAAAACATCATCCTGATTGTCAGTGACTTAAATGATTGACATCAAAGAGTTATTTTTTTACAACAGAGTGAAAATATAAATTGTATATTTACAACAGGTATATGTATATATACTTTAGAGTAAAAACATCTCCAAGTCATCCTTTTCCTTAATCCAGAACAACAAATCACTTACAGAGCCATAGTGAAAACAGTGAACTGATTTCAGTTCTTCTACTATTAACTTTTTTAACCTGAACTAAGTAGTGTAATAATTAAAAATAATTTACCCACTGAGTGAGGCCAAAGATTGAACCTGTATTCTCATGGAGACTAAGTCAGGTTCTTAACAGCTGAGCCACAATAGAAATTCCTGTGTCATCCTTTTAAGATTAAAGTAATGAGGTTAAATTATTCATTACAGAATTATTAAGTAGCTTAAAGGGAAAATATATGTAAGCTAGTTATTAACTAAAAGGTCAATGCTAGTATTAAAATTACTACTTCTATAATTATTTGTAGGAAAAATAGCAAGAGCATTTATGCATGATGCACCGTGGGGGAAAAAATTATTATTACTTAAATTTGTACCATTGTGATAAGTTTTAGGATTAGTATGGAGATTTGTGCCAAGATATTTGCAAAATATTCACCTCAGAAGTCAGGGTAAAATTGACCTCAAACTTCAATTCAGTGATCCAGAAGTACAAATCATTCTTCTTAGTATGTGAAAATTCCCAACGGCATATTTTCAGACTGCTGTCTGCTTATGGTATTTGTGTTCTCAAATGTTAACTATGTTTTACCCACACCAACCTGGAGGTAAAATTTTTCTTCTGCTGTTCTCTGGCATGCAACACACACATTCACGCACACATACACGTATATGTACTCCATTCATATCAAGTATTCTGATACAAAATAAAGTGGATCTTTATGGATCACACATATGATTCATACTGCACACAGCTGGTACCTTCTTATATTTTTCTACTTTCTAGTCTTATTTTTTCCTAGATTCCTTTCTCTCAAGGATCAACGTTTTGTTGGTTATGGTCAGACTCTTTGAAAACTTAGGTTTTATAGTCAATTTTACATAAATATATATATAAAGATAACATATATCTATCTGTATTAACAATATAAAGCAGTATATATGTGTATAAACATATAATTGTGTATATACAATTATATATAAATTTTGTATGTATATATACATACAAATTTTTTTTCTTAGATGAATTATGGTGCCGGTGGTTGTGGTAAAAGATCTTCTTGATAGAATCACCCAAATTTTGTTGGTGTATTGACTACCTGATGTGTATTCAGCCCCATCATAGAAACCCAAATGCCATTTAAATTTCATTTAGATATGAGTTCTTTCAAATATGTGTTATATTTTATAACTGGCTATAGTAGAATATACATTATAATCTCATTTTAGGTATTAATTTTCTAATGTTAAAATAGTGAATAGCGTTATAACCTCATTTTAGGTATTAATTTTCTAATGCTAAAATAGTGAATAACGTTATAATCTCATTTTAGGTATTAATTTTCTAATGTTAAAATAGTGAATAGGTATTAATTTTCTAATGTTAAAATAGTGAATAGAGCTAGGAATATCAACGCTCTTTTATGAGTGGTGGAAGTTGGTGTTTAGAGTTTTATTTGACTTTGCAATTTTTTGTCATCCAAGTTTCAGATGTCTGCAACCCATTATAGTATTTTATATCCATATATTTTTAAATTTTTGTATTTTATTTTTATTAAAGTATGGTTGATTTACAGTGTTGTGCCAATTGCTGCTGTATAGTAAAGTGACCCAGGCACACATATATGTATTCTTTTTCTCATACTGTCTTCCATCATGTTCTAACCCAAGAGATTGGATATAGTTCCCTATGCTATTCAGTAAGATCTCATTACTTATACATTCTCATTTTAATAGTTTGCACTAACCCCAAACTCCCAGTCCATCCCACTCTCTTCCTCCTCTCCCTTGGAAAGCACAAGTCTATCTTCTATGTCTGTGAGTCTCTTTCTGTTGTATATAATGGAATACTACACAGAACTAGAACAAAATACTTAAAATTTGTATGGGAACACAAAAGAACCCAAATAGCCAAAATAATATTGAAAAAGAAAAATGGAAGTGGAGCCATCAGGCTCCTGACTTCAGATTATACTATAAAGTTACAATAATCAACACAGTAAAGTACTGACCCCCCAACCCCTCCCCCTGAAATATAGATCTGTAGAACAGGATAGAAAGCCCAGAAATAAACCCAAATACTTGGGGTCAATTAATCCACGGCAAAGTGGGTAAGAACTTATAGTAAAGACAGTCTCTTCCATAAGTGGTGCTGGAAAAAATGGACAGCTTCCTGGAAAAGAATGAAAATAGAAATTCTCTAATACCATATATAAAAATAAACTAAAAATGGATTAAAGACCTAAACATAATGCCAGTTACTATATATATCTTAGAGGAAAACATGGGTAGAACACTCTTTGACATGAATCATAGCAATATCTTATTTGATCAACTTCCCAGAATAATGACAATAAAAATATAAATAATTAACCTAATTAAACTCAAAATCTTTTGCACAGCAAATGAAACAATCAAAAAGACAACCCACAGAAGGGTAGAAAATCTTTACAAATGATGCATCCAAGAAGGGCTTCATCTCCAAAATATACAAACTCTTACAACTCAGTAACAACAACAATAAATGATCCAATAGAAAAATGGACACATGAAAAGATGCTCAACATCACTAATTAGTAGAGAAATGCAAATAAAAACTACAAAGAGGTATCAACTCACACCAGCCACAATGACCATAATCAAAAATTCTTCACATAATAAATGCTCGAGGATGTGGAGAAAAAAGAACCCTCTTCTACCATTGGTGGAGATGTGTATTGGTGCAGCATCTATAGAGGACAGTATGGATGTTCCTCTAAAAAAATGAAAACAGTGCTACCGTATGATACTACAGTCATTCTCCTGAGCATATATCCAGAGAAACACTAATTAGAAAAGGTGCACTCTGGTGTTCATTGCCAACCTATTTCCAAGACATGGAAGCAACCCAAATGTTCATCAATAGATGAATGGAGGTGTGTGTGTGTGTGTGTGTGTGTGTGTAAAATCATTTCTGCTATTTGCAATAACATACATGAAGCTGAATGGCACTTTGCTAAGTTAAATAAGACAAAGACAAATACTGTATGGTATCATTTATATTTGGAATCTGAAGAAAAAAAAAAGTTCAAACTCACAGAAACATAGAATGGTGGTTACCAGGGAGTTGTGAGTGATTAAAAGAAGGAAAGGTTGGTAAAGGGTTCAAACAAAACTGAAGTTTAAGATGAGTAAGGTCTGAGGATGTTAAGAATACCACGGTTGATAACATTGTATAGTATAATTGAAAGTTGCTGAAGACAGTTGAACTTCAATGTTCTCACAAAAAAAAAAAGGAAAAAGAAAAGAAAAAGAAGAAAAAGAAAAGTAAGTGGGGATAATGGATGTTATTTAACTGGATGAGGGAAATCCTTTCACAATATGTGCACATACTAAATCATCACATTGTACACTTAACTACATTACATTTTTTTCAGTTATACCACAATAAAACTGACTAAAAAAGAAATGTTGTGCAGCTAATAAGTATCAGAGCTGGGTTTCAAACCCAGACAGCCTGGATCCAGAAGTCTATGCTTTAAACCAATAATCCTTATTGATAGAAACTGTTCTCTCAAATTACACTTTAATGGCTTTACAACATATTATACTTATGGAATAATGTAAGGACATTAATTAAATTCCAGGCTGCTGTAGAAATATATAACTTAGGGACATCTCTTCTTCTGTGGATTCCAAAGCAATGAAAGGATTGTTTGAGTTTCAACTGTTTGTAAATATTGTGTCATGTGGAACTTATCTGAGTCAGCTCCCAATATGCTAACACATAAGCTGCTATAAATGAGCAATTTAACAAATCCCTCCAGTGGAGCAAACTTCAGGAACACTGCAGAAACATCAAGCTTGTGATGAGATCAAAAGGAATAGAGAGAATATTTGATATCCTTGATTAGTACAAGGCAAGTTTGACCCATTCTGACACAGGGTCCTACTCAAAGTGATGATATTTCTTAATGCATGAATGTATTTAAATACATATCACTGATGATTTTAACATGTAAAGCTATGCAACACATATTAAACAAAAGCAACAAATATTTAAATTTTCAAGCAGATAGTGTAACAAAGGCAAAATAGCCTCGCATGTATTTCAAGAGGAGAAAAACACTAGGGAACCCCACTGCACATTGAACCTAGAGATATTTCAAAACCTTATTTTTAATTGTGCCTTATTCATTAATTGCTGGTTGTCATAGAATTCCAAATACTCAGACTCTGGGGAAAAAATTGTGTTATGAAAAGATTTGCTGTTACGAACTATATTTCACAATTGTATTATTTTTGCCTCTATTTTTTATTGGTCATGTTGCCAATTAACATAAAGAGTTGTTTATCCTAATTTTAAAGTAGGTGCCTTAGTAGAGACATGCCAAATACGTATTTTAGAATCTTATAACAGATAGAGAAATAACTAACCCTGTAAGTCTTTGTTTCATTGTTTTAATCTGTCTTACTATTAGTCATACATTTGGCAAGTTTAAAGTACTGCTGTTTTATAATATCCCAAGTTTAAATTTCCAAACGTTAATGGAAATACTAAAACAAAATATGATGATAAAAATGGTTCTTAAATAATTCCCAAGAGAGCTCCTAAGACTGACTTTATCTATTCCTTGCAGGCACAGCCTTAACATATCATAAGATGTGAACTCTATTTAGCTGACACTTTGGTGGTGTAAGTGTTTTTCACAAGTAATCAGCACCTGAATAATCAAAGGTGTGTACCATCCATCAGCTTTAATGAAGCATTAAAATACTTTAATGGGACTTAGGGTAATTAGAAAGTCTCTTATGCAGTTCATCTACTAACTAGAACATTTTCAGGATTAATAATAATGGAGTGAATTTTCCAACAAGGAATGGGTCCTTAGATTACTTCAGCAATCTCATTTGTAAAAGTAGAATTGTTTTATATGTTTCAAGGGGATTTGGGCTATAATTAATGATTAAGTTGTTATAAAGTATTAATAGTTCCTTAGCTGAAATTACAAATCTGTTCTTCCTTAAGGATCGATCATAGGTGGAAGAAACAAAATGTAATGCAGTTTTCCAAAGATTCAAAATCAGATTTGAAAGAATATAGTGCCTCAGAGAAGATATTTTACCTTATAGATTGATATTTATCTAATAAGTCCTAAAGATGATTTGGAATAGGTTAGATTTACTTTGAAATAATGGATAGGTTATATATAATATATATATATATAATATATATAATAATTTCACAAGATTAAGTTGTGTAATTGACATTCAACATTATTTTTACAAGTACGTAAGAATCGAACACTCTTTCAACAATGATTATTAATTCAACCTAGATGCATTGAAAATATCTCAGCAATTGACTTTATTCTAAGTATCTATTCTTCCTTTATTACTAATAGAATCTCTATTATATATTGGGTGACAACATACTTATATAATAAACTGAATTTCCAAGCCTGATTTGTCCCCAATGAGATGATAGAAGTATGTGAAAAAATTTTCTGCTAAGACAGAAAAATAATCAAAGGTGTGTACCATCAATCAGCTTTAATGTCCTCCCTCCCTCTCTCCTATCTGAGGTTTAGAACTGGTGCTCTGGTAGTTATTCTCTACATTGATGTGACCTCTGTGCTCCAAAATGACAGAGCAGAGAGACAAAGGATTTAGGTCTTTAAATAAGTAAGAAGTTTCTTACAATCCCTGGACTTCTTAAATCAGTTTATTTTGCATGAGAGAGAAATACATATGACTTTTTAAAGCAATTTTAGTATCTATACTGAATATAAACTATAAAATAACATGACAACAAAATTAAATATGTGGTAAACCATTTTTGAAAGGAAAGATATATATTTAAATGATAATATAGGAGTTACCATCTTGGCTCAGTGGAAATGAATCTGACTATGATCCATGAGGATGCAGGTTAGATCCCTGGCCTCAGTCAGTGGGTTAAGGATCTGGAGTTGCTGTGAGCTGTGGTGTAGGCATGCGGCTATAGCTCTGATTCAACCAAACCTCCATATGCTGCGGGTGCAGCCCTAAAAAGAAAAATAAATAAATAAATGATTTTTTTTAAATATTAAAATCAATATAGCACATAGAAAAATATTTTTAACCCAGGTTCACCACTTATTTGCTGCTCAAATGTAGGCAGTCTATTTTATCCTGTACTTCAATTTTTAACTTGTAAAATGAGGATAAATACCACCAGATTTAATAGCATTGATGTGGAGATTATATTAGATACAAAAAAGATACTTAGAAAATACAGCCTTTATTAAACATCCAATAATAAATTTCATTTATAGAACAAAGCTAAATTGCAATATTATGTTGTCATAATTTAATTTCTTATTTTAAAATTATTTTCTTAAACTTATTAACTTTAGTATTTTATGTTGGGATGTTTTAATTTTGTAAATTGATTTTAGTCTTGGTTTAAAAATAGCAGCCATGAAACATTAAAATATAAGTATCTTCCAAAATATTTTTCTCTTTGAGTTGATCACTAATAATATTTTAAATGTACTATTATTAAAATATTAGTTGTAATCTTTTTGCTTTGGTACATCTGCTTTCTTGGTAAGCATATAGAAGAAGTGTATGACAGGGATTCTTAGGGGAAGGTGAAAGCAAGTCTGCATGGGCTTGTAAAGAAACACACCAAAGAATTTTGAGGAAACAAGTGATAATTGAAGGTGGATGTGATCCAATTTAACATGTTGTAGTGAAAGTGGCAAGACATTCAGCAGTATGGGAATATATATTCTGGGAGTGCTTGACTAGAGAACTGGAGAATGGCACACTCAAGGGACCTGAGAGCGGTTAGATATATAAGTCTGGGATTACATGCAGAAAACATTTGGGATTTAATCCCACTGGAATTGATGAAGGAGAATAGAAAAAATAAACATATCTAGTCTCCCGAGTGGAGCCCCAAACCATTCTACATTCTATATGGAATGCTGCCTAAAATGATCAATCATGTGAGAACATATATTATAAAGGAGACTCGGAAAAGAGAAAAATTTAAGAACAGTGGAATGGCCACCTGGGTCAAACTCTTCCTTCCCTCTCCCTGCTCCATCCCCGCTTTCTCCCCCGCCTCATCCTCCCCCTACCCTTCCTCCTCCTCCTCTGTCTTCTCTTTCTCTCTTTCACTAAACTGGTAGGAGTGAAGGTTCCAGTAGATTTGGCAATGTGAATGTGAGGTCTTTGTGACTTTGGCAAGAGCAATTTCATCAAAATTCTAAAGAGGGAGCTAGGCAGAGTGGCTTGAAGAGAAAATGGGAAGGGAGATATTTGATTCATAAAGTGCAAGACAATACAGCTTTCTCCCCCCCCCCCACTTTGGCTATGGAACATATGGCAGAGGATGTTGGGCAACAATGCAACAATGCAACAATGCAACAAAGTTTAAACATATTAGGAGTACCAGAACATATCTTTGTGCTGATCTGAATGAAAGGAAAGAAAAGCTATAATAAACAACAGGACAAGATAGATGAGGAATAGTCTAATAATAATAAACTTATTCCCCTGGAATTTTTATGGGTAGAGAAAATAGTTTATCTCTGACTTTGATTTCTTAAGGTCCTGTGTAGCTGATAGTCTTAGGTTTTTCCAAATTTTTTTTCCATTCTTTTAGGTTCAATGTCTTTTCAATTTAAAACTTATGTTAATTTAAGACAGCTTTCTGTCGCAGTTGGTTTAGGCTCCTTGTAAGGCATAGTATATCAGATTTTGTACTCTTTTTTTTAGGCATTCTTTTACTTCATGACTGCCCACCCTCTACTGCTTTTCTACCTTGATCATATTGAAATTTCAGTCCAATGATTAACTGCTTGTTTGGTTTGTTTTTGTTTTCATTGTTGTTTATCTGAAAACTTCTCAATACCACACTATACTTTGGTAATAAGGGGCACCTTTCTCAGAGTGGGAACAGTTGTACATAGTTTGAACGGATTCATCTCTCTCCACAAGCCAGGGATGTGGGAAGGAGACCTCGGCCAGCTAAATAGAATAATCTAGACATTTGTTTCATCTAGGTGAATGGTTCAGTGTCAGGCCCCTGATTCAGCATATGCCCATCATGGCTGCCATGAAGTTTTTTTTTTCCTTTAGCTCTAAGAATAAGGTGTTTCTAGCCACTTCAGAGCTGGGGATATAGGGGCCTGAAAGCTGATGTTAGTGTATTTCCTGCTATGGGGAAATCTCATTGTCTAACCAATAAAGAAAGAGGAATCCCCTGAATTCCTAATTAGGTGAGATTATAACTCCCTTTTAACTTACTACATAAGCTGACTTGATATGTTTCTATCACTTATGAAAAAAAAATTTATACACTATTTTTTCCAAAACCAAATCACATCAAATGAACCAAATTATATTTTTATAATGCACATATTTCACATATTCAAAAATTCACACACTATACAATTTCACATGTCTATCCAGAATTTCATCATATAAAAATACTTTTTTTTTCATTTTATTTCAATTTAACAAGGATATAGAGAGGGAAGTGCTAAATATTAACTTGGCAAAGATATTAGGTTTGTGTATCAGTTCACCTAATGCATAAAGCAAGTCTTGGGCTTTAACCTTTGACTTAAAGTGTATAAATAAAATATGCATAATTTTCTATTAAACCTATTTTGAATTACATTTAAACTTCTATGAAATTTCTCTATTTCAAGAAAATACTCAGTTGTTTGTTCTTGTTTTTCCTGTTCATTGTGTATTCCATCATCTAAATAATTAATTAAAATGTTGAATCAGACTTTCCCAATACTTATTCATCTTTGTTTCTTGATTCTAATCTAGTTTCTTATTTATCTCATCAGTCGCCTTACATTTTATAGTTCCTATAAATTTTGCTGGATCTTTAGATATGAAAACTTGTTCAAGGCATTTTAAAAATTTAAAGAGATTGTATTCTCTATTTTCTTCATTATCTAAGAATATTCATCCTGCGCAGAATGCCAATATATTCATCAAGGATAATTTCCTCTTGTCGGGAGACATGCAGTTGTTATGGATTGACGTATCTGAAATTCTTGCTAAGGTTTCTGCAATTACTAGTAGTTTTGCCTCCCCCCCGCCCCTTATTCCTCTGGGAAACATTAATATTTAATATAAAAGGATCCTTCTTTCATTTAAAAGCTTGATTTTTGTTAGACAGTGATATAATTAATATGAGGTACATATGTTCTTTCTACTAACATATCAATTATCCCCTATGTATGGACTGAATGTTTGTGCTCCTGCCCAACCCACCTGCTCCATCAAGTTGATATATTAAAACTTTACCCTCTACTCTGGTGCAACTGCTTTTGAATATAGGACTTTTATGGAAGTAATTACGTTTAAATGTAGTCTAATAATATGGCCCTGATCCCAAAGAACTAGTGTTTTTATAAAAAGAATAAGAGAGACCAGAGCTAAATCTCTCTCTGCATGCACACACCAAGGAAAGACCATATGGGCACCAGTGACAAAGCAGTGGTCTACTACAGAGTCCTCACCAGCAACCAACCATGTTAACATCCTAATCTTGGACCATGAGACTCCAGGATTGAGAAAATAAATTTCTGTTAGGTCACCTGGTCTCCGGTGTCTGGTTGTGGCAGCCTGAACTAAGATACATATTTATGAGACCTAGACAGCATGCAGGAATGAACAAAACCTTTTTCCAGCTCTAGTATTTATTCTGAAGACCACTTTTTATAGTGAACTTTTATTTTTGGTTATTGTTGATGTTTTATGGTGTCTCTTGTTTTCTATTCCTCTGCTCTCATACACACTTACCCATTGAGGAAATAAACCTGAAATAGAGGCCTAAGTGTAGCATTTTCTTATAAAAACATATACTCAGTCTTAGCGTGTATGATTAATTTTGATTGATTCAGGAAGCATTTATTGAGAATTGGTATTTGAGTACTAAGATCCTGTCAAAAACTTGGGATAAATAAGAGACTAAAACTAGGACTCCTATTATTGCTGAGCTTTTACTTCAGTGGAAATGAAGTATGTAACCACACAGGACACACAATAAAAAAATAAATGAATCAAATAGCATGCTAGAGAGTGATATGTGGTATGGAAAAAACAAATGAGGATGTAATAAATTCTTGGATGCACATTGGCAGTGTTATCAGGGAAGGAAGATTACAGAAGTTGAGGTCAAAGAAATAATAGTGGCAAAGCCTTTACAAGGCAATATTCCTTAACACTGGCATGGAATGAAACAGAGTATTTGTGAATTTTTGTAGGAAATATCTTCTTTTCAGTCTCACTGTGGTAGGTTGAATAGTAGACCCCCAAGGTATCTACATCCTAACTCCCATAACATCTGGATGTATTATTTTGCAATATAACAGGTGTTTCAGATGTTATTAAGGATATCGACATGGGAATTATCCTTGATTATCTAATGAGCTCAGTCTAATCACAGAGATCCATGTAAGATGGAGCATAAGCATTGGAGATAAGAGAAAGATAATAAAAGGAGAGAAGCATTAATAGAAGTGATATGCTTTGAAGATGGAGGAAGGGGCTACTAGCCAAGAATTGTAAGTGGCCTCTAGAAGCTGAAAAATAGATTCTCCCCTTGAGCCTCCATAGAATCAAAGCCCCGCCAACACTTTGGTTTGATCACAGTCAAAAATGATTTCAGACTTTGGACTTCCAGAACAGTAAGATAAATAATTTGTGTTGTGTTAAGCCACCTAACTTGTGGTATTTGTTATAGCGAAAATAGGCAACTACTACACATGTCAAGCTGAAATGTATTTTCACTTAATATAGGAATATTAATAGTATACATGACATTCTCACAAAAATAAATTACAGCTATTTTTATATCATATTGTGGTCCTTGCATGTACCTAAAACTATTGTATATGGTCATGATTACTTCAATATGGCAGTTGTTATTATGTCCAGCACTAAGGAAAACCAGTGGTTAACCTGGAATACAGTACTGAAAAAGTATATCTATCATTAATACCATAAATTTCTTAATATATTGAATGTTTTGATAGCAACACTTCAAAATAATTGAATTCCTTTGGAATATTAAAAGATTTTGCATTGGGAAAATTTAATTTGAAGAAGGATCCATAGGCTTATTCAGACCTCAGAAACCACTCTTGGCACAAAAATTTAACAATCCCTACAATGGACCATCATAGGCTACTGTAAAGACTCTGACTTTTACCCAAAGGAAGGGGGTCCCATGACCATGATGGAAGAGTAACATGGTTTCACACTTCTTTTTCAAAGAATCACTTAGGCTACCATGTTGAGAAATTATCGCTGGAGGCAAGTATCTGGGCAAGAGGTCATGGTGCTCAGACCATTAGGATAATGGTGTAGGTGGTAAGGAAAAGTCAGATTCTGATTATAACTTGAAGTTTGAGCTGATAGGGTTTCTTGATGGCATGTATGTAGAGTCAGCAAAGAAGAAGTTTCTGTTGTTATTGTCTGTGTATGTTTGTTTATCTGATTGATTATTTTATTTTATTTTTCTTTTTTGGTGATGATCCAGGAGAGATTTTGATGATGCAGGAAAGTAAGGAAAGAATTGCTAAAGGGGGTTCTTGACTATGCAAGAGGAATGAGCTATGATACATAACCAGAAGCCTGGTTTTCTATAGTAGCATGGAAAATGTCTAGAAATTAAGCTGGAGTAATTTATTTTGCAGCTCCACTTTCTCAATCATTGAACTTCTAATTCTTCAAGCTAATATATAACTCCTCAAAGTTACAAAGCAGAGGTAAATGTATTACTCAGTAAGAGAGTATAATTAACCCAAGGAAAGTCATTGTGCATATAAAAGCTCAAACTTCCTTTTATTCATTCATTCATTTATTTATTTACTTGCTTTTGAGGGCCATATCCATGGCATATGGAAGTTCCTGGGCTACAGGTTGAATAGGAGCTACATCTGCCGACCTATGCCGCAGCCACTGCAATGCAGCATCCAAGCAGCATATGTGACCTACACCACAGCTCACAGCATTGCCAGATCCTTAACCCACTCTATGAAGCCAGGGATTGAACCCACATCCTCATGGATGCTAGTCAGGTTTGTTAATGACTGAGCCACAAAGGGAATACCTCCAAACTTCCTTTTTTAATAAAAGTAAACTAACTAACTTTCACAGTTTTATTTAAGCAAATCACTGTTCTATATGCTGTGACTATTGTGGGACATTGACTATTAATAAAATATCTAATTATGGAAATAAAGAAGGAGTTGAAATAAGAAATGTTAGGATAAATGCCTACATAAATCAGAAGTACTGTAGGACCTCCGAAGAAGTAAACTTATATAAGAAAAATGAATGAGTTGTTGGATCTTCTGCTAATGTTTTCTAGTCAAGATGCTTACACAGTAATGTGGAACACAGACCTGAAGGTAATCCCTGGACATATAGAACTCATGAAGTTACCAGATATCTTGTTTACAGACACAGATACGCACACACACGCACACACACGCACACAAAGAAACTCTTTTCCAATGTGCTATTTAGTCAGTCTTTACAATATCATTAGTTGCCAAAGTGAACATGAACTTCAGAATAAGGAGCCAGTAATTTCTTATTCTTTTCTACAAGACACAGATGTGATAGTTTTGACTTTGAAATTGTTGTTGATGCTCCATTTTGGTTAATGTTTGGTCCACTTTTGTTAAATAGCAAAACAGCTAAGCCCTTAATACTGATATTTAAAAAGAAAGAATGGTATTAGCATTTCAAAGTTTTTTTTAAATTTGTGGATGACTATTTTACTGTTGCTGACAAAATTAATGCAATTTTAAAAAGATGCAAACTCATATTAGTTTCCTTAGGGTGCTGTAACAAACTACCAAACATCTAGTAGCTTAAAACAACAGAAATTTATGTTCTGGTGTTTCCATAGGCCAGAAGTCCAAAGTTAAGCTGTTGACACAGTCAAGGAGAATCTACTCCACATTCCCTCTTCTAGATTCTGGTGACTGCTAGCAGTTCTTAGTGTTCATTGGTTTATGGCCCCATCACTCCAATTTTTGCTTCTGTCTTCACATCACCTCTCCTCTGTGTGTACAAGAGTTCAGACTTTGCTACAACCTTACGAACAATTTTAATAACATTCTTCCTAATTGGTATGAGATGGTATATTCCTATGGCTTTGATTTGCGTTTTCCTGCCGATTAGTGTTGTTGAGCAGCTTTTCATATACCTGGTGGACATTGCAGTCTACTTTAGAGAAATGTTTTTTCAAGCGTATTTTTTAATTAATTTTTATTGTTATTTCCCCAATACAATTTTTTTCTCTACTGCACTGCATGGTGATCCAGTTACACATACATGTACACTTTCTATTTTCATACATTATCATGCTCTATCATAAGTTACTAGACATAGTTCTCAGTGCTACACAGCAGGATCTCATTGCTAATCCATTCCAAAGGCCATAGTTTGCATCTATTAACCCAAGCTCCCCAACAGCCCCACTACCTTCTCCTCCCCCTTGGCAACTACAAGTCTATTCTCCAAATCCATGACTTTCTTTTCTGTAGAAAGGTTCATTTGTGCCCTATATTAGATTCCAGCTATAAGTGATATCATATGATATTTGTCTTTCTCTTTCTGACTTCACTCAGGATGAGAGTCTCTAGTTCCATCTATGTTGTTGCAAATGGCATTATTTTCTTCATTTTTATGGCTGAGTAGTATTCCATTGTGTATATGTACCACATCTTCCTAATCCAATCGTCTGTCGATGGACATTTGGGTTGTTTCCATGTCTTGGCTATTGTGAATAATGCTGCAATGAATACATGGGTGCATGTGTCTTTTTTAAGGGAAGTTTTGTCTGGATATATGCCCAAGAGTGGGATTGCTGGGTCACATGGGAGTTCTATGTGTACATTTCTAAGGTATCTCCATACTGATTTCCATGGTGGTTGTACCAGCTTACATTCCTACCAACTGTGCAGGAGGGTTCCCTTTTCTCCACACCCCCTCCAGCATTTGTTACTTGTGGACTTATTAATGATGGCCATTCTGACTGGTGTGAGGTGGTACCTCATGGTAGTTTTGATTTGCATTTCTCTAATAATCAGGGATGTTGAGAATTTTGTCCCGTGTCAAGCCCATTTTTAAATCACATTATTATTATTGTAATTTTGATGTTGAGTTCCTTATACATTTTGTAAATGACCCTCTTCTCAGATACATGTTTTGCAAATATTTCTTCCATTCTGTAAATTACTTTTTCACTTTTTTTGTTTCCTTGACAGTGCATAAGCTTTTTAATTTATATAATCACACTTGTCTATTTTTGCTTTTGTTGCCAGTGTTTTTGATTTTCTATCCATGAAATCATTGCCTAGACCAATGTCATGGAGTCTTTCCACTTTTTCTTCTAAAAATTGTACAGTTTTACATCTTATGATCTATAACTTTGTCTATTGTCTTTAATCCATTTGAGTCAAATTTTGTGTGTGGTGAAATGGTCCAATATCATTCTTTTGCATGTAAATCTCCAAATTTCCTAGCACTACTTTTTAAAAAGTTTATCTTTTCCCCATTGTATATTTTTGGTACTTTATGAAAGATAAGTTGACCATATATATGTGGGTTTATTTCTATTTATTTCTATTTTTTCCACATCTATATGTGTACATATATATACATATGGAGAGAGAGAGATCTTTATTCCAATACCATGTTGTTTTAATAACTATATCATTGCAATATATTTATAATCAGGAAGTATGATACCTTAAGCTTAATTCTTCTTTCTCAAGATTGTTTTAGGTTTTCAAGTTCTTTTCTTATTCCATATGAATTTTAGAATTTTTTTCCCATTTCTCTAAAAAATAAAATTGGGATTTTGATAAAGATTGCATTGAATCTGTAGACCACTTTCGGATCATATAGAAATTTTAACAATATTAAGTCTTCCAATCTATGAACACAAAATATCTTTCCATTTGTTTGTGTTCCCTTCAATTTCTTTAATCAGTGTTTTACAGATTTTTCTTCACAAGTCCTTCACTTCCTTAGTTTATTCCTATTTTATTCTTTTTGATGCTATCATAAATAGGATTGTTGTCCTAATTTCCTTTTCAGATAGTTTGCTATTACTACATATATCATATATATATGTATATACACACACATAATATATGTGTTATAAATATATATTATAGTGTGGGTGTATACTGAATATTATATACTTAATATGGTATATATATACACACACACACACACTCTATGTATAATGTGTGTTTGTGTGTGTGTGTTTATACACATATATAATTTTAACTCCCAATAGAGTAGTATATGCTGGGCCCAATTCACCCTATGAGACAGGTGAAGTAGAATCCAGTGCAGTCCATCACCTTTGCTGTTCAGAGAGATCTGGGAGCTGAGGGTTCCCTCCTAATCATATGGTACTGTGCCACTTTTCCTACCCTTTTTGTTGCTGGTTTCAAACTCCACTGGAGTACAGGAGCTTCTTGGATAGTTTCTACAGACCTCACAAAGGGAGTTGATCTGTGTGTTGCTGTTAAATTTGTGTGCCTGGAATGTAGGTGGAGGAGGGTCCAGGGCTTCCTATTTCAGCATATTGGTAATGTCATTCCTCTGCAATTTTAAGTAACAGTCAAAGAGATCCCACCAAGTAAATCTTTGAGTAAATACCTGAAAGAGTTGTTCAAACATGCAAATAAAGTAGCATTCTCTTTCAGATATAATACCAGGTATTACCTATTAAATGTATGTGGGAAAACATTTGGTTTGCATCCCAAACACCATTTTTATCTAAATTAACTTTTTATAAATATATTAGTTGTCTAAATTGGTAAATACAGTTAGGAAATATATATTTCAATGATACCATGATTTCATGATGATAACTTCAACAGGTATTTATTTGCTGTTCAGATAATGATCACTTAACATATAGAACCATTCTTTAAACTGTACATTCCATGAGCTAATTTAGGGATTTAAGTTCACTCTTGAAAATTGTAATTATGATTCATTAAATGACTTTGTGCCCAGCTAAAACCACTCTAATTTCAGTGATAGACTCACTTAAACTTTATTTCCTCAACTACTATTGCAAGAATAGAAAAGTTATATAGTCAAAATCAGTCAGTACTAGGATGGCCTTCTTAACTCATCTATATTCCTTCAAATAATGTTTTTCAAATACCTGGGCACTTCATGCTCAAAAATCACAATGGTTCAATAACGACAAAGGCAAATACTGATTCACTAAAAAAGGGGTGTTATATTTTATATGTGGTGCAAAGATCCAACGTGTTTATTTTCTGTGTAATACAGTGTGATTTCCAACAACATCCACAAACACTTTTATGTGGATCTGTCTTAGATAAATATAAAACAATTCCCTCTAAGGATAGGGGAAGGAAATTAGAAAGTGAAATAAGAGAGAAAACCGTCAGTTACAGTGCTCTGCTCCATATAGAGAGCAATGTCTTTAATTACCAATCAGTGTTTTTGAATTAAATCTTATCAAGTGAATCCAAATCTAAACTACATCTCATCGGAAATTAGTACACTCTTAATGAGAAGTGCAGTTTAATAATTACAATTTAACCATTTGTGGAAGTTAATTGCAAAAAAAGCTATCTAATTGAGATCCTAAAAACTTAAAATAGTATATAGTGTAGTATTAAGAGTTTTTTATGTGCTGATATTCATGGTAAAATTTTTAATAGATTAGGGCCAAGGATGAGATGAAAGGTAATGCTTGTATATAAACTTTCATAATACTTGTAGAAAAGAAACTTTTGGTGACCAGAATAAAAACACACCTTTCCTTCTCTCTGTTTTTGTAAACTAATTGTTAATCTTGAACATTACCAAGGTGTTCGTGGATTTTATTGAAATATCATTAAGTTCTTAATGATACAGTGAAAAATTTAGTTCCTCTGCGTGTTAATCTTCCCTTAATCTATTACTTGAGATACCACCAGTGTCATTTTATTGGCAAATAAACTTATCCCTGCTTTCAGAAGTGGAATTAGATTCTAAAGTATCTAACAAGAAAGACCATAAAAATCAAAATAAATGTTTTATAAACTTTACCAAGTTGTTCAGCATCTAACAGAATATCAGCTGAGAGCAATTACCCATTAAATATTTGCTGATCATTTGACTTTATATGTTCAGTGGGCCTCAAGGATATGTTAAAGAAATTTAAACTACTATATCGTGAATCAAATGAATAAAAGTTGATATATAATTCTCTGATTATGTTAAATTGCATCCTTTACAGTAGCTTTCTGTAATATTAAAATAATTATTCTATGTATATTAGACATAAAATATTAATACCTAAATACATGTATCACCTTTTTCTCATGTTAAAATGTTCAGTTGTTCTAAGTATTTAAAGGGTCGGAAAAAGTACAAATATAGATCTGTAAAATTTTGATTTCCAGATCCCTGAGAATGCCATAGCTAGACTTCTCTAGATCTCAATTCTAGTATCTCCCTCCTTGTTTTTCTTTGCTTTATTTTTTCCAATATGTCTTAGACTTAAATAGCATAATTTTAAGTGACATATCTGAATATATAAATAGTATCTAAATATAAGTATTCCTTACTAGGTATTTGGGAGCAAGAAAATTGCACATCTCTCCCATTTTGGTGCTCAGAAACTACATGACAAAGTATTTTCTTCTTTTTTTGGTGCATCAGAAAAAGTACAATACAACATAGATGGCAAAGGGTTATTATTTTAACCATTTTAAAGACAACTATTTTGATATATATAGTTCAACCATCTTAAATACATTGAATATAATTAAACTTTTGAGGTTTACTCAGGTGGCTCAACACAGACTTTGTGAACTTTGGTTGTGCTGCTGTGGTTTAACAGGAATGGTATCACTTAAATTATGAAGATAAGTGCTTTTGTCCTGAAATATTCATTGTAAAGTTTTGCTCCATAGTTCTGATTTATTTAATGAAGCACCATACAATTAACTTCTTAGGAAAATGTTGGAATAAACAGTGACTTTTAACTAAATTATTATAAAATCTGTATGCCACTGTTTATACTATGCCTCTCTAATATTAATGATGCACATTTAAATAAGCTGGGATCTTGTTAAATGTTGTTAAATGATTCCAGTTTAGGAAATTTGAGCTATTTAGAGCAATTTGACTATGATTCTGCATTTTAAACAAATTTTCTGTTGATGTTCATGCTATTGGTACAAGATTCCCACTTTATGTAGCAAAATTTTACCAAAAGAGTGTACACCCATTACAATTCAAACATGTGATATTTCAGAATTAGGTGTAGAATTGCTACCGCTGAAAAGAAAGCCACATGGACTATGCCTCAAATAAGGTCATAAAATATTCATTTATTATAAATATGATCCATTATTTCTTCCCCAGATAAAGTCAAAGGAAGAATAGGCTTTTACCTCTTTGAAGTGGCCTTTTGATTGTGGCCTTCTGTCTGTCACAAACTGTTATCCCTAAAATGAATGTTAAGATCTATTCAGGTTTTTCAAAAAATTGTTTCACCAGCCACTATCTCAGTATGAGTACTACTTAAAGGCTTAAATGTTAGTTAATATAATTACAGTGAAAATACATAGGGGATATAAAACACTTTGGTTCTTGCTATTACAAACTTCTGCTTTGATTAATTGGAACCTGTACTTTCTTCTGATTTTAGCAAGGTCCCAGAAGATCTGTTTAATAAATAGCCAGATTGTCATGCTCTGACATCTTTTCTCCATTTTAAGCAGTATTTCTTTTTTACTGTCTCTTCTAATTTTTCAGCCGCCAAGCCTTAGAATTGTCATTTTGTCTGCTTCTTACAAAATTATCCCCTTCTAATTTGTTGTTTTTTGTTGTGGCCTAAGAAACCAAATAAACAGTCTCATTAGATTCATGTTTAAGATAAGAAAAAATAGAACATGAATAAAAGAGGAAATTTAGGGTATTTTATGAATAATATGTAAGGACTTTTAGTGATTTCATTTCCTACCTTTTTTCTAGTTCATGAGAGACTTTATTTCTTATCTCTGTATTTTGTCTAAATTCCAGGTATTTAATAACAGGTAAGTGATATCTAGAAAAATTGTCTTACTGGCTTTAAAGCAATAACAATCAGCATAACAGCAAGAAATCCAAGTTAATTAAAATAACGGGAGTGTATTTTTTTTCCTGGATCTAATGATTGATAGTTTAGATATGAAAGAAACCTCAAAGTCTCCCTTCTTAACTCAACATACAAACTTGGTGCAAGTAATTCCATTTTATATTGTTGAAAAACTGAAGAAGAGTTCTAAAGTCTTTAGATAAAAGGCAGTTGGGGATTCCAGAGCTCATCTGTATTTTAATTTTTGTTTTTGATCAAATAGCCTTTCACTGAATTGTGGTTAGTCTGTTCACAGAGATCTATATCTATAGCCATGTCAATATAAATGAAGCCAAAACATAATGAAAAATAAATTTCCATCAATTTGTTTTATTGTTTGGCTAAGATCCAGCAAGCCTATTTCCATTGTTGTTATAGCGTTCTTATTGTAGGCAAATTAAATCAACCTCATCTCATGCTCATGTTAACAATTCACCCACAGTGTATAAATTCAAAGTATAATTTGGCTCAGTATAAGGATAATGGTGGGCATGTAATCTAAAATAAAATATTCTTACAGACTATGGATTTGTGCGTGCCTCTCCAGCACTATCTGGAATTCTCCCCCCATATCACTGACAAAAAGAACTCCTATTGACTTGGCAGACCCAATGCTTGTGGAAAAGTTTTTAAAAGTCTTGGCAAGCTTATCATCCAAGGCCTTAAAGTACTTGCAGTAATCCAGATGTTAACCACAGTTAATTCAGGCCTCTAAATATCCTGATATTACTTGCATGGTTCATGTTAAGTTTTTCCTTTCTGCTTAACCCTTTGTTCTATTTTTTTTTCTTGACTCATTCCTTCCTTTCTACCTACTTGCTCTCCCACTATGTCATATATTATGCTAGGCACTGGTGACAGAGTGATATTTGTGCCTTTTACATGTTCTTGAAAATACAAAATCTTAATTCTAAGGTCATTTTGAGAAATACTGTCAGAAAATATTTTTTATTATTAGATTCATGTGTAGTTTTTTTCTCAGCTTATTATATTTTTCATTCTATCATCTTGAATTTCGTTTTTTAAATTTTTATTGTAGTTGATTTACAATGTTCTGTCAATTTCTGCTGTTCCAGCAAGGTGACCCTGTTACACATGTAATTACATTCTTTTTTTCATATTATCTTTCATCATGTTCCATCACAAGTGATTGGATATAGTTCCCTGTACTATACAGCAGGATCTCATTGCTTACCCACTCCAAATGAAACAGTTTGCATCTACTAAGCACAAATTCCAAGTCAGTCCAACTTCCCCCATCCCTCTTGGCAACCACAAGTCTGTACTCTATGTCCAAGAATTTGTTTCTTTTCTGTAGATAGGTTCATTTGTACCATATTTTTAAAAATTTATTTATTTTTGTCTTTTTGCCTTTTTTCTAGGGCCACACCCATGGCATATGGAGGTTCCCAAGGCTAGGGGTCCAATCCAAGCTGCAGTTGCCGGCCCATGCCACAGCCACAGCAACTCAGATCAGAGCTGTCTGCGACCTACAGCACAGATCATGGCAACACCGGATCCTTAACCCACTTAGCAGGGCCAGGGATCAAACCCACAACCTCATGGTTCCTAGTTGGATTTGTTAACCACTGAGCCATGACGGGAACTCCATTTGTGCCATATTTTAGATTCTACATCTAAGTGATATTGTATGGTATTTGTCTTTCTCTTTCTGACTTACTTCACTTAGTATGAGAGTCTCTCTTTCCATCCATGTTGCTGCAAATGACATTGTTTTGCCCTTTTTATTGCTGATTAGTATTCCACTGAATATATGTACCATATCTTCTTCTTCCATTCATCTGTCCATAGACATTTTCATTGATTCCATGTCTTGGCTATTGTGAATAGTGCTGCAGTGAACATATGTGTGCGTGTGTCTTTTTGAATGAAAGTTTTGTCCATATATATACACGCACACATATACACACACCTAGAACTAGGTGTGATGGATCATATGGTAGTTCTATATTTCGTTTTCTGAGGTACCTCCATACTGTTTTCCATAGTGGTTTTATGAATTTACATCCCCACCAACAGTGGTTTTAATAATTTATATTCCCACCATTTCTCTGCACCCTCTCCAGCATTTATCATTTGTAGACTTATTAATTATGGCCATTCTGACTGGTGTGAGGTGGTACCTCATTTTAGCTTTGATTTGCATTTCTCTAATAATTAGCTTTGATTTGCATTTCTCTAATGATGTTAAGCATTTTTTCACGTGCCTCTTGGCCGTCCATATGTCTTCTTTGTAGAAATATCTATTTAGGCCTTCTCCCCATTTTTCATTTGGGTTATTTGTTTCTTTTTTGTTGAGTTGTATGAGTTGTTTATATATTTTGGGTATTAAACTCTTGGCACTTGCATCATTTGCAACCATATTCTCCCATTCCATAGGTTGTCTTTCTTTATGGTTTCCTTTGCTGTGCAAAAGCTTGTCAGTTTGATTAGGTCCCATTGGTTTATTTTTGCTTTTTATTTCTATTGCCTTGGGAGACTGACTGAAGAAAACATTTATATGATTTATGTCAGAAAATGTTTGCCTGTGTTCTCTTTTAGGGTTTTTATATTGTTTTGTTTAATTTTTAAGTTTTTAAGCCACATCTTTTAAAATAGAACACCCGTAAATAATTAAATACCTCAGGACAAATCTGACCAAGGAGGTTAAACACTTACATATTGAGAACTATAAAACATTAATCAAGAAAATTAAAGAGGATTCAGGAGTTCCCGTCGTGGCGCAGTGGTTAAGGAATCCGACTAGGAACCATGAGGTTGCGGGTTAGGTCCCTGCCCTTGCTCAGTGGGTTAATGATCCGGCCTTGCCGTGAGCTGTGGTGTAGGTTGCAGACGCAGCTCGGATCCTGCGTTGCTGTGGCTCTGGCGTAGGCCGGTGGCTACAGCTCCGATTGGACCCCTAGCCTGGGAACCTCCATATGCCGCAGGGGTGGCCCAAGAAATAGCAAAAAGACAAAAAAAAAAAAGAAAAAGAAAAGAAAAAGAAAATTAAAGAGGATTCAAAGAAATGTAAAGATATACCATGTTCCTGGTTTGCAAGAGTTAATATTGTTAAGATGGCCATACTATCCAAAGCAGTCTACAGATTTAATGCAATCCCTATCAAATTACCCATGATACTTCTCATATAACAAGATCAAATAGATAATCCAAAAAATGTATATGGAGCCATCAAAGACCTAGAATTTCCAAAGCAATCCTGAGGAACAAAAACCAAGCAGGATACATACCTCTCCCAGACTTCAGGCAATATTACAAAGCTACAGTAATCAAGACAGTGTGGTAGTGGTACAAAAACAAATGTACAGACCAATCAATGGAATAGAGAACCCAGAAATCATCCAGCTATGGTCAATTAATTTTTGACAAAGGAGTCAAGAATATAAAATGGGAAAAAGTCATCTTTTCAGCAACTGGTGCAGGGAAAGCTTCACAGATGCATGTAAATCAATGAAACTAGAACATGCCCTCACCCCATGAACAAAAATAAACACTTGAATTTTATTTGTATTAATCTCCTCTCCCTTCTTTTCCTGCCTCTCTCCCTTTGTCTCTCACTGGTGATGGACTGCAACTTTAATTTGTCGTCCTCTCTCTGTTTGTCATATGGATTAAATATTACCTGTCTCATAGCATTGTCATGAGAATTAAATGGAAAAAACATATAAAGTGCTTTGATGATTACCTGGCAAGTCATAAGAGCTAAATATACTTAACTAAATAATTACCAGTACTAACATCATTATAATTAGTAGACTAATTTCCTCTGCAATTAAAAATCATAGGAGCATTGGCCATTAAAGAGAGCACACATTAGAAATCATTGAACCTGGTGAGATGCTTACACCTGATAGATACTGCATTAGACATAAACAAAGAGTTTGATTCCCCTTTTAACTCCCTTTTTAGTACTTGGATTATGTTTAGGAAATAGATAATTTGAGTCAAGTTGTCTTTGACATTGCTCTAATAGGAGCTAATCTTCCTTTTCCCCAAAGAGGGATCAAACAACAGAATGAGTCTTTCCTGTTTAAGACTATCCAGCTCTATTTTAATTACAATTTTATGGTTACATTCTATTAATAAAATGTAATACTGACATGCCATTTTTTGGTAGAATATTATAGTTTCCATTTATAGTAGAATATTATAGGTGTATATGTAATTAAAATGTTAATTAAACTGTTAAGTAAATAATATAACCAATGATTTGTGGATGTCTCAACAATTTTAAGGGCAGTACATGAATAACAAGTTTTGGAAATACCAATATAATACAAAATCTTTATTTTACACAGGGGAAGTCTGAGTCCTTGAGATAAGATGTAGCCTTACCCAACATCAAGATCCAGGCCTAATTACTTTAAAAATTCACTGATGTACATCAACATCATACCATATTTTATTATAGATAATCACGTTCCATGGGTTCTAATTCTAACCCTATTAGACAATTTATATTTTTTAGAGCAGGAAGTTTTATCATTATATAGGTCTCATATGCCTACTTTCCAAAAAGGACTCAATAATGTTTTACTTGATCTCAAAAAGAAGGAAAATGGCTAATAAGATAAAAATTTTTAAAGAGATGAATTTAAGAATTCTTAAACCTAAATTACTTTTAACCAAAGATACGACATAGAGATGAAGTGTTCATCAACACACTAGACTAACTGATTATCACTGATGTGGCTATTACATCTGAAAATATTCAATGACAGGGGTTTTTTGTTCATGGAAATCATTTAGAGAAATGGTATATATCTCAAACTTCTAAACTATCATGAATATATTATCAACACTTAAACTTGAAATTTTGGGTCATACTTTTAAAAATATCTAATTCTGTATTAAATTGCCTGCTAAATTGTAGCCTAGAATCTGAGGGTCAATCTGATAACTAGTGATTTAATATTATGAAGGGAAAGAATTTTTTAGAAAAGAAAGAACAAAATATTCTTGACTCTAGCAATTTTGGAGCACAGTTTTACAACCATATAGAATTAAAGGAAAATGAGAAAGTGTTGAAAATAATTTCCTGAAATGGTGAATAAATTTTAACTTTTTCCATATTTTTTAATATTAAGTTAGAAGTTTAATTAATCAGAATTGATGAAAGACTATCCACATGTTGTGCATCTTTGAAATATGTCTCTGTTAGGGCATGATGTGCTAATTAGTTCATAATATATTTATTGGAGTTCCCGTCGTGGCGCAGTGGTTAAGGAATCCGACTAGGAACCATGAGCTTGCGGGTTCGGTCCCTGCCCTTGCTCAGTGGGTTAATGATCCGGCGTTGCCGTGAGCTGTGGTGTAGGTTGCAGACGCGGCTCGGATCCCGTGTTGCTGTGGCTCTGGCTAGGCCGGTGGCTACAGCTCCGATTGGACCCCTAGCCTGGGAACCTCCATATGCCACGGGAGCGGCCCTAGAAACGGCAAAAAGACAAAAACAAACAAAAATAATAATATATTTATTGACTGCTTTCTTGGAAGTAACTGAGCTTAATAGTTCGAAATATCTCATGTAATTATTACACTCTTCTGTAACACTCTCATAGGGGAGAAAACCAAGATATAAACTAATTAAAGCTTAGTCAGAATTTGAACCAAGGTTTGATCCCAAAGCCATGAATCTCAGTCAGCTGTACTTTATTTTTTTTTTGATGACTTACATTTATATTCATGCTTTACATCTTGTCTTTATCCTAAAAATAAAATTTCTTATGCCTTTGAGTCTCCTTGACTGTAGTTGCTTTTTGGGCTTTAACTCAAGACTAAAACCAATGTGATACATTTTAAAATAACATTTTTTCTTTCTAATTGGAAAAGTAGTTGTAAAATATATTTGTCATTTTATGATTGATCATCATAGATTTAAAGTTAGTAATTTATACTCTGTTGTTTTGTTTTTGTTTTTCTCTGTCCTTGAATTGTTTTGAGTTTTTATTTTAAGCAGTAATTCATACTCTGTTGTTTGTTTTGTTTTTGTTTATCTCTGTCCTTGAATTGTTTTGAGTTTTTATTTTAAGCAGATTTATATCTTTGCTCAACCCTTTGCTCAGTACATTCAGAGGAGAAAGATCAGGATGGTGGGAGGATGTGAAGCTGCTTTTACACTGATTGATTATTGAAACTGAGTTGTTTTGTCCAGAATAAAAGAAAAATGGAGAGATGATTAAAGCAAGGGAGCATGACTACTATCTTGAAAAACACTGTATTTTATGACAATCACAAAGAATTTTCACATAAATGCATTCAATCCTCAAAACTACTACAGGAACTATAAAAGGACAAGTATTGTTATTCCAGCATTATAATTAAAGCAACTAAGTTCAAAAGAGTTATTGTCCTTTGGCAATGTGACACAATTGGCAGAGTGGCAAGTTCTACATTGACCTGATATTTTTTGACTCCAGATTCTACATGTGTGTGCGTGCACGCATGTGCGTATAATACCACAGATGCCCCTATAATGTATTTAGGTCCCAAATTTTGGTTCCTAAAAGTAATTGAGAGAGGGCCAGTGATAGTGTACTTAGAGGAGATTCTATTGCAGGAGAGGAAACTTGAGCTTAGAGATCCCAAAGCTTTTACAATGGACAGGAGACCTATTTGCTCTTTGTTCCAAAGTGAGACTTTGTCTCTATATTTGAAGGATGTTCTCTATAAAAGATAGTCTGGTATAGTTTGGTGTTTTATATGATAGCATTGTTTTTATTCTCTATTTTACATCATGTTGTGCATGGAAAGAAAATATTTTAAGATCTGGGGCATAGACTTGGCCCACATTTTTGAATTATTCTTTTTATGTAGGAAATGTTTAATTCTATTTGATTCAAATTATTATCTTTACTTTAGTTCCTGAATCTTGTAATTTCATCGTATACATATGAGGTATATTTCTACAAAAGTTCTTTAATTTTACAGCAAGCATAGTGACTTAAATATATAGTAGTTAATACTTTTGATAAGATACTAAATTTGAAAAGAAATGCAATGCATTCTTATCTCTAAAAGAAAACACTGTAGGAGTTCCCTCTGTGGTGTAGTGGGTTAATGATCTGATGTTATCTCTGGTGGTGTGAGTTCAATCCCTGGTCCAGGACAGTAGGCTAAGTACCTGGTGTTGCCATGGTTGTGGTGTAGGTCACAGCTGTGGCTATACTCAAACCCTGGCCCAGGATCTTCCTTATGTTGCATATGCAGCCAAAAGAAAAGAAAGAAAAAGAAAAAAAAGAAAAGAAATTACTGTAATAATTGCAATGAATTGAAAACATTATAATGCTATTCGCCTAAGTGTACTGAAACAGTCATTTATTATGCCAAAAAAAACAATTATGATTACTCATTTTTATCCTAAATTGGCATTGGATTATGCAATATGAGCCAAAAGAGAAAAAGGAATATTTGTAAACAATATTTAAAATGTTAAGAAATGGAATGTAATATGTATATTTTCTTCCTTATTGCTTGGGAAGTTGGTTCCCCTTAAGAGATTAATGATTTTACAAATAAGAAAACACAACCAATTTGGGAATTTAGCTTGCTATAATAAAAGCTGGACAAGTGTCACAATACCTTCTGGTCTGGGAATACCCAAAATGCTGAAATTGGAAATCATAAATAAAAACCACCTCTGGGGCGAAGC
This sequence comes from Phacochoerus africanus, assembly GCF_016906955.1. Lineage (NCBI taxonomy): Eukaryota > Metazoa > Chordata > Mammalia > Artiodactyla > Suidae > Phacochoerus > Phacochoerus africanus. The sequence goes on along the minus strand of NC_062547.1, from coordinate 110,499,470 downwards.
TCCGTCTGTTCTTTTTCATCTTATTTAGAAAAATAAAGAAAAATATCATCTTCCAGGAAAAGAGCATTCAAGTAGCCAGAAAAGAAATAACCAGACATATTCACATTACTAGCTAATCAGAGAACATTCTGAAATAAACTTTAAACTTAATCTGACCTGAATTCAAGGAATTACTCAGAAAGAATGCATTCCTTTCTGTAAGACTTTAATACTAACACATTGTACATATCGATTTCCTGCAGATATTTAAGTTTTGCAGTAATATATTTAAATATTGGAGTTTCTGTTATGGTACAGCAGAAACGAATCCGACTAGGAACCATGATGTTGCAGGTTTGATTCCTGGACTTGCTCAGTAGGTTAAGGGTCTGGCCTTGCCATGAGCTGTGGTGTAGGTTGCAGATGCGGCTTGGATCAAGCATTGCTGTAGCTCTGGAGTAGGCTGGTGGCTACAGCTTGGATTTGACCTCTAGCCGAGGAGCCTCCATATAATGCAGGTGTGGTCTTAAAAAGCAAAATAATAATAATAATAAATATTGTTCAAGAAGGGTGTTTAGTAAAATTAGTTGGACAAGAAGTCATTTGAAATTCCTCATCTATAGAATTAGTATTTTGTCTTTGTGAATACAGCAATGCACAGTTATATTTGTTTGATTCAATTATAATAATAATTGTTTAGGAGTTCCCATTGTGGGTCAGCAGGTTAAAAACCCAGCAATGTGTCTTTAAGGATGCAGGTTCAATCCCTGGCCTTGCTCATTAGGTTAAGGATCAGGCATTGCCGGGAGCTGTGGTGAAGATCTCAGATGCAGCTCTGATACCACATTGCTGTGGCTGTGTCATAAGTCGCAGATGCAGGTCCAATCCAGTTGTGCTGTGGCTGTGGTTTATGCTGGCAGCTGCAGCTCTGATTTGACCCCTGGCTTGGAAACTGCATATGCCACAGGTGTGCCCCCCTCTCAAAAAAGTAATAGTAATTGTGTAAATTATTAAATATCTACTAGAAGAGGCATAGTATTAAACACTCTACTTGTGTTGTTTCCTTTGTTTGTGTTAACAGTCTAATAAGTATGTACACTACTTTGTCTTATGTACAATTTTAATCGGTAACACTTGTTTTCATCTTTTCCAACACCTTCACTGTCTAAGATAAAATCCTCACTTTGCCTATATCTACCAAATATCAGATCAGGAGATCTCATTCTCACAATCAAAATCAAATCTAGAAATTCATTTGCAAAAAAAAAAAGTATAGTCTCTGTGATATAGGCAGCAACATAGACTGAGATAGATGCTGTGTGCCAAGAGATCATTTCTAAAGTAATCATAGGTCCTTGTGCTTAGTGAGCAACTGGATAAACAGATCTGAAACCTGTGTATAAAAGTTTCAGAATGCATACACTTTGTAAGATGGATGAGAAAAGATGAACCATTGTGCTGAATTGTTATACACCTAACTCAACTCTTTAGACTAAGGATTTTAGGCTAAACTTCAAAAAGAAAAAAAGGGGGGTGGGGATCTTCCTGGATACAAAGCCAAGTATTTGCTTCCTTCAAGGGGACAGTGTTGCTATGGTGGGAACTGAAAGTTTTAATCCAAGGTCTGTGATATGAAGTCCTGTAGGGGCTTCAGACAATCATCAAATTGTAGCGAAGCATTTCTGTGCATGCACATGTACTTTTTCTTTTGGGGAGAAAATAGCTTTAATCAGATTATTTAACACAGCAAAAAATAAAAACTGTTGTTTGGAATTTCTGCCAACTCAACACAAGACATACTGCAAATAAACTAACTTCAAATTGGGTCAGAACAGGGCCCTTCAAGTCACTGACTATGTAAGAAAGCTAACTCACTGCAGACCAACTGTAAAGCACACTTATTTTGTCAATCAGTAAAGCAACGGTGAGGTCAGGACTTTTGCATACAACATAATTTCTATCAACAGGAAATTGGATCAGCCTCACAAGATTGGATCTGAGAAGGGACTCAAGCTAATGGAGCCAATTCTGGGAATCAGGCACGACAAAGGCAATATTATGAGTCACTGAAATCTTCAGGCCTTTATGCTTCTATAAAAGTTAATTCCATTTGACTGTTTCTTAAGTCAAATGCCAACTTCATCAGTGAGAAGAGAGTCTTGATTACCTCATGTTTCCCACAAAGCAATAAGTGCTTGATACCCTCAGGTAATCCAACACTGAGTATTTGTGTTCTCTCTGGCACAAGGTCTAGGAGCCAAGAGAGCACAACCTACTTGGTAAAGTTTCTTTATCTTGGCATCAAAAATTGGGAATTAATTGCAACTGTAATTATACCACTGTGTATACACTCATACCCAGGAACATTAAAAAATGAAAGAAAAAAAGGGGGGAAAGAAAATGAAGAACATTTTAGGGTCCAAAATATTTGGCAACAAAAATACACAGGTTCCAAACTATGTGAAGCTGTATAAATATGCTGTGATTGAGTTCACTTTTAAAAATGAGTTGAATAAGAGTGAGGACAGAGAGAATGAGCTAAGGCAGAGAGATGAGAAATAGAAAAAAAATAAAGAGGCAATGCTCAGTAAAAGAAAACAGTTAATGGTTTACAATAATAATTATATCATATTAACAGGAAGGTTTCCCAACAGAAAGACACATGAAAATGCATTTAATATTCTTTATAAAGTTAGTTGTCCTACCTCTTCCTCAAAATGCTATTGAGAAACAATCATCTGGAATATAATCAATGTAAAACAAGATATAGTGTGGGAAATTATGGCATATTATTAAAAACATGAAATTTTAATGAGAGGAGAACTAATAGTGAAATGCTGAAAGGTGATTAAGGCGACAAAATAGAGAACCCTGTGAAACATTTCTTCAGAATCAGAATAAATGGAAAAACAAACTGTCATGGTGTATTTAACACCTGTTAGAGAGTATTTAATCACTCCAATAAAAGCACATCTTCCTGTTATCCTGGTAAGCATATTCCTTTAGAGAAGCATGACTCAGGAAGTTCCTATGCCTTCTAGAATCATTCAATTCTCCTAATAGTGAAAAAGTAAAGTATTAATTAAAAACAAAACAAAACATTGTTTTGACCATGCATGAGACAAATGGAAGTTCCTCGGTCAGTGGTCAGTCCTGCACCACAGCACCTACCCAAGCCACTGCAGCGAAAACACCAGATCCTTAACCTGTTGTGCTACAGGAAAACTCCTAAAATTATTCTTAAGTAGCTTTGCCACCTTGGATGATAACACAGTGACCAACTAATATATGTATTTTGACCTGCTTAACAATAATATTTTTGTGTGAATTAATTAGTTTTCTAAGATAAACAGAATTACATGTAAGCAGGGGTTGCAAAACCAAGTTTTCCTAGAGTTCAGTGAGCTCAGTAGAAGCTGATAATGAGAGGTGAGAGCCTTGTATATGTGATAAACATACTAAAGTGCAGGAATTGGTTAATTTCAATGTAGACTTTAAAGTTACTAACTTACTCTAAGTACTTAATTTTCAGGCAAATGAATCTGTCTTATTGGGACCTTAATGAAATCATTTCCTTTTTCTAGTAAATAACAGATCGGAATGTAATACTTAAATTTATCTGGAAAATATTATAGTATTGAAACAGGAAAGAAAAATAATCAAGGTCTACAAACTTACTGTATATTGATTTGCTTTAAATGACTCTTTTTCTCAAATAGTGTGGTTTATATCCTTCACCTAAGAAAAGTGCAAACCTGATGTAAATATCTACAGGTTAATTGAACTGTTGTAGGAAATCTTTGAGCCTGTTTGAGTTTGAATTTGTCATGTATGATGTATTATTTTTGCTTACTTTAGGGTAATGGGTATACTTGGCAGGAATCAGAATGACTAATGACTCACAGTATAAAGATTTTCCTAACAGAGTGGTTGTAGAGGAACACGACTGAGAAGTAAATAGTTGAGACGGAAATAAGTAAGCCTTCAGCTAAAAATGTGCATTATGCAATACCAATTCCATGAGCTGACTATAAACAGACACCAATATCAGGTTTCTAGTGCTTTCTGGCTCAGGGTTCATTTTCTGCCAAGAAATGAAATTCATTCTGAATTGTCCCCAGAAATTAATCTTCTGCTATGTGTTAAATCATATGTATGAACTAGGCACAGGAAGCTGATGCAATAGTTTGTACCTTGAAGTCAGAAAACTTACCAATGTGCATGCTTTTTATAGTCAGTTTAGCAGAGAGCAGACCTTTGGCTCCACATAAGATACACATTTAATAGACTATCCTGAACATTATGCATTCTTTACCTCCCTTTCATCCTCTGTTCACAGTTATCATTTTCTTCATCTTACTGTTCCCATCCTCAGTATCTGTGCTACAGGTTGGGTCTCCAGCAAAGCCATCTTCACAATCATTTGTGTGGTGATCTAATCCTTTTGTTTAGAGGGCTCACAAAACTAGATCAATAGTCCATTTCTTTCTGACATGGGCATACAGCCCTACTGCCGCTTTGTTTTATATAGGGGAAATGCTATAAGTTGTTATCATTTTTCCTTTTCAAGGTAACAACTCCAACTTTAGTGGAGATTCTTCGTATTTCTCTTTTTATAGTCTTAGTTCTAGTTTTCTTTGGGGACTTGGGAGTATTAAGGAAGCAACACTCTAGGTGCCATCCTAGCTGCTGGTCTTAAGATTTATTTTACTTCAGTTTTCACAGTGTACTCTCTTCCTGTTCTGACTCCACTTTCTGTACAAATTTTCACTCTGTCAGTGTCTCATCTCTCATCTTTCCATTAAATATATCTGTACCTCTCTCTGCACTCCTGCAGTACCTCCCCCGCCACTGCCTGTGTGAACAGGCAAATGAGATCAGTGCTTAATCACCAGAGGAAGTGATTTGGGGTAAGGGTTATGATCTGGACAATCTACTAGAGAGGAATAATTTATTCTTCAAATTTTCTCCCTTCTCATTAAAAACAGCTATGGATAAATTCCTGATTTCACAAAGTTTTACTTCCATTTTTCATAAAATGACTGTCAAATGGAAGTAATTATAATATTGTATGACAGAAAGAGACATTCACTTACAGATTTTGTTATATTAACATTTGCAGAGAGCAGCAACTGAGTCTGCTTTTCATAGCCAAAGATATAAAAAATTGGTAACATCTTCGTATACAGATTAGATACAGTCAAAAGATATATCTCAATTTATTTCAGGAAAGAAGAAATACAGTAAAATGAAAATCAATAATTTTACATTTTAAAGTTCCACTCAATCATGATCTATAATTGTTAAAGCAATCGTTATCTAAAAACAGCTAATTTATTTTTAATTAGCAAGAAAATGATGATATGCCCCTCAAAATGGGTTGACCCTAAATGGTTTACATGCATGCATCTATTTAGTCTCTTTTTAACTGTAAGACAGGTAGGCTGATATTTGCTCTGCTTTGTTTACCTTGAAAGGTGAGAGATCATAAATAAAACTTTAAGAAATCCCTAAACAAAGAATAAAATTCCTCTGTATAACCAGTTAAAAATAAAGAAATTGGGAGTTCCCGTCGTGGCGCAGTGGTTAACGAATCCGACTAGGAACCATGAGGTTGTGGGTTCGGTCCCTGCCCTTGCTCAGTGGGTTAACGATCCGGCGTTGCCATGAGCTGTGGTGTAGGTTGCAGACGCGGCTCGGATCCTGCGTTGCTGTGGCTCTGGTGTAGGCCGGTGGCTACAGCTCCGATTGGACCCCTAGCCTGGGAATCTCCACATGCCGCAGGAGCGGCCCAAGAAATAGCAAAAAAAATTAAAAAATAAAAAATAAAGAAATTGGGAGTTCCTGTTTTTGGCTTGGCAGGTTAAGAACCTGACTAGTTTCCATGAGGTTGTGGGTTAGATCCCTGGCCTTGCTCAGTGGGTTAAGGTTTTGGCATTGCCACAAGCTGTGGTATAGTTTGCAGATGCAGCTCAGATCTGGTGTTGCTGTGGTATGGGCCAGTGGATATGGCTCTGATTCCACCCTAGGCCTGGGAACATGCATATGCCATGGGTACAACCCTAAAAAGACAGAGACAGAAAGAAAAAAAGAACGAGAGAGGGAGAGAAAGAAAGAGAAGAAAGAAATCACTTATCTCTAGACCCACTGAAACATGACTATAAGCATGTGACAGAGAATCAACCAAAAGAAAACTCATAGTCTGCATCTTTTTCTTTTTTAAACACCTCCATCTTTAAATTTCCCCCCTAAGATTGACCTATTGCTTTTATAAGCTCATATTTTTATTTAGCTACAAAGGTTAGCAAAGGTAGTGACAAATATATATATACACACACACATATATACATACATATGTGTATGTATTTCTATATTCATACTGTATATAGTTTCTGCATTATACTGGATACAAATAGTATACACACGCACGAGAGAGAGAGAGAGAGAGAGAGAGAGAGAGGAAAGAAAGAAAAGATAGAGAACCAGCTATTGGGAATAATTCTATAATAGATTAAAATAATCACTTTAAAATAATAATAAGGCATTCCCGTCATGGCTCAGCAGACACAAATCTGACTAGCACCCATGAGGACAAAGGTTTAATCCCTGGTTTTGCTCAATAGGTTAAGGATCTGGCATTGCCATGAGCTGTGGTGTAGTTCACAGATGTGACTCGGATCCCGTGTTACTGTGGCTGTGGTGTAGGCTCATAGCTGCAGCTCCGATTTGACCCCTAGCCTGGGAATTCCATATGCTGCAGGTGAGGCTCTAAAAAGACAAAAAAAATGTTAAAATTAAAAAATAATAATAATAATATATTTAGAGTTAAAAAATTGAGATTTTTATGTCAGATATTGAATTAACAATTTTAATTATATTCTCTTTGTTATAATAGCCTATTGATCTCCACAATAACCAAACCTATGCAGTAGATATTATCCCCATTTCATAAAAAATGAAATTTAAGCTCAGACAGTTTCAATATCTTTTCCAAAAACACCCTTTGAGTTAGGGTCCAGGTCAGAGTTTCAATCCATGATTGCCCCACAGAAGCACTTGTTCTAATCCTGTCTCTTATTCCACTTGGGAGGTTTCATTTTTTGAGATCTGTTCAAGAGCATGTACTAATGTTTACAAGACATATTTGCAACATCATGAAAAGTGTATTCATTTAAAAATAATGTTTATGTTCTATATTTTTAAAAGTAAGACCTGAGGGTTGTAGAATTTAAAAAAAAAAAAAAAACAATAATGAAAACAAAGAGCACTTTACCTGACTTGGTAATGGAGCGCCAACACAGTGTGTCTACTGCAGTTATTTCTTCATCACCTTTTACTGATTCTGCAGGATTTCTTCTTCAAATCCCATGTTCAAGTGAACTCTGCTGTGCAGAGCCCATGTCAAAATGTTGGTGATTTAGCTGTCCACTCTACTGAATTGGGTCTGAATTATCCCCTAATCCTATTGCTTGGCCCTTTGTGAGCAAGTCACAAAATTATTCCCCCAGAATAAAAATGGTTTGCTATTTTCAAGTATCTGGAAATGATTTCTGAGAAGCCAGAAACTCTTGAGTGCACTGATGGCAGTGCTCACCTTGCCTCTCTACTCTCTGTAGCAGATTTGATATCCAAACATATTAGATCCTTTCCCATCCATTTCCTTCTCACCCAGGTCTTCTTGCATCACTGGAAGTTAGAATCTTTTGAATGATTGTGGCATGAAATATGCTGAGGAGAAGGGAGGTAAAATTAAATAAGATTGAATAGTCAGAATATTTTTTAATCTTTGTGTATTTGTCCTTAAGTATGGGCAGATAGGAGACAGAGGTATCTTTCAATAACTTGTTAAGGTCCCTATTCTCTGATAATGTGTCAACATTTTTCCTATCTTCTTCCTAAATGATGGTGTAGATCTCAATAAATGTTAACTAACTAATGATACATAGTTAGGTGGGATAATTTATCAGACTTATCATAATTAGAAATAATTATTTGCAGAAGTTGACAAACGTAATTGTTGTCTCCATGGTGTCTATAAACACATCTTTCCTGTCAGGATGAGAAAGCATAAGTACCACAATTAGGAGAACTTCTAGTGTATTTATTTTATCAATTATTTCCTAATATATTATTATTTCACCAAAAGGAAGAATTATATTTTTTAATTTGTCTATATGTAAAATGCAGTATCTATTGAATCTCTGAATAATTAAATAAATCTATCAATTATGTGCCTCAGGGATTTTGTAAGGATTGTAATTTATAAATGTAATTAATAAAGAAGTTACTAAGACTCCACTGAATTTACAAAATGCACTATAAGGCATTTGCTAAACCCATTCAGAGTGGAACTATAAATAATTTAAAGTGCTGCACTTGTCAGAGTAAATGAACAAAATATATTTTGATGTAATGGTCTTGTTTACTTACTAATTTGATGGAGCTACTATTTCCCCATAGATTTCCTATCAAGGAAAATGAAGGCATATCTATATATTTGAGGTATATGTAAAACATAAGTTATTTATACCACATCATGGAAAGATGTCTCAGTAAACTACATCTCTTCTGTAGATAAGCCATATAACATTGAAATAATTCATGGTCAGTGGGAGTGGCAAGCAGGGGTTATTCCGGTTTGATAATAAAGATTATTTTTGAGAATTGAGTCTAAAACATGTTTAATTTTTTAACCTAATTCACTTTTATCCTCTTTATAATATTTATGCCTCAAATTGTTAAAAAAGGAAAATTTGTTAAATCAATATTTGTTAGCCAGTAAAATTATTATTTTTTTCATATAAGTTACTAATTAACATGTGGTATCCTATTACAATACTCTTTCAAGGGAAAATCTGATGCTTCTGTGAAATATGATCGTACAGCCTTCCTGTGCAGATTATCTCTAGGCTAAAAATCTTTAATTGCTTACTCCCTAGTTTACTAGGTTGAAAATGCTAAGGTGCCTTCTGGACCTGGTCCATTTTCTTACCTCTTACATGTGGAAAAGCTGCTTTCAGAAATGCAAGAAAATGAATTATGGATTCATCACATATGCTGTACATTGGGGTGAACTGCATGTATTCAAATTCTTCCAGCCATACAAAGCTTCTCAAAGCTTCCTTGTCTTTCCAATCAGATATTTTGCTGTTTGACATTGCTGATTCTTACAGCCCCATATAAATTACTTCATTTACTAACATCTGAGGATATAAAACTCCCTGGAAATCTACTTCCAATTTTCATAAGGTTGAGATTCCCTTATACCTACACCGACACACTGGCACACACAGGCAAGCATAATCATGATTCAAAAAAGTAGTTGTGATTATTTAAATGACAAAATCAACCAATAGAAAAGCTATAAAAAATTAACCTCTAGGAGAGGAAGGAAGGGGGAAAGAGAATGAATTTTACATGTCTACGTGTGTGGTATCCTGAGCCTCACAGAAGGGATATTCATCTGACATTCTCTGTAAGTTTATACCTTACAACAGTATCAGGGGTACAGTTAAGTGCCACCAGATGAAAACCATGAAATACTAAAGAGTTATCTTTTGGTCTTGGATCTGAGAGTCACAATCAATGGAAATAGATTCTGCTTTCATCATCTCTGCAGTTCTATAAACTTTAATTCTTACTTTTGAAAAATTTGTAGGCTTTAGATGAAAGATGATTATACCCATATTAAAATATAATTATGAAGGAATATAAGTATTTTGATAGATATGTCAAACTATAGCAATATATAGGTTGATCCGCAAGTATAAGTAATTTTTAAAAATAACCCAAGAAAAGTTAAAACAATCTCAGATTTAGTTAGAACTATACCCAGGTATACATAATATATCCAAAAAACTTAATTGTATTTATTGTTGCTCCATGACCTGAGTAAAATTTTTGTCATATGACTTAAAATGCAACATAAAGAAATAATCATGTTTTCTTGCTTTTGGTAATAGGCAACTGTGAAAAGTTAAAACGTAAGCAAATATATATAACAGATATACATTACTGAAAAGAAACAAAGTGATATGAGGTTGAAGAACTATTTCTATCTAATATTTTATATTATCTCAAAAATATAAAATTTTAATATGTGAGATTGACTTTATTTCAGAGTACGTATAACAAATGCTACATACCAATATCATGTGTAATTGAAAAGTATTTGTGTCCATACATTAATTATTAGACAGAAGTTATCTATCACTTAATGGCCTTGTCATGTGCATCAAAAAATAATTGAAAATATACACATTGTTTTATGTCACATAGACCAAAATTAAACCCTAGTTTATCACCCAGTTTAATTTTATAATGTTAATTTGAAAATTTTTCATTATGTTTAATTTTGTAAACAGATTTTTTAATCATATGAAGGGATAACATAGGATTCTTACTTTTTCCTCTAACTGCTCATTCTATTACCTCTTTTTATCTATTTCTTTTCCCCAATCCTTGCTCCTCTTTTCACAAGTTTCCCTTTCATTCCTAATAGTGGAAATAAAAGAATAAAAGATAAATCACACACACATACACATACATATATGCATATACACACATAACTAAATATATAGAGAGAAAGTTAACAGTGTTTCCATGAAAGCAAATAAAGATTCAGGAACTAATTTAAAACATTAAAGGAAGTGGGAGGGATCGGGAGCTTGGGCTTATCAGACACAACTTAGAATAGATTTACAAGGAGATCCTGCTGAGTAGCATTGAGAACTTTGTCTAGATACTCATGTTGCAACAGAACAAAGGGTGAGGGAAAAAAATGTAATTGTAATGTATACATGTAAGGATAACTTGATCCCCTTGCTGTACAGTGGGAAAATAAAATAAAATAAAATAATAAATGTATACATTCACACTTATAAAAACAAACAAAAAAAAATTATATAACAGTGTTAATCTTCTATTCCTGAAGAAACCTAACCTATGACACATGCACATAGCATTATTCTTATAAAAGTAGAAAATAAATTGTGACATGGTAAAAATGATCATTGTATCTTTTAGGCAAATCTTTTTCATATATAAATCTAGACGGAACTAAATTAACCGTGAAGAATGTTTGTAACATTGGATAGGTGCTGAATATCTTAGCAACAGCAGAATTCTGACACATTCTTATGTGAACATTCTAATAAACTAGGTTTTGATTAATGTATTGTTATATCCATAATATTACTATATTATTATACTTTAATCACTTCAAATGCCCCAAATTTTAGTATATATTAAAAATTATCCTAATGATATTAGTTGAGGAACATAAGTATCAGAAAAAAAGGGAAAAGTCCTTTTTTAAATTAATACCATACACACACACACACACACTCGGGCATGCATGTTTATATATACACATATTTATGTATGAATATTAATTTTTAATATAAAATAAAATTTTCAATATTACTGGTTTAGTAATATTTATGGCTTTCCATCTTATGAAATACATGGTATCATACAAACTCATACACAGAGGAGTTCCCATTGTGGCACAGTGGAAACGAATACGACTAGGAACCATGAGGTTTCATGTTCTATTCCTGGCCTCACTCAGTGGGTTAAAGATCTGGCATTGCCATGAGTTGTGGTGTTTATTGCAGAGGCAGCTCAGATCCTTCATTGCTGTGGCTCTGGCTTAGGCTGGAGGCTAAAGATCCAATTTGACCCTTAGCCTGGGAACCTCCATATGCTGAGGGTGCAGCCCTAAAAAAGGAAAAAAAAAAAAAAGGAAAGAAACTCATACACAGAGTTTAAATATTTATCATGATACCTGGTCTTCTTTTATGTGACTCAATTATGATAAATTATGCATTATTCCAAGACTGAATAGAACTACTAGAAAAATAATAAGGGTAGATTAACTAAAGTACTGCTGTTCCTTATGTATTTATGAGTTAAAAATATATATATTTGATTTAAAATTGATTTTCAGCACATAAAATCAGCTTGTTTTAGATGATAATTTGAATATATTTAGCTATTTATTTGGAGAAGCCTAATAATTAAGCATTGGGGTATTTAATAAATATTTTTTCTACCCCACCTTCAGAGACTGCCTTTCTGAGCACCTTACATTTAAATAGGGCCATGCAACCAGTTCTGGACCAAGAGTTGTAGATAGTAGTTGTGTTATTTGTAGGCCTACAGTTTTGTTGGTTTTTTTTATCATTTATTTATATATACATTTTTTTCTACACTACAGCATGGTGGCCCAGTTACACTTATATGTACACATTCTTTTTTCTCACATTACATGTTCCATCATAAGTGACTAGACAGAGTTGCCAGTGCCACACAGGAGGATCCCATCCCTGAAGGCAACATTCTGCATCTATTTACACAAAGCACCCAGTCCCTCCCACTTCTCCCCCTGCCCACTTGGCAACCACAAGTCTATCCTCCAAGTCCATGATTTTCTTTTCTAAGGAAAGGTTAATTTGTGCCATATATTAGCTTCCAGAAATAAGTGATATCATATGGTATTTGTCTTTCTGACTTACTTCGCTCAGGATGAGAGTCTCTAGTTCCATGCATGTTGCTGCAAATGGTATTATTTTGGTTTTTTTATGGCTGAGTTGTATTCCATTGTGTATATATACCACCTCTTCCAACTCCAATCACCTATAAGTGGACATTTGGGTTGATTCCATGTCTTGGCTATTGTGAATGGTGCTACAATGAATGTGAGGGTTCATTTGTCTTTTTTAAGGAGAGTTTTGTCCAGATATATGCCCAAGAGTGGGATTGCTGGGTCATATGGGAATTATATGTATACATTTCTAAGGTACCTCCATACTGTTATCCACAGTGGTTGTAACAGCTTACATTCCCACCAACAGGGCAGGAGGGTTCCCTTTTCTCCACACCCCCTCCAGCATTTGTTATTTGTGGACTTATTAATGATGGCCATTTTGACTAGAGTGAGGCGGAATCTCGTGGTAGTTTTGATTTGAATTTCTCTAATAATCAGGGATGTTGAGCACTGTTTCATATGCTTGTCGGCCACATGCGTATCTTCCTTGGAGAAATGTCTATTCAGGTCATTTGCCCATTTTTCAATTGGTTGTTGGCTTTTTTGCTGTTGAGTTGTGTAAGTTCTTTGCATATTTTAGAGATTAGGCCCTTGTCTGTTTCATCATTCGAAAGTATTTTCTCCCATTCTGTAAGTTGACTTTTTGTTTTCTTTTTGGTTTCCTTTGTTGTGCAAAAGCTTGTCACTTTGATTAGGTCCCATTGGTTTATTTTTGCTTTTATTTCTGCTGTTTTGGGAGACTGACCTGAGAAAACATTTGTAAGGTTGATATCAGAGAATGTTTTGCTTAGGTTCTCTTCCAGGAGTTTGATGGTGTCTTGTCTTATGTTTAAGTCTTTCAGCCCTTTTGAGTTTATTTTCATGCATGGTGTGAGGGTGTGTTCTAGTTTCATTGATTTGCATGCAGCTGTCCAGGTTTCCCAGCACCACTTGCTGAAAAGACTGTCTTTTTTCCCATTTTATGTTCTTGCCTCCTTTGTCAAAGATTAATTGATCATAGGTGTCAGGGTTTATTTCTGGGTTCTCTCTTCTGTTCCATTGGTCTGTATGTCTGTTTTGGTACCAGTACCACACTGTCTTGATGACTGGGGCTTTATAATATTGCCTGAAGTCTGGGAGAGTGATGCCTCCTTCTTGGTTTTTGTTCTTCAGAATTGCTTTGCATAGGCCTACATTCTAATTGCAGTTACAACACACCCTAGAGTGCTCTATTTTTTTCTGTGGCATGATTATGGGCAATATTTGAAATGGTAGCTGTCCCATCACTTTGTTTCCCTGATCAAATATAATCATCAGAGACATCACCAATGACTCATGATGAACATATAGGTTGTGTAAGAAATAAAATATCGTCATTCTAAGGCACTGAAATTTTGGGCTTGTTATTGGTCCATCATAATATAGCCTATTCTGGTTGAAACACTTTATAAACCATTTTCTATTATATATTTTGATGCTATTGAGAATGGACACAATGAGGCAAATGGAGCAATGGGTAGCATTGTACCTATGGGAGGAAAGTAGGTTTAGACAAAGATGATTAAACACAAAATCAGAAGAAAATATCTTACTGTCCTCCTCTAATATTGTTGCACTTATTCTGTAGGTCATCCAGGTTTACAAGTAAATACAATTGTGGCTTTTTCTTGCAGGTCAGGTTTAGCAGTAAGAAAAGTATTAGAGATGGTCTCATTAGTATCCAAACGCATGATCTGATCCTGGAGTGATAGAGAGTCAGCAACAAAAGCCAGTTGTCTTCAGTTACCATAATTACCTACAATATTGAAGCAGAAGCTAATTGGGCTTAATCTATAGGGACTTGTAAAGATAGATAATAAATTATGGTACCCTTAAGGGTAAGCTATACAGATAGTCAGCAAGAGTATTTATTAACACATGTAGCCAGAAATTAGAAAAATAGAAAAAAACAAAACAAAAACAGGAGATTGAAGGCAGTTACCAAAATAAAAAGTCACAATTACTTGCTCAGTTCCCAGACCATAAGAGATAGTCATGTCCCAAAATTGGAAAGACTGCAACACTGTGACAAGAATCCACCAAAATATTTCACACAGTTGGTTTTATTGGTGGTGGTAGTAGTGGTGATGGTGGTTTGTTTCTTTTTTAATGAGCTTATACATATTTACTCAAGTGACAGAACATTGTAGAAGGAGAAGGGTGAAGACACAAATACTGCAGGAACAACTGGCCCCAGATTCTGAGTTGACATTAATACCTGGAGAACTAAAGCATCATCTTTGTACTTCTGTTAGAGAGACTTACAAGGATCAGGTGTTCAGTCAAGGCATCATAGTCTACCTAAACTAAACATACTTAGTGGAGATAATCTACAGTCAAAATAACAAACATATGCCTTTCCAATGCCTCCTGCAGATATCCTGATCCTTGTGTATGTAGTATATACCTTGGTTACTAGCACCACTATCTGCCAGTTGCCCACACTAGGACTCTAGAGTATCATCCATAACTCCCCATTAACTCTTGCTTTCAATCAATCATTCATAGCTATTTATTCTACTGATTTTATGTGCCTTGAACTGATCAAAACTGTATAATTGCCCATTCAGCCTCCTTCCAATTTCAGATTTCCAAAATATAGCCCAAAGATATGATGGATAAATGTCTCTTAAATACAAATTGAGACACTTCTCTTCCTTGCCAAAAATCTTTCAGTGGCTCCAACAGCACTTAGGACAAATTCCAAACTCCTTACTTTTGTATATAAGAGCATTCATAGATTGGCCCCACCTAGCTTTTAAACTTCATCTCTCAACACACTGACTCCCTTCTAAAAATTCCAGCTCCCATCTGAAAACCTATGCTCCCACCATGTTAGAATGCTTAAGTTCTTTGACTTCTTGCTGGAAGCTTTCCATGATCCTGACAGCTAGATTAAGTGCACTCATATGTACACTCATATCATCCAGGATTTATCCTATCTAAGTCATTAGGCTTAAACGTTAGTATATTTCTTTTTCTCTCCCATTAAACTATTTGTCTAGTACCTAGTATTTTCCCAGATACACATATTTTAGATATCCAGCAGATGGTTTTTAAATGAAACAGTATTTCAAAACATTCTAAAATCCTTGAAAGAAAGATAAAGTTAACTTTTGGAGATTTATTACCTAACATTACCTCAAATGTATGTATCACATGCAAATAAATCAGGATTCATAATTTACATGTAACTTCACTGGAAACACAGACTTAATAAAAATAATAAACTCATTTAAACCAGTAAGTGATTTTTCTTCTATCTCCAGACTATGGAAATAAATGTTTAAGCTATAACACCTGAATGAAGTCAAGAGTGGTACAGTCCTTGACCAAAAAAATTACCATTGTGTTTGTTTTATGTTGGATTATCAGACTTACACATAGTGTTCATATTAAGTATCAGTATTTTAGTTTGAATCATCTCTACCAATCCACAAGATTTGAGAACTGAGAGGGGCAACTCTATCCCACAAAAGGCCCCACTACTTATTTAATTTGAGAGTAGTTGTTCTAGACTCAGAACTGTGCATCCAATGACTGCTCTTTCTTAAGACATTTAGGAGACTTCTCCCCTGAGGATAATATATTTATTCTCTCTCCTATTTCCTTCAGGTACGCCAAATTTTTGATTTTCCTACAGGGATGTGAACTTTTCTTGTGGGGAGGCTAGGTTGTTATCTATGCAATTCTGTCCATTTCCACAACTGAATGAGGGTGCATGGTGAGACCATTCAATTTATGAGTATGGAAGGAGAAGAGGAGAAAGAGACCATGGCCAGTTTAGATGGGGGAAGAAACATTTTTTAAAAATCAGATCTTTCATTAGAGCATTCCTCGTGGGGTCTCTCCTAAGTGTTAATCTTGTTAATCTAAAGAGTGGAATGTATGCTGGGTGGACAGTATTTAATGTCCACCACACTTAGTAAGCATAACTGGAAATTAGGGAGTCAGAGTTAGAGACTATTTCTTTTCCACTCAGTAGCTGTGAGATTTAACTTGTTCGTTTTCTTAATCTTCAGTTTCCTCATCTGTAAAACTAGTATAATAATACCTTCTGCATCAGTTTTTTTAATTAGAAATACATATGATGATCTATGTAATGAACTTAAGTTATTGTCTGACACAGCATAAAAGACAAAGAATGTAACATCCATTATGATTAATAACCTTTCCTCTCCTCTAGATACACAGAAAAACTGAGCTCTAGCCAATAGTGGTTGTATTTCAGGACATCCCCCCATTGAAATATCTGTGGGTTGTCATCAATTTGTGGAAAGCTTTGTAATAGCAAAAGTCATAGTATGTCCTGGGTTCTGCTTTATCTATTGTAATCCAGCATATGTTAATAGTATTTGTATTGCTAGCGCCATCGCTGATGCTTTTAAAAGACAGATTTGGATAAGAGTATTATTTGATGTCACAAATGTTTCATTTGATGTCATGGGTGGTGGATGATTCCATTTTTAAATTGTATCTATATTGGTAAATGCAGGGAATTAATGTGAATGTAGAATTGGACATAAGGACAAAAAGCATCTAAGAAAAACAAAATATTTGAAAAATTTTAGGGAAGAAACGTGGAACGAATACCTCCTCCTGCAAAAACATTATTGGCAACATATAGAAAGAATAGTTTTTAAAATGTATGATATCAGAGCTCCCTTACGGCTCAGCAGGTTAAGGATCCAGCATTGTCACTGCTATGGCTCTGATTACAGCTGTGGTGCAGGTTCAATCCCTGGCCCAGAACTTCTGCATACAGGAGGCAAGGCCAAAAAAAAATTTTTTTAAGAGGAGATATAACAAAGTATTCTAGAAAATATTTAGTCAATTTGATCAGTATATGAAACAAAAATATCAGCTTGAGAACCCAAAGTAATTTTCTATTACACATTACATAAAGATTTTATCATATTCTATTTTTTCAATAATTGACTTCATTTTTATAGTTTACACATGTAGTGACATTTTAGCAATTTTAACTCAGATTATTTTGGAAGGTATTGATAGGGCTACTACAACTTTACTGTTTCCTACACAAAACTATTTATCATTTGTAAACCTTTCTTTCCTAAGTTGCCTGTTCAAATTTAGTTTATGCTTGGTTTATGTGAAGCATGTCTATCCTAAACCTCAAGGGGCACAGGAAACCTAAGGAGTATCTGGGTAGAAACCTGTCCAGATATTTCACTAGATTCTTCTGACATGACAAGAGATCCAAGGCAATGCTCTAAGGAGGGATAGTGTCCTTTAGGATTTGCCACTTGGTCACTCACTGGTCCTGCCTTAAGCTTTTCTAGTACTGTTCTATTTAGAAAGGAAAAGAAGAGAACACAACGCTGTAACACTGTTGCTGCTCTGAAATCCTTGGAAGTTCAGAAAGATGGCTTTCTTTTTAATTTTTTCGGTCTTTTTAGGGCCACACCTCAGCATATGGAAGTTCCCAGGCTACGGGTCACTTTGGAGCTGTAGCCACAGGCCTACTATACCACAGCCACAGCAGTGAGGCAACACTGGATCCTTTATCCCACTGAGTGAAGCCAAGGATCAAGCCCACATCCTCATGAATACTAGTCAGGTTCATTATCTCTGAGCCACAACAGGAACTCCCCAGAAAGATGGCCTTCTAAAATTGATGGCATCTGTACTTATCAGTGGTTAATTTGGAGAAGTAGATCAAAGTTGGCTGCTCTTTTTTCCAATATGACATAAATGTTTACTAATGCTGGAAACCTTTGGGAAGAAGCATTAAGTCCAAAACAGCAATGCAATTTCTATTAGATGCTGATAGGACACCCTGAACCTTAGGTATAAATCATTTTATACTTTTCCCATCAAGTACATGAGGAAATTACATTGGATATGCATCATACATTTATCTTTCTCTGAGACTTTTAAGCTCTTGCATTCTCCAGAAAACCTTTTTTTTCTATTCCTCTTTCCTGTTTTATAGTATAAACACCATATTTTTAGGCTCTATGATCCATTGAACAAGAATTGAGGAATTCAGGATTTTCAGATTAAAACACCTACAAGCAAATATTTATATTTTCTGAACTAACATTGGTAAATTTTCAGATAATAACTGAAATTATTTTAACAGAACATCTATCTCTCTACCTGTCTTGTGAAAGAGGCTTTCTCCATATATAGAAAGTGAACAGAAAGGGAAAAAAATGGATGACAGGAAAAGAAAGTCCTGTACTGCCTACATATGTATTCTTTTCTCTTTGTGACCCTTAAAGTTAATTATTTCTCTCTAAATGCATTTGCAAAACCAATTTATTTGAGAAACCTTGATAAAAGACCTTACAAATGATACGTTCTGGTGGCTGACTCTAAACTTTCTACCCCTTATGCACAGTATTGATAATTTTGATGGACAAAGATGTGCTAGATAGAGGTCAGGTTTAGGTGGCTTCAAGCCTATAAAAAGAAGCCTAATTTCATTTTTGAGGAGATGGAATGGCCTGTGTGGCCTTAAAAGTCATTGCAGTTTTATATGAGGCTTGGCAAATTCCCAGCCCTCTGATAGGGACTCATGCATAGGCATAGAGTACAAAGGCCCTGTGCAGGTCACGATGAGCTCAGTATTTATGTTTTGGCACCAACAGTCCATGAAAAATAAATGACTTATCTTAGCAGGTCCTTCATATTTTTAAGAAGTCATTTTACTTCAGCTGTATTTCAGATCATGAGCTATTAAAATCTTCAGTATTCTTAAAATGTCTGCATTCAAGTTAATTTATACATCATTAATTCACTATGTCTGCCTCTTCTGTTTTAAATTACTATATGTGGGTATAGATGTTTATTTCACTTGGAGGTTAGACATATTTTCCCTAGAAGTTATTCTCTGAGTACAGCCACTCATTCCTCTTTCTCAAATAGAACTGGTTACACCTGATAGCTTTTATAAAGATTCTCAAGTCTTTCACATATCTGGAGACACCAAAACCATTTTTTTTAATTTCATGTAGTCAAATCAAAATTTTAAAACTCTGCCTCTGCACATACTCTGTCAATTATGCTCTTCTTCAGTTCTTTTCCTTCCCCTCGGACACACTGCATGTACCTTTCCAAACTAAATTGATTTCATTAACTTTCAACCCCCGACCCCATAATCATACAGATACACATAAAAAAAACTGCAAATATTCAGAAAGTCAGTTGCCTAGGCTTTCCCAGTCATTCACTTGAGATATCTATTCAATATTCAAGTGATACTTAGTGAGGAACTGCTAAAATTGAAATATTTGCTAAAAATTTAGAAGAGAGAAAACCCACACGTACAAAGAGTTCACTTTGTAGCTCAACAGAAACCAACCTGACTAGTATCCATGTTGAAATGGGTTCGATCCCTGGCCTCACTCAGTGAGTTAAGGATCCAGCATTGCCATGAGCTGTGGTATAGGTCACAGTTGCAGCTTGGATCCTGCGTTGCTGTGGTTGTGGTGTAGGCCAGCAGCTGCAGCTCCAATTCAACCCCTAGCCTGAGAGTTTCCATATGCCACAGGTGTGGCCCTAGAAAGAAAAAAAAAAAAAGAAAACGCAAATATGCATGGCCATTTCATTCTCTCAAGAAGCTTGCAAATGAGTAAGATGGACAAGATAAAGCTAAAAGACATAAAGAATGATAGTAATGATGTAGGAACTTCATAAATTTAAAAGTGAACATTTAGTGAGTTTCTGTTGTGGCTCAGCAGGTGATAAACCCAACTAGTATCCATAAAGATGGGGGTTTGATCCCTGGCCTCTCTTGGTAGGTTAAGGATTGGCATTGCCATGAGATGTGGTATAGGGTCACAGACATAACTCAGATCCTTCATTGCTGTGGCTATGGCATAGGCCTGTAGCTGCAGATCCAATTTGACCCCTAGCCTGGGAACTTCCATATGCTGCAGATGCAGGCCAAAAAAAAAAAAGCTTTTGGGGAACTTTTTTGTTGTTTTATTAAGGGTTCATAGAAAATCTACTATAACGTTGCTGTACTCAGTGTTGTCTTCAAAACAACAGTGTAGATATCCCTTGGCAACTTGTTAGAAATGAGGAATCTCAGGGTCTAACCCAAACCTAGTTAATCAAAATTTGCGTTTTAATAACATGTAAATATGCATGTAAAGCCTATGTACATTTTTTTTTCTTTTGTCTTTTTTTGCTATTTCTTGGGCCGCCCCCGCGGCACACGGAGGTTTCCAGGCTAGGGGTCGAATCGGAGCTGGCCTACGCCACCGGCCTACGCCAGAGCCACAGCAATGCTGGATCCGAGCCGCGTCTGCAACCTACACCACAGCTCACGGCAACGCCGGATCATCAACCCACTGAGCAACGGCAGGGACTGAACCCGCAACCTCATGGCTCCCAGTCGGATTCTTCAACCACTGCGCCTACGATGGGAACTCCAAGCCTATGCACATTTAAGTCTGAGAGGGTCTATGTTAGAGCTGTCAGGTTCTAAGAGGAGATCAAAAGCTTATATGAGGAAATGAAAGTATTGGAGCTGGGTCTTAAATATAGAAATAAAGAAGGTAGCAACATAATATTAAAGTCATGTCAATTGTACAAAGGAATTGTCTTATCTATAGCTTACTTCATTTGGGTGGGTTAAGAATAGGACATATGGAACTATACCAAAATGGTAAGCTTGTCCTCAATATTTGATCAAGTCAGAAAATGATACATGTGACTGAAGAAAGCTGTGGGTACTATGAAGTATGTCTTTCCTCCCTCTCAGGAAGTTAGATGCCAGAGAAAGAGTGACACTAATTAAGGATAAGTAATTAATTTATTAAGAAAATAAATTTGAAAGTCTGTATTTTGAGAGAGAGACAAGGAATTCCTGTGGTGGTGCAGTGGTTAACGAATCCGACTAGGAACCATGAGGTTGTGGGTCTGATCCCTGGCCTTGCTCAGTGGGTTAAGGATCTGGCATTGCCTTGAGCTGTGGTGTGGGTTGCAGACGTGGCTCAGATCCCACATTGCTGTGGCTCTGGCGTAGGCTGGCAGCTACAGCTCGGAATAGACCCCTAGCCTGGGAACCTCCATATGCCACGGGAGAGGCCCAAGAAATGGCAAAAAGACAAAAAGACCAAAAAAAAAAAAAGAAAGAGAGAGAGACTATCTTAGCCCATTCAGACTATCACAAACACCACAGACTGAGTAGCTTATTAACAATAGAAATTTATTTCCCACATTTCTAGAGGCCAGGAAGTCCAAGGTTGGGTCTCTGGTATGTTCACACTCTGGTAAGAGTCCTCTTCCTGGTTCAGAGCCAGAGCTCTTATGCCTTTTTCTACCATGTAAGGGGCCCCTGTGTGGTCTCTTTTATAAAAACACTGGTCCCATTCTTAAGGGTTCAACCCTCACAACCTAATATCTTCCCAAGGCCTCAAACTGCCAAAGCCATAATCTTAGGAGGTTGGGATTTCAACATAGCGATTTTGAGGAGACACAAACATTCAGGCTATCGCAGATACATTCAGAAATATGAGCCAGATCCATTCTCTCCTTGTGGTCCTAATTCTTCTATTTCAGACTGGTAGTTATGGAAATCATGGATTTTATATTTTGTAAACAGTGGTCCTTAAGTTTCTTTTCATCTGCCATAATCAAGGTATAAGAATTTTATTCTTCCTCTGTAGTATTACATACTATGAATCTGGATTTTTGTCAGAAGTTTTCTTTTTGGCTACTGTACCAGAGAAAATGATGCTGCAGAAAAAGAAAAGTCTTCAATTAATATAAAAAAAATACGTCTTAGCTGCTAAAACTGTGTGAGTTGAAGGGAGCTGTGAGGATAGGCTCATACCACTAATTTTGTATAAAAATTTGGATTTCTAATAAACTTCACATATTATGGTTTCCATATTCATGTGCCAGTATAATCCTCATATATATATATGTGTGTGTGTGTGTGTGTGTGTGTGTGTGTGTATTTATAAAACAAAGACCAGCTTTTTAACTAATTTTTTTTTTTTTACTTTTCAAAGTAGAAGAAATTTTACATGTATCTTCAATAAATAAGTACTGGTTCAGGTCCTACATGAAGAAGAGTTTATGTCACTGATACAAAGTAGTTGCCAAAATACATGCACATTTCCTTTTTTTTTTGGAACATTTTGTTATATGTTTCAGGTGTATGTACATTTCCCTTGAAGTCTAACAATTAGTCTAACAATTTGGGTAACTCATAATGAATAAGTCACTATGTCTAGTAAGGTATATTTCATTCATCTGTCTGACCTAGATTTTTATCTAAAAACCACGTCTAGATATGAAATTAACAATCAAAAAAAAAAGAAATTAACAATCATATTTCCTGGCTCTACATACTCCCTGGGAAACTCTACAGAACAAGGATGAGACTAGAGAAACTGCTATCTCATTCATTTTTTAATTCAACCTAAAACATATGCTAAGCACATAAATGATCAAAATACTGGTCTAAGTAATTAATCAAAATTAATAATGCAATGGCTCTGTCCTCAGGAAACTATGAATGATCAAAATACTGGTCTAAGTAGTTAATTAAAATTAATAATGCAATGGCTCTGTCCTCATGAAACAAGTTTATTCAAACAATTGTTATACAGACTACTACAAATACTTTAAGATTGAAATTGTTACTTTACTGAGAGAAAACAAAAAATTCTTCACAGAAGTGATATTTAATGAGTATCTTGAAGGTTTAGTAAGATATCAAAAGTCATAAAAGTGTTGTTGAACCTAAGTTTATGTGCCTGATGCAGTAGTGAAGCCAAATAAACCAGAATGTTGCACTTTGGAGCAGAGAAATATATATTGCCGGGCAAGGCGAGGAGAATGGGGAACTCCTGCTCTGAGTATCAGTGTTTCTGGATGGTTTTCAGGAAAGAGTTTTTAAAGGCAAAATTAGAGCTGAGAGCTACAGGATATGTGACTTTCTTTTGATTGGTCTGTTGTATGGTAAGAAGGTGGTGTTCCAGGAATCTTGTGCTCAGCCTGAAGTTACTATCCTCTCTACCTGGATGAAGGCCTTCATAGAGGAAATCAAAGATAACAGCCCTTAAGGTCTCAGACACGGCACGGATCCCATGTTGCTGTGGCTCTGGCATAGGCCAGGGCTACAGCTCCGATTTGACTCCTAGCCTGGGAACCTCCATGTGCCACATGTGTGGCCCTAAAAAGACAAAAGACCAAAAAAAAAAAAAAAGATTGGATGAAACAGTCTTAGTCTATCTATCCTGAAGCTATTGAACATGTCAACATTCACCTGTCCTTTTCAACTATTAATCCCACATCTATTACAGCTTCAAAGACACTCCCATTTACCTGTGTTCCCTCCCCTTATCACTCTGCTCCTTCAAACATGTTACTCTTTCCTCATTACCATGTCCTAATCCTCTTTGTATTTACACACCCTCCTCAAATCTGTTTTTATTTTTCCTATTTCCCAGTTTTGAAACTGAACAAGGCCTGGTGGGGCTCCTGGACACAAAAGCCTTTCTGTGGTCCCCATTTCTGATATTTAGGAAGTAGGCCTCATTCAACCTCCTTGGCCTTCCCAGAGTTCCAAAGGATGGGTTCAAGCAGTCACTAATCAGGGAAGAGAGGGAATGAGGGACAAGGGAGGGGCAGTCAAGAAGCAAGAGTGTAGCCTTGGGGCAGGGTCCTGGTTTCACCTCAAGGAATAAACAAAACAATATTTTGAGCTCTTCTGCAGAACTAAAACCCCCAACAAATGGAAGATGTTAACTACTCCTTGAAGAATTCTTCATTCCAGAAAGGAGGACCACCAGAACCAGTCTCCAGGCCACCAAACACCAGCTTTGAAGAAGAAAGCAAACTTGCATCTACTCTGATCCTTATCTGTGCCCCTATTTCCTACTCCAGAATCATAAGATTACCACCTATTCTCTCCCCACAAAGGGCACAGCCTTTAGGGCATTGGCTTACTGTGGCCTCCTTTGCCTGACAAAGCAATAAATGCTATTCATTTCTCCTTCACCCAAAATTCTGTCTCTGTGTTTCTATTCAGCATCAGTAGGATGCAGGCCAAATTTCATCAACCATTTCCTAAAATTATTCAAGAATTGGGTCTTTCTCCTCCTTCAGTCATCTTCTGCTCAACTAGTTACTTTTAAGCCTTGGTCTGTATCTGACTGTGCAATAAAGGAGGACTCCCCTGACCTCCCCCAACAAAATAAGAGAGGGATTTTAGCAGAGACAACATAGTCATCAAAATGGCTCTTATAAATTCCAAAATAAAAATCAATGGGACAATTTTTTCCAGGAACACCAAAAAAGACAGAGAACAAGAAGCTAAGAAATTTGAAATAAACCTAAAAGATTTGTCAGTCGTAACATATCATTTATAAGTAAACCTTTTTGTCTGTTGCTGCTGCCGTATGGGCTCCATAGGAACTTCATGGAACTACTGCAATTTACATGCTCTGCTGTGGGAAATAACCAGGATCCTGGACAACTTTACCAAGACAGTCAGCATCATCATCAGAGAACTCCAGCAAGTCCAGTGCAGGATCCTCTACAATCATATGGCATTGAACACAATTTTGGTTTCCCAAGGATACACTTGTGCAGTGGTCACAGTGACTGCTGTATATATGTTCCCTGAAAACTCTCTATTGTCTATGTCATCACTAAAAATATTTAGACCAGGAAATTGTTGCAACACCCCTCCTGTCCTTACTATATTATCTAAGGACACTTTGGAGCTAATGATCTGAATTCTCTGCATTGACTTCTTTCAAAACTCCAGTATTGTTTTTACTCTTATTCAGAACTTAATACTCATTAATTATCTTATATATTCTTTTGTATGTGATCGTGTGTATTGTATGATGTGCTTCCCCCACCCCAGTTTTACTGAGGTGCATTTGGCTAAGAAAAATGTTAGATATTTGAAATATTCAATGTAATAGCCTGGCAGCCATTTTTCTAACCTCTGTTTGTTTCTATGAATTTTCTTTTTTCTTTTTTTTTCTTCCATTTTGGTCACCCCCATGACTTACAGAACTTTCCAGAGAAGGGATCAAATCTAAGCTGCACCTGTGGCATACACCACAGGTGCAGTAATACTGAATCTTTAATCCACTGCACCAGGCCAGGGATTGAACTGGCACTTCCACAGAGATAAACTGGATCATTAACCACTGTGCCACAGCAGAAACTCAATTTTTTTTCTTTTACTTTTCTTTTTTTTTCAGATTCCAAAAGTAAGTTATACTATATGATATTTGTCTTCATCCATTTGGATTACTTCACTTTGTATAATGGCTTTCAGGTTCATCCTGGATCATGTGTCACAAATACGAGGATTTACATCTTTTTTAAGGCTGAATAATGTTCTGTATTGTGTGCCTATGTGATTTTTTTAATCTTTCCATCTATTGATGGAAACCTAGATTGTTTCCCTACTGTGGCTATTGTGAATAATGCTGCTGTGAACCTAAGAATACAGATAGCTTTTTGAGACAATTATTTCATTTTTTAGGCGTGTATACTCAGAAGTAAAATTGTTGGATAATATGGTAGTTACATTTTTAATTTTTGGCAACCTCCATAGTGTTTTCCATAGTGGCTATATCAGTTTCCTTTGCCTACACATTCGCACCAGCATTTGTTACTTCTCATCTTTTTAATAATAGACATCCCAACAGGTGTGAGGTGATATTTTATTGTTATTTTGATTTGCATTTTCCTGATGATTAGTGATGATGAGTATTCTTTCAAGCACCTGTTGATCATTTATTGATTTTCTTTTGAATGAATGTCTATTTAGGTCCTTTGCCCCTCCCCAACTTTTTAAAATTTGAGTTGTTTTTTTAGCTACTGAGTTGTATGAGTTCCTCATATATATTGCATATTATCCCCTTGTCTGGTATGTAGTTTGAAAATACTATTTTTCATTCCATAGATTACCTTTTCATTCTGTTGATAGCTTCCTTTATTCTGTAGGAGAGTTTTAGTTGGAGGTAATCCTACTTGTCTATTTTTGCTCTTGTTGCCTTTACTTTTGGTATCACATACAAACTCTCATTACTATGACCAAAGTTGTGGAGCTTACTCCATCATGTTTTCTTACAGGAGTTTTGTGGTTTGGGGTCTTAAATCCTTAATCCATTTTGAGTTAATTTTTATGACTGGTGTAAGATACAGTCCCAATTACATTCATCTGGATATGACTTTCAGACTACCTATTCCTCATTGTATATTCTTGAATTCCTCTGCTGAAAATTAATTGACAGTGTATAGATGGGCTTCTCAGTTCTATTTTTTCCCTTGATCTATGTGTCCTTTTTATGCCAGTCATAATGGTTTCATTACTATAGCTTTATAATACATGTAAAATCAGGAAGTGTGATGCATCTAGCATTACTCTGCTTTCTCAAGGTTGTTTTGGCCACTTGAAGTCGTTTTTAGTTTTGCAAAAATTTTTGGATTTTTTTTTCTATTCTCTGAAAAATACCATTGGAATTTTGATAGGGATTGCATAAATTTGTAGATGGCCTAGGGCAATATGGACACTTTATCAACATTAATTCCTTTAATCAATGAACATTGAATACCTTTCTATTTATTTGTGTCCTCAATTTCTTTCATTAATTATTAATAGTTTTCACTGTACAGATATTTTACCTTTTTGCCTACATTTATACCTAAGAATTTTATTTTATTTTTTTACTATTGAAAATAGGATTACTTTCCTAGTTTATTTTTTTGACAATTTGTTGTTGATGATAGAAACACAAGTTATTTTTACATATTGATTTTTATATACTACAACTTACCTGAAATTGCTGATTAATTCCAACAGATTTTGTTGGAGAATTAAGGGTTTCTATATATATATAATATTAGATAAAAGGAAAAATTTACTTCTTTTCTGATTTGGATTTCCTTTAATTCTTTTCCTTTCCTAATTAATCTTGCTAGGATTTCCAATACAATGCTGAATAAAAGTGATGAGGGTGGACATCCTGACTTAAAGGAAAAATTTTCAGCATTTTACCACTGATGATATTATCTGTGGGTTTGTTATATACGGCATTTGTTATGTTGAGGCAAATTCCTTCTGTATCCAGTTTGACATCATGAAAGGATGTTAAATTTTGTGGAATGCTTCTTTTACATCAATGGAAACAACCATGTGATTATATATATATATATATATATATATATTTTTTTTTTTTTTCTGCTTTTGCTTTTTAGGGCCACACCCATGGCATATGGAAGTTCTCAGGGTAGGGGTTGAATTGGAGCTATAGCCACCAGACTACACCACAGCCACAACAACGGAGGATCTGAGCCATGTCTACAACCTACACCACAGCTCATGGCAATGCCGGATCACTGACCCACTGATTGAGGCCAGAGATCAAACCTATATCCTCATGGACACCAGTCAGATTCATTTCCACTGCACCACAACAGGAACTCCCAACCATGTGATTTTTATTATTAATTATTTTATGTGGTGTGTTATAATGTATGATGTTGAATCATAATGCATCCCAGGCACAACCCCACTTGATTAAAATATATGATCCTTTAGTGTCCTATTGAATTTAGTTTGCTAAAATTTTGTTTAGGATTTTTACATTTTATATCTATTAGGAATATTAACTTGTAATTTTTGTGTGTTTGTGGTGTCATTGTCTGGCATTATCAAGGTAATGCTATCCTTGTAAAATTATTTTGGAAGAATTCATTCCTCTTCTGTTTTCTCAAAGAGTTTGAGAAGAATTTATATTAATTCTTCTTTTAATGTTTGGTAGAATTCAACAGTAAAGTTATCTGGTCCTGGACTTTCCTTTGTTGGGAGGCTTTTGATTACTGAATTAGCCTTCCTATTAGGAATTATTCTGTTTAGATTTTCTATTTATTAATGATTCCAGTCTCTGTTGGTTGTATGTTTCTTCTATGTTTTTCACTTTGTTGATATATAACTGTTCGTAATAGTCTCTGACAATCCATTGTATATGTGTGGTATCAGTTGTGATATCTCCTCTTTCATTTACAATTTTATCTATTTGAGTTTTTATCTTTTTTTCTTGGTAAGTCTAGCTAACATTAGGTCAATTTTGTTTATCTTTTCAAAAAAACTCAGTTTCATTGATCTTTTCAATTTTTTAAAGTATATCTGCACTAATCTACGTTATTTACTTCCTTCTGCTAACTTTGGACTTAATTCTTTCTTCTTTTTCTAGTGCCTTGGAGAAGTCAAGTTGTTTCTTACTATAAGCATTTATAATCATAAACTTCCATGTTAGAAATGCTTTTGTTGTATCCCGTAAGTTTTGATATTTTATGTTTCCATTTCATTTCTCTCAGGATATTTGTTGATTCCTTTTTTGGTTCCTCCTTTGGCCGATTGGTTGTTGAGGAGAATATTGTTTAATCTTCACATGTTTGTGAATATTCCAGTTTTGTTCTTGCAATCGATTTCTAGTTTTATACCATTGTTGGAAAAGATGTGTAATATGATACCAGTTTTTAAAATGTATTAAAAATTCAGGAAGAGACCGGGAAAACTGGAGATTTTGACTTTTCCCTCTATGCTGAGCCTGGATAGGGTAGTTGGTTAAGAATTCTTTCTTTGCTCTTCCTTTATAAGCACATACGCTAAACATTGGAATGATACAGAGGAGATAATACTCAAATTCACAAAGCATTATTCCATATTTTTAATTTATACAGTGCTAGTCAATTAAATCTCATTCAAATTGGAATAAGACAAATTAACATAAAAAAAGAATTGCTTCTTTGTTTGCTACAGTCCTGTGGGAGTGGGATTCATGAATGGGAGTACCTTTGTTCATGAGAGCCAGACATGTGGCAACCTCCCTCTTGGCAGAAAAATGTAAAAGCTGAGGTGTGGATGCCTGTAAAATCTCCTTCCAGGTATTTTCTGGTGACCTGAAGCAGGCTGAGGGAGAAGGCAGGAGAGATGTCTATGAGCATCCCTGGTCTCTGGGTAATGTTACAGTCAGCCCCTAGAGCCTGCCATTTTGTACATGTATTTTCCCATTTGTATAACGTCTAGAAACCACTCAGCTATTTTCTGGATTTTTCTCATAGAACATTGCTCCGTGTGTAGTTGTTCATTTGCTATTTTCATGAAATGAGGGGATCTCAAGAACCTCCTATATTTTCCATCTTGTAGAGTCTTCCTTTACTACATTCTTAGGCATGGTTCTCATAAAGTCTCTTAAGTGTTCCATGATTTCTTAGACAGTCCTAAAACATACTCAACAGATGATATGAGCAGTCCTTCAAGGCCAACAAAAAAGTGAAAGCCAGCCCACCCTAGAAACTATAAACCTCAACTTTACAATGGCTCTGATTCCATCTCTAATAAAGACAGACTCTGGGGAGTTCCCATCATGACTCAGTAGTAATGAACTCAACTAGTATCCAGGAGGATGCAAGTTTGATCCCTGGCCTAACTCAGTGGGATAAGGATCCAGCATTGCTACTGCTGTGGTTTAGGCCAGCAGCTGCATCTCTGATTCGACCCCTCATTGGGAACTCACATATGGTGAAGGTGCAGCCATTGTTTTTTAAACTATAAGACAAAAAAATAAAGACAGACTTTGTCCATCTTAAACAACAGAGGGCTGCCCAGTTGTACAATTACCTGATAGTTACTGATTCATGTGGCTTGCCCAAAATTTAATCAGGCTTCTCCTCTCTCTACAGTCCTAAGAACTTTAGCTTCCAACTTTAAGGAATACTAAGAGGCAGTACATACCCCCTTAAAAGCTCATTCTGACAATCAGCTCACCACAGCAAGAAACATTTCCTGTTAAATCACACCAGTCATGCTGTCTGCTCATTCCCACCTGCTTGAGTGATTTCCCCTCAAAGTTCTTGCTGACCTTGCTTACTCCTCCCTATAAAAGAAAATGCTTTTTTTTTTTCCTGTTTGATTTTGAGATGCCTGCAGCTCTCAAGGTCTGAGTGTTCTTTGTATTACAACAGACTTTTCAAATGGTTTTTCCTTAGCCAAGTTCAGGTTTGTTTTTATTTAACCACACATTTAGAATATTATTTTAAAAATCTATTATGATTGTGCTGATTATACATACTGCATATATACATTTTTATTTCATGTAGAATTCATGGGAATGATAATCACCTTATTAAGAATGGCAGCTCCTTTGTGAAGTTAGTAGATTGTGTTCATACGAACTGTGCAGAGAGCCTCAACAATTTAGCAATGCTTGAGTTCTTAAGCTGGATTTGGGATACACAAGTGTTAATAATATTGTTTATATTGTACCAAAAATTCTTCCAATTTTTTTAAGGCTTAGATAGTAAAGATGGGAACAAATTAACAATAATAAAAATGATAACAGAGGAAAAGGCAAGGCTGGTTTTGGCATTTACTAGTTTTATATATGTTTTATTAGCAAGAGTTAAAAATAAAATGAAAACTAAGATGGTTATTTTCAAACTATTTTTGATCAAAAGCTTTGGTACTGTGAGTTATCTCTTGGCATAGTGTTTATAAGGATAGGATTTTGTGTCACACAGTTCTAGAATTAAATTTGCTGTTGACACCTTCTATTTCTGTCACCTTGAGAAACTGACACAACCTTTAGAGCCTCTGATCCCTCATCTGTGAGATGTGGCATAAGCACTACCTCTTTGGGCTATTATGTGGTAAAATAGAGATAACTAGGTGCTTAAAATGTTAAAGGTTATTCTTTAAATAAAAGATTATGACAAAAATTTCATAATAATCTGTCTTTCACATGATTTCTACAGCTGAACTCAGGACCACAACAGAGCCTGAGACTCCAGATGTGAAGAAACTCAGTCTCCTGTATTTGAGGGGAAATAAAAAGGATTTTAGAGATCTTCTTTGAAGTTAAAGACTTGCATTACAGATCCGGCCCTGACACTAATAAGGTAAGTTATCTTGGCCTCTTTAAAAATATATTTTTAAGTATATATCAGTAATATGACAGAGCAAAGTGATAAATACTGAGGATAGGCTATTACACCTGATAAATTCATTCCTTTTGGAGCTTATATCTCCTCTTCTATAAAAAGAGTGGCTTAAATTAAATATCTTTGTTTTACTAAAATTCCAATAATTCCTAAATAACAAATACTTGGTGAAAATTGATCTTAATTTTTTGGTTAACACTGAACTATCATAAAGAAAAGAAGAGTCATCTATATGCACCAAAGGCTGCACCTGAACCTAAGGCAAGTATATTTGTTAATATATCTTTATTATGTAAAAGGAGGAAAACAACTAGCGCAGAGGTTTGTTTGGGGTAAGAAGGAGACTAAAGGACAGTATGTGTTAGCATTTCAATACTATCCATATTAACCTTGAAATATATTCAAAATGGGTCTAATTAGTACTATTTTTGCTTTTACCATTCTTGTCCCAATTTCTACTTTCTCTTGCCTGTGTTACTATGAAGACATTGATTTTATCGACTAATCTCTAAGATACCATTTTGCCTCTATCCCCTATAGTACATTTTAAACAAGAATGACCAAAATAGTATCTGTAAAAAATAATTGTATCATATGATTCCCTGCTTAAAATCTTGGAGTGGCTTCCCAGTACAATTATAATAAGGAAAAAACTAAAAAAAAAAACAAAACCTTGTTAGCTTACATGGCCTTGTATGACGTGGCCTTTTCCTGTGCATTTCACTTATGGCCCATCTCCTTCTCATCACTTCCCTGATACTTCATCAGCACAGAAATTTTCTCTTTCTACCCTTCAACCCTGCTGATTTCATTTCTGTTTTTAGACCTAGGAACAGTCTGACTTCTGAAAAAAAATGTTTCTTATAAGCTCTTTTGCAATTCTTTAGTTGGTTGTCTTCTTTCAATGGCTTAGATGTCAGCTTAAACTTTGCTTTCCTTATGCTCAAGTGTAATGTAGTTTATTGAATTCAAAAAACCCTATTCATAGTTCACTTTAGGCAGTTGTATTAGTCAGGGTTCTCCACAGAAACATAACCAATAGGATAGATGCAAGTGCAGGTGTAAATGTAGGTATAGATACAGATATTAAATGGATATAGATATATTTATTATAGGAATTGGCTTACACTGTTATGGAGCCTAAGAAGTCCCATGATCTGCCATGTGCAAGGTGGAGAACCAGGAAAGTCAAGATGTACCTCAGTCTGTGTAAGAAGTTCTGAGAACCATGGGCCACCAGTATCAGTCCCAGGGTCCAAAGTCCAGAGAAGCAAGAATACTAATGTCTGAGGGAAGGAGAAGATGGATGTCCAGGCTCAGGAAGAGAAAGACAGTTTACCCCTTCTCCATTTTTTTGTTCTGTTTGGCCCCTCAATATTTGGATGGTGCCCACTCACATTGGTGAGGGTGAATCTTCCTTACTTACCCTACAAATTCAAGTGTTAATTTCTTTTGAAAACACCAGCTCTCTGTGTATTCCTTAGCCCAGCTAGGTTAATGCATAAAATTAAACATCATAGTAGTGAGTAAAGTTTGCTTGTTACTTATTTTGTGTATTTATTATTATTTCTTCCCCTCTACATACATATACAACACATAATGACAGTGTAAATTTTATGACATCAAAGTCTTATTAGATTTTCCAAATGTTTAGTACCACCTCTCTTATAGTAAGTACTCAATGAATATTTACAGGTGAAATATATAAAAGAGTGAGTGAAGATGAAGGGATGGGTTGTGATATCTCTATATTACATATATATCCACATTACATATATATTCTCATATTTTCATGTTTTCAGGAAAGAAATCAAAATATATATACAATGTAATTTAAACCAATATCACTGGAATTGTATTCTCTTTTTAAGAACTGAAAATATACCTTTTAATGTACATGGGAAAAAATAAAAAGTAGTCCATGCCTAAAAGTAAAATGCATAAATCTGTAATACTAATAGATGACCTGAGGTACATATTAAAAATATAGATGACGTTATTCTTCACCAAATCACACACAGATTTTAAAGATCACTGTTACAAAGTGATTTAGAAAACATTTAATTTGAGCTTCTAAAAAGTTCAAACGATCTGTTCCAAAAATAGTGCCTCAGGAAAAATATTAAAGTGTTTCCATCATTACAATTTAATGCCATTAACTGATTTTTAAAATTGACTTCCTTCCACATACAAAAAATAATAAAAATATCTTTGTATAATTTTCCAGTGTATTCAAGTGTCAGTTTATGAATTCGAGACCATAGGTATGACTGAAATAATTTTTGATAAAATAGATTTTTAAAGAGAGAAAAATCTCCAGTCACCCATTTTGCAAGTGATTTTTTTTATACATGAAAAATGTACATACGTACAAACAGCAAGTGAATTTGAAAATTTTATTTTTCATAATATAAACTTTAGTATATCCTTATTGATATGGAAACTTTTTTCTAGATTTTTCAGACATTTGAGATAGTTTATTATGAAATAAAGAATGTTTCTTGATGAATGAATATTAGAAAATACAATTAATATAAATAGTATTTCCCCACATGTGTGCTCATAAATCTTAATTATAAATATTTAACAATGTTTCATGATATTTGAGTGAATAAATGAACTATAAAACTTAAAACATTTGCAGTATAAATTAAGAAATTGTTATAAAATAAAGCCATATGATCATTGAAAAAGTTTCCATTCTTCCCAACCCAAAGCAAACTGAACTAAATTTAGCAACATATAATGATTTTTTTTTAGTTTATTTATGTTTTACGGTAAACATTTCTAATAAACCACATGGTTAAGCAATATTTGTCTCTTAGGCAGTGCATATTGTGCAAAACTGGTTTATCCTTTGAATTGAATTTATTCATCATTCTAATCAAATATTATGTCAATTCAATAAACAGAAAAATCATTCAGAACTTATTTAGAGAAGTATTGGAAAAAGACAAAAATCACTCTAGTCCTTGAAGGGGAAACTGTTTAAATATTTGCAGAAATGTGAATGATATATATTTGACTGAATTAACTGGTGATTTTAGTAAAATTAATTAACTATATGTTCATAAAAACTTAGTATTGAACTTCTATTTCGAATGGTCAAAATGAAAATTTTGAATTTAATTTGGTCAAATATTTTTTCCACAGTGAAACAGATTTTTTTGAGTTTAGAACATCAGGCTCATTTTATTCCAAGAGTTTTATTAAAGAAATAAACATATTTTCAGGACTTAAAGTGTAGAATTCTAGGACAAAAAAGTAATATGTCTATTCTAACTACTATATTTATTCAAAACAATATGTGCGCAATATTTCTTAGAAAATGAATCTCTTTACAATGCAAAATTGGTTTTCTGGTATTTGGAAGATTAATAAAAATGTAAGATTTTTTTTTCCCAAGGCAGAATTCAATTCCATTTGTTTCTAGCAAATGAATATTAGAGTTTTTATTTTATTTAGCTATGTTATTTCCCTCATCTCTCTTTTTTTCTTAGTCTTTTTCTTAGGAATGGATAAAACTGATTATACATTTTAATAGTATAGACTTACTAGTTTTAATCATTACAATTAAAATTAAAACTATAATAATCCAAATATTTTTGTAGAATAGGACTGTAGATATTTGGAAATTGGCTCATCACATATTTCTTCTGCTGGCCAGTTCCTCAGTGTTTTAAATAGACATCCTATAGTGGTCCAAAGCCCCTGATACTGCACAACAACACAACAATGAATGAGCATAAATTGAAAAGCTCACTTGACTTCATAGTTTAGTAGATATTAAAGGAGTATAATTGTAACCACAGAGTTGGATTATTATCTTGCTCAATTGCTTGTCCACCAGAAGGCTTCTGTTTTGATGATTGATAATTAGGCAGGTTCTGGTATATAAAATGTATACATTCATTGCTCAAACTTAGGTTCTTTGGTGAAGACCGAATACCCAAGAGAACCATGAATGCATAGATTAAAAGCTGGTTAATAAATAAGTTGGTTAATAACAAAGTCAGTTAAAAAATGGAATGGATCAGGTGTTTCAAATCTTTGCAATCAATTTACATGTCATTAATATACTGTTATTTTCATGTACTACACTCCATATTATATCTTAGGAAGGCTCTTTCTTTTTCCAGATTAATGAGATGAGATGAAATGAGATGAAAAATTGCGACAGATGGTCATTCAATCAGCATGCAAAATAAGAAAATTCCAGTGTCATAAGAGCAAGAGTACCTTGCCAATAACTCATACTCTAGCTTTCCCTAAGTTGATCAAATACAAAGAATAATAAAATGTTAATTGCACTATAATTCCAGTTACACTAATTAAAACAAAACAGCAATATCAATAACAAATAAAAAACAAGGAAACATGCCCTGAATCTAATATTAAAAGTGCTGATAAATGTAATGTTTCAAAAGGCTGTAAAATGTGAAGATATTTTGAGTGATGATGTGTGAAATGAGGGCTTGTGGGTGATGATATTCTCATCCCCTTTTAGAAACCAGAATAATTTCATGTCTTCAGGGCTGGACTAAATCCACAAATCAGGCCAAGTAGATTTCATTAGTGCCAAGTCAGTAGACAGTGTTTTCAAGGGTAACGTGTTGCTCCTTATATTCAAAGGACATAAAATATGGATTAACTTTTGTGCCACCAAATAGCATCAGATAGTTCTCCTCAGTAGAATTTTGAAAAAAATTTCCAAATGTATAAATTAATCTTTCCTTGAATATTATTTTCCAAATATTTATACTGTTTTTTTCTAGTCTTCCTGAGGAAACACAAATATAAAGCAGTATTAAGCACAGAAAAAGTTCAATGGGACAAAACAGTTAAAAACAACACTTGGAGACTTCTTTTGATTATAGATATGAAGCCAATGAACAAGATTAAAGATCAGTACCTAGAAAATACCTCAAACATGGTAATGACAATCACTTTATTATGAAATTAGTGGAAAGTACATCTATGATTTTACCTCCATTTTTAAATGTACCATTAAGAAGGTTAAATTAGCATTTTTAAGTTAATTAAATAAGAAAATATAAATTAAAGAGAAGGAAAAGAAAAAATATCTGAATATTCTATAAGACTGCCTATAGCTTTATAATCATGTTAGCAGGAAGAGATGAATATTTGAATTGTGTGTTAAGTGAAACCCCAGCCAATTTTAAAGCCTTTTGAATAAGAATCATTGAAATGGCCACACCAATGACCATGATATAGTAACATATTTACTGTTCTGCCTCAATAGAATAATATATGGTCTAATATTTGTGGATGATGTTATATATTTTCTTTATGGCATCTTGACTTGGGTGGATATTCAATTATATTTTTAAATGGTTATCAAAAAACATTGTTTTATCCTATACTGATTGTCTTACCTTATGACTAATACAGGATAATTTTTTATTGCCCATAATCTACACTAAGAAATTCTGCAAGAGATATTTAAGTGTTTAGATAAAGAAATTACATCATATGTAGTTGACATTTAGTTCCTTCTTTCCTCTTTTTAGCAGTATCTCATTTTTCATTCAATTGTCCAACCTTATTTCACAAACTGTATCTTCAAGAGAAGCTGATTCCATCCAAGAATCGGCTGGATTTATTTTTAAAGTAACCCTCCCACATTACTATTTTATGCAGGGACACAAACCAACCAAGCCAATGAATGCATGGTATACTTCTTGCCACAATTAGACAGGAAAGACAGTGATAGCAATTATATATCACAATTAAAACTCATATGAAAAGAAGTTGGATGGTTCTTCCAGAGGGCAAAAAAAATGTTTCATTGAAAAGATGGCCTAAGTAAGAAGCCCACCCCCCAGGGAAATTGATAATTAAAAATAAATGCAAAGGATGGGGAGAATCCATTTACTAATTGTACATGGAACCAGCTCTTTTAATTGACAGTAATAGAAACCTTAGAAAGTCCTTGTTTCTTAAGTCTTTGGCTGCTTGAAGCAAATAGCATTCTGAGTGGTTTTCAGTTTTTATGAATAGAATCCTTTCTATACTTGTTTACTATGCATTCTTTTTTAATTTAATTTTTATTGAAGTAGAGTTGATTTATAATTTTGTGTTACTTTCAGAAGTACTGCAAAGTGGTTCATATATACATATATATATATATATATATGTATATAATATTTTTTCAGATTCTTTTTTCTCCCTTATAGGTTATTATAAGATACTGAATATAGTTCCCTGTGATATACAGTAGGCCCTTGTTGGTTATTTTTTTATTTTTTTAATACTGATTTTTATTTTTTCCATTATAGCTGGTTTACAGTGTTCTGTCAATTCTCTACTGTACAGAAAAGTATCCCAGTCACACATACATGTATACATGCCTTTTTCTCACGTTACCATGCTCCATCGTAAGTGGCTAGATACAGTTCCCAGTGCTATACAGCAGGATCTCATTATTTATCCTTTCCAAAGGCAATAATTTGCATCTATTAACCCCAAATTCCCAGCCCATCTGTTTTATACACAGTAGCATGTATATGTTAATCACAGACTCCTAATCTATCCCTTTCCCCTTTAGTAACCAACCATAAGTTTGTTTTCTATGTCTGTGAGTCTATATCTGTTTTGCAGATAAGTTCATTTTTATTCTTTTTTGCATTCCATATATAAGTGATGTTATATGATTGTCTTTGTCTGACTTACTTCACTTACTATGATAATCTCTAGGTCCATCCATGTTGCTGCAAATGGAATTATTCATTCTTTTTTAAGTCTGAGTAATATTTCACTGCATATATGCACCACATCAGGCATCTGTCGATGGATATTTAAGTTGCTCCCATATCTTGGCTATTGTAAATAATGCCACATTGAACATTAACGTATATGTATCTTTTAGAATTAGGGTTTCTCTAGATATATACCCAGGAGTGAGATTGCTGGCTCACATGGTAGCTCTATTTTAAGTTTTTTAAGGAACCTCCATATTTTTATCTATAGTGACTATACCAATTTACAATCCCACCACAGTGCAGGTGGGTTATTTTGGTAAGCTTTTTGATGATGGCCATTCTGACTGGTAAGGTGATACCTCATTGTAGTTTGATTTGCATTTCTCTAATAATTACTGATGTAGACCATCTTTGTATTTGCCTTTTGGCCATCTGTATGTCTTCTCTGGAGAAATGTCTTTTTAGATCTTCTGCTAATTTTTTATTGTTTCTTTTTATATTGAGCCTATAAGATGTTTGTATATTTTAGAGATTAATCCCTTGTCTTTCACATAATTAGCAGATATTTTCTGCCATTCTGTATATTGTCTTTTTTTATGGTTTTCTTTGCTGTGCAAAAGCAGGAATATACAATGGAGAAAAGACAGTTTCTTCAATAAATGGTGCTCAAAAAACTGGAAAGTTACATGTGAAATAATAAAATTAGAACATTCCCTAATACACAAAAATAAACTCAAAATGGATTAAAGACCTAAAAATAAAACCAAATAATATATAACTCCTAAAGGAAAACATAGAACACTCTTTAACATAAATAGTGGCAATATTTTTTGGATCCCTCTCCTAGATTAATGGAAAGAAAAACAAACAAATGGGCTCTAATTAAACTGCTTTTTATACTTTTGATAACTGATTAATAGTGCTTAATTTACTTTATAACAATTTTTCCCCACTCATAGCAAATTTGCATAAAATAACCTGTTTATTAAAAGATTCGACAGAATGTTGTAACTGAAACTATTTGCTATAATACTAGAAGTAAATAGAAATTGACTCTAACAGGGGTCACTTGATGTATATGTGGAAATAGGGTTAAAGTAATAGATTTGTGTATATTGCAAGCATTAAAATCAATACCTTGAATTGTTAAAATTTAAAATAAAAAAGTTACTATATATTTTTTTCTAGAATGGAAACATAAAAATTGCCTTAAGGCTAATTTTTTCCAACCTTTATATTTCCATCAGAACACTCTATGGGAGAACTGTAAGACCACCAATTCACTCAGGACAATACTGTCGTAACACAATTCCAAAACATCAGACTTAAAACAATGAAGGTTAATATCTAGCTAATCCTGCATGTTCATCATAGATGGCCCTGGCTCTGCTCAATATCATCTTAATATTGACATCAGGCTGACTTAGCTGTGTATCTCAGAAATTGTAGTGTTTTAGCAGAAGTAAAGTGAATCTGGACAGCCGAGGGTGACACTTAAAAAGTTCTGTTATGAAGTGGTATTTCACTTTTGCCCACATTTCATTTTCAAAAAAAATGTCACATGACCACTCTTGAGGTAAGCAGGATAGGAATATCAAATCTCATAAATATCAAATCTTACTGCAAGAATGAGATCCTGCTGTGTAGCAATGGGAACTATGTCTAGTCACTTATGATGGAGCATGATAATGTAAGAAAATAGAATGTGTATATGTATGTGTAACTGGGTCACCATGCTGTACAGTAGAAAAAAAAATTGTATTGGGGAAATTACAATTAAAATAAAAAGAAGCAGAAAAAAAAATGGTGGGACGGAAGACATAAGTCACATGTCCAGGCTTAAAATCAAAGGATCACAGATATATGATACTCCTAAAAGAGTAATTGAATATGTATTTTATCAATCACACAGTCTACTACATCCACACTCAACCCTTTTTTTATCGTGCTTGTTAACACTTAGCCTTGCCACCTCTATCAGCCTTAGGGACAGTAGATAATGTCATGCCTATTGCCTACATTTGAGCCACAATATGCAGTCCAGATACCCTAGATCACCTACCATCCTATGGACTCTGACTTCCACGTAGCCTTGTGAATTCTGAATGTTCCCTTTTTTGACATGATTCATCAACTCCAAAAACCCTTCCTATGATTCCTTTAGAGTTCAAATTCTTTCAAAACACATTTCCTTTTATCTTGAAACAATTATCTAGATGTCTCTATTTCTTGTTCTACCTGGAACCTGGCTCTCTCTGGAGGGCATTGCTTCCTCTGAGAAGAAGCAACATCCAACTAGTTAATATTTCCTCTCCCATATCCATCTTACCATTGGGGTTTCAGATATGGTGCCTTTCCTCGTTGTTCTATATTTCCATATCCAGACCATTTTACTCTCTTTTGTGCAAACATCTTCCTACCCCTATTGTATTCTGCTGATAGCTTGAAGATTTTCATTCTGTCTTTATGTCAATGTCTCCAAAGTTACTCCTATCATATTTTAATTTTTATATTGCCACATGATATTTCCCATACTGTACTCTCTCAGTTACTCAAACACTAATTTAGGTGCTGTTGTGAAGGGATTTTTGCAGATGTAATTAAGATCTCAAATTAATTGAAATTAGATAGGGTCATTATGCTATGTGGACCTGACTTAATAAGGTAAGGGTCTTAAAAGGGCCTAGCCTCTTCCTGAAGAAAGAAAATTGAAATATGAGAGGGATTTGATATGAGTGAGAATCTCCACTGCTGGCTTTGATGATGAGGGGAGCCACATGGCAAGGCATGAGCTAAGAACAGCCCCAGATGACAGCCAAAATGAATATGGCTAACTCAGTACTGCAACTGTACAGGAATAAATGTTACCAACATCCTGAATGAGCTTGTGAGTAGATTCTTGCCTAGGCCTTGACCAGTACATTGATATCTGTCCTGTGGTACCCTGAATCAAATATGGATTCAATCATGCCGTATTTGAACTTCTATCCTACAGAATTGTGAGTAAATGAGTGTTGCAAGCTTCCACATTTGTAATCATTTGTTATGTAACTGTGGTATATACATGCAATAATAATTTGGTTTCTTCATATATCACTCAGAGTCAAACCCAGTCTTTCTTAAGAGCCTACAAGTTCTTTCATGGCCTGCCCCTTCATTCTGAAAACTTTTCATAATAGCTTCACTACTTTCTTCCCTCTCCATGTGCTCTCCAGCTCACATTGACTTCTTGCCATTTCTTGAAATTCCATGAACATGCAAGCAAGTTCCAAACCCATACCTTTTTTATTTGCTCTTCTCACTTCCTAGAATGTTCTTTCTGAAGCCAGGAGTAGGTCTTTTCTCAAATATAACCTCTCAATGAGACCTTTAGTGGCCTTTCTTATGACATGACACCTCCTTTCCCACCTGCAACACTCTGCATCCCCCTTCACTGCTGTATTCCTGATAAACTATAGTTGACCCTTGAACAACACAGGTTGGAACTGTGCAGGTTTACTTATATGTCTTTTCTTTTCTTTTCTTTTTTCTTTTTTTTTTTTTTCCAATCAGTACTAGTAGAGCTGATTTTGTTTGAATTAATGGATACAGAACTATGGATATGGAGGCCCAACTATAAAGTTATACAGAGACTTTTGACTGTGTGGAGGGTCAGCATCCTTAACTCCTGTGTTGTTCAATGGTCAACTGTATACTATATTATGGAAATAACTCATTTACCTAGTTAGTTGTTCATCTTTAGGCACTATAAAAATACGTTGCTGCTTCATCAGTGAAAGGGTTTTTTCCGATATTAAATGATGTGTCCCTAATTCCTATAAGGGTATCTAGCACATAGAAAGCATTCAGTGCATATTTGCATTAAAAAATGGGAATAAATCTCTTTTTATTGTGAATCCGATAATCGTGGGGATAGTAGAAAGCTCACAAGAGACTGTGACTATAATAACTGGACTGGGGATATATCTTTCAGAATTTCACTGCCAAATTTTAGACCCATTCCATGTTTGAGGTAAAGAGGTTCCTTAGTGAATATTTAATAAGAAAGATTATTTAAAAAATTGTAACAACTGCTGTTAATAAATGCTAGAATGAGTAAAGTAAATGTTTCAGAATTATGCCTATAAATTATCTTTCTATGAATAGCATTTCTATGCGTTTTTTCATATCTTTAAAATATTTTTTTTAGGGATCTGTATATCTGTATTTTATTTTATTTTTTTCATTTTTTTATTACTCAAATGAATTTATCACATCTGTAGTTGTATAATGATCATAAC
This sequence comes from Phacochoerus africanus, assembly GCF_016906955.1. NCBI lineage: Eukaryota > Metazoa > Chordata > Mammalia > Artiodactyla > Suidae > Phacochoerus > Phacochoerus africanus. Next base: position 110,456,961 of record NC_062547.1, on the reverse strand, counting down.
AATCTGCTTTCACAGAATTTCCATCCCACAGCCCAAGCACATCCCCCACCCCCCAAACTGTCTCCTTCGGAGACCATAAGTTTTTCAATGTCTGTGAGTCAGCGCCTGTTCTGCAAAGAAGTTCCGTCTGTCCTTTTTCCAGATTCCACATGTCAGTGAAAGCATTTGATGTTGGTGTCTCATTGTATGGCTGACTTCACTTAGCAGGATAGTTTCTAGGTCCATCCATGTTGCTAAAAATGCCAGTATTTCATTCTTTTTAATGGCTGAGTAATATTCCATTGTGTATATGTACCACTTCTTCTGGATCCACTCCTCTGTCGATAGACATTTAGATTGTTTCCATGTCTTGGCTATTGTAAATAGTGCTGCAATGAACATCGGAGTACATGTGTCTTTGCGAGTTGTGGTTTTCTCTGGATAGATGCCCAGGAGTGGGATTGCTGGATCAAATGGTAGTTCTATGTTTAGTTTTCTGAGGCATCTCCATACTGCTTTCCACAGTGGTTGCACCCATTTACAATCCCACCAACAGTGTACTAGGGTTCCTTTTTCTCCACACCCTCTCCAGCGCTTATTGTTTGTAGACTTTTGGATGATGGCCATTCTGGCTGGTGTAAGGTGGTACCTCATCGTGGTTTTGATTTGCATTTCTCTAATAATGAGTGACGCTGAACATCTTTTCATGTGTTGCTCGGCCATCTGTATGTCCTCTTTGGAGAATTGTCTGTTTAGATCTTCTGCCCATTTTTGGATGGGGTTGTTTGTTTTTTTGGTATGGAGCTGCAGAAGGTGTTTATAAATTTTGGAGATGAATCCCTTGTCAGTTGATTCACTTGCAAAGATTTTCTCCCATTCTATGGGTTGTCTTTTCATGTTGTTTAGGGTTTCCTTTGCTGTGCACAAACTTTGAAGTTTGATTAGGTCCCATTTGTTTATTTTTCTTTTTACTGTCATTACTCTAAGAGGTGGATCTGAGAAGATGTTACTGTTGTTTATGTCAGAGAGTGTTTGGCCTATGTTTTCCTCTAGGAGTTTGATAGTGTCTGGTCTTCTTTAAAATATTTTAACTCTAATCAATAAGCAGCAGAGGTTGAACAATTCCAAAGCACTAGTATTCAAATATAATATGAAATTTCAAATTAATTACAACCATTGTGGATCTGTGGCACAAATTCTCTTCTGCATGTACTTTAACACCTAGATACTTAGCTTTGTGGTAGATTAAAAAAATATAAGGAACACTGGATTCATATATCAGTTTTTCATTTGTTTCCCACTTCTGCCAGCTTCTTAACTTGTATTTATACTGGTTTCATATATACACATATACAGGTTTTCCTTAAATTAAGATTCCTTCCATTTTTAATAGAATTTTTGAGCTAACCATATTTCCTCCTTACACATAAACTTCCCTCTTCAGTATGAACTATTGCATAATCCTGCTTGTATCAGGCTTTCCTCAAAATTATCACTTTAGGTGTTCCCATTGTGGCTCAGCGATTAACGTACCGACTAGCATCCGTGAGGACTTGGGTTTGATTCCTGGCATTGCTCAGTGGGTTAAGTATCTGGCATTTCTGTGAGCTGTGGTGTAGGTCACAGACACTGCTCAGATCTGCACTGCTCAGACAGGCTGCGGCTATAGCTCCAACTGGACCCCAAGCCTGGGTAACTCCATACGCCTCAGGTGTGGCCCTAAAAAGACAAAAAGACAAAAAAAAAAGAGTCGCCACTGTGTTGCAATGGGTCTGGGGGTCCGGTGGCATCTTGGTAGCTCTAGGACACAGGTTCAATCCCTGGCCCTGTGGGTTAAGGATCCGGCCTTGCCATAGCTGCAGCGTAGGTCACAATGCAGCTCAGATCTAATCCCTGGTGGGAACTCCATATGCTGTGGTGTGGCCAAAAAAGAAAATTTAAAAAAGGTTAAAAATAAAATGTCTTTAAAAAAATTATCACTTTAACCAATCTTTAAGAAAGATGCCAGAGCTCCCATGGTGGCTTAACAGGTTAAAGAGCCAATGTTGTGTCTGTGAAGATGCGGGTTCAATCCCTGGCCTCACTCAGTGAGTTAAGAATCTGGAGTTTCCACAAGTTTTGGCATAGGCTGCAGCTGCAGCTCCAATTCAACCCCTAGCCCAGGAACTTCCATATGCTGCAGGTCCAGTCATAAAAAGAAAAATTCCAAATGTCAGTTCCTGAAATTGTATATGTGTGTATATATGTGTGTGTATACATATGTATAATGTAGAAATGTAACAAGAATAAACAGAACTTATATTTTTATGTATAGTTGATTTACATTGTTGTGCCAATTTCTGCTATACAGCAAGGTGACTTAGTCATATATATATGTTTAATTCTCTGGCTATGGTTCTCTCTGCCATATAATAGGACCTTATTATTTATCCATTCTAATGTAATAGTAATAGGAAATAATTTACCTTTGATTCATGTGATAAATATAGGATAATGTGATTTCATTACTATAATTATTGAAATACTATTCACAGCTATTCAAAATATTTTAAAAAATTACCTCCTAATCAATTTTTTTTAAATAACTGCTCATAAGTTTGTCTTACATTTAAAACTGACTAAACTGGTATATACTGCTCTTTCAACTTGCTCAAGCTTTTAAAACTCCTAGAGTTGACAGATCAACATTAATCTGTATCTGATTCTTTACGTATGTCTGTGATCCCTTTTTTCATGATGACCTATTTCAAAAGTGTTGTTCTGTGACTCATAATACATGCCATGGAAAAACACCTGGAAATGATGATAAATATTTTGATCTTCTGTGTGAGTTAGTCACATTTCTGCTAGTCCCAGAAATTTTCAACTTGCTGGTAGAATGAAGAATTGATACTAACTTCATCAAGCCAGAATGAACTACAGAAACATATTCTACTGAGCTAAGCTCACATACTTAGAAGACATGCTGAGACTCAGTTTGCCACAGTGTAATACAGAAAAAAGGAAGATTCACTCCAACGTGAAAAAGCAATGTCCTGAAAGCCAAGACATCTCTGATTCTACCTCTGGTTTTCGTACTAATTCCCTCATTCTCCCTTAACTCTAAAACTGTACTTAGTACAAAATGAAGTATTCTTAAAATAGTCTGGATTTATAGCTTTTTTGGAAAAAATATGAGCAAGTGGACAGAGTCAGTGTTTCTCTTTCTGCCACACATGATGACCATGTTTGCTCTTGGGGGCCACTCTCTCTCGATCCACAGTCCTGTTCTCCTGAATTAAGTACAGGGCCCACGTCACTACAGGACCCATGTCCCTCATTTTTGCTACTTTCTTGCCTCTCTCTAAATTTGTGTTTGAAACACATAGACTAACTGATGTCTTACATTTCCGATGTATAAGGTATGATTGTTTGACTTTTTTAAATGCTGCAATGACCTCCTACTTTAGCAAATCACAGCTGGTACATATCACTCCTTAGATTGAAAGCTTTGTATTTACTTCTGGGCACCTCTTTAAACAGAAAGAAATGTGTTCAGAGGATTTGGATGTTTTCTTGGGATGAGGCAAGAGGTAGTTTGATTCTGGTTATGACATGAAGTCCTGAATTAATAGCTGCAGGTGCCAGTGGGACCAGAGGGTTCAGGGGGCATAATATTCATCCCAAGCAATATCTGGATGTGGAAAATCAGGTGATGTGAACAAGGGCGGGAGGCACTCTACTCTGATGGAGGCTTCAGTGCTTTAGCTGAGTGCCTCAAGCCGGCCTGGTATCTGGCAGGAATGTTAAGTCATAGGGTTAAAATGTTATGTGTTGCTTGATTGAAAATTTAGTGTAATGCTAGCTTTTAAAATGCTAATAAAAACTGTAATTTAGCCTCTGAAATTTATGCAAAATTACTGGCACTTTCCTTTCAGTTTGTGAAGAGATAGGGGTTGAGGTTATCTAATTCGATATTTGATCTATGTTTAGGGTTATTTTGATGAGGAAACCCTAAAGATGATAATAATAAGAACCTAATAGTGCTTCATTATTTTAAAATATTCTTCCTCCCTTCAGTTAATGCACATAATCAACTTGGGAGGCAGAAAAAGTGGAAGTCCCCTTTCAGTGGAAGAAACCATAGCACAAAGTGTTATTCTGATTACAAATACAAACTTTTTTTAAAAATCCCTAAAATGATATTAGTAATAGTGTCCACCATCCATTTTCCATACAGCTACCAGACTATTCTAAACATTTAATTTAGGCTATATCACTTCCCTGAATAAAATCTTATTCTCAATGCATTTAGAATAAACTCTAAATCTCCTTATAAGAATTAAAATCCTATTGGTATTTTCCAGTAGGGAAAAGTGTGATGGTAGTTCTATTGCCATTTTGAGTAAAATGGTTCTGCATTCTGAGGGGGTGGTCCCTTGCACTGCTGGATAGTTAGCATCACAAGTCCCTGAACATTAAATACCAAGAGACCACCATCCCCATACATTTCTATACATCCCCAAAGTAGATGGTACTGCACATTCCTCATTATAAAATACTGAGGGAGGGGGAAATAACCCCTGACATTCTCTCTGATTATATGTCCTGTATTCTCTGTGATGCTTTCTGATTTCAGCTTTCTTTTTCTTTTTCTTTTTTTCTTTCCTCAAACACACCAAATTATTCCCTGGGATGAGGGTTTGTATTGCTTTTGACATGGCAGGTTCATTTTCAACCTCTAAGCCTAAGTTAAAATTCCATTTTTTCAGAGCAGTCTTTGCTGATCATTCTTTCTAAGCTTACTCAACTCATCCTCACTGTTACTGTCACATCACTTTATTTCTTCTACTGTTTTTAACATAGTCAAAGCACATGTCTATTTGTTTCCATGCTCCCTGTATTAGTACCAAAGCTATGTGTGCCTTTTTGTTTCCATAACTTATCATCTGGAATGCAGTAAGTTCTCTTTCTCTCCTTTTCCTACTTTTTACTCTTTCCCATTCTCTCTCCTCACATACATACAAACACACACCTCTTTAATTGCATTTAAATGTAGATTTGAGACAAAAGCTAGTATCATCAGTGCAGAAAAACTTCAGCGACCTACCCTCATTTTAAATAAATTGTACATTTGTAGTTTAAGAAATGGATGCTTAAAATTTAAATGCAGGTAAGATTTATATACTCAAGCATTAGCTGTGAAGATACAAGTTTACTTTTTGTATAAATAAGATTCACTCAAGTCTTCTAAGACTTGTGAAGGCATATTATTTTTTTTTTAAATAAATGTAAACCTTCCTTTAATGAAAAGCCTCAAAGCCTTTAATTTGACAGTGGGATCTCTAAAAAGATGATGTGATGTGTGGCATTTCCCAGACATAGCTTGGGTGGAATATAATGTATGAAGTATCTTAACAAAACCAACATCCCATGAAATAGCACACATCAAAAAAAAAAAAAACCCTAATTCAGATGTAAATGATGACTTTATGCAATTTTATTATGTCCATAGATCTTGAGGCATTGATGAGAACTTGTAGTCTAGAGTATAAATTTATACTCATAACTTAAGTGGTAAAGAGCTCTGAGTCCATCTTTGAAAGCCAAAACCATGTACATATGCAAGTCTTGCTTTAACTTCAAATTTAACATGTAAAAACTATTTTCCCTGTCTTATTTCTTCCAATTACATTACTGTTCTAATTATTCAAACTCTTCCTTAAAAAGGACTCTTGCCTTTAGATCACAGTCTCTTCTGTCCTGATGAAAATGTTCAGAAATGGTTATAAAATCTCAAACCAAAATATTCTGAAACAGTAACTCAAAATTTCGCAATTAATAGTAACAATTTTTTCTTGGTAATCTTAAGAGTAGCATTCATTTAAATTAATGCCAATAAGGACCTACTGTATAGCACAAGGAAATCTATTCAATACTCCGTGATGGCCTATATGGAAAAAGAATCTGAAAAAGAATGGATATATGTATGTAAATAGCTGATTCACTCTGCTGTATACCTGAAGCTAATACAACATTTAAGTCAACCATACACCAATTAAAAAAAAAACATCAAAACTTGTTTTCATCATATATACATATATATGTATTTGTGTGTGTGTGTATATATATATATATATATATATATATATTTAAGAGACAAATGAATACTTGGTTTTAAGATTAAATCTTTTAAACATATCCTTTTTCTTTTTTAAGAATAAACTTGTGGTTGCCAAGGGGGATGGGGAGGGAGTGGGGTAGATTGGGTGCTTGGGGTTAATAGATGCAGACTATTGCCTTTGGAATGGATTAGCAATGAGATCCTGCTGTGTAGCACTGGGAACTATGTCTGGTCACTTATGATGGAGAATGATCATGTGAGAAAAAGGAATGTATGAAAAATAAATAAGACTTTTGAAGGCATATTATACAAAACAGTTTCCATGTGATTTCTCTGCCTGATAGTGACTATAGGTACAGAGCTGGAGTCCAGAACAGTTACTTCAGTGCTTGGCCCCTGTGTGACAGGAATACAAATTAAATTCTTCTACACTAACATGTCCAACTTGTTGCACAGTGGTGACTTTCTCCCTCCCTTCCCATGGGAATTTAGAAATTTCAATAAGTAACTTCTCAGCCATGCGACAGTTTTACATATTAAGGATGAGCCATACGTTGGTTCTTTTAAAATCTAACTATATAGGTAATTGTGGGTTATTTCCTGGTAACTTTTGATGGTATATCAATTAGTTTAATCAATCCAGTTTTCTTTAGAGCTGGCAATTTATTTCCTTGCTTTCTTGATATCCTTTCAGGCAGGTTGAAAATCCATAAGAAATACTGGTCAATAAGTTATCTACTTTTCTAGTGTAGAGCAGAGAATAAGCAGAAAATATTTCCCAGAACTTTGTTAACACTAATAAAAATTTTAGATTTTTAACAGCAAAATATAACTCAGTTGTTAAGAATTATATTCTTAAAATGGTTGTATTTCATGTAGTGGCATCAACACATGATTTTCTATTTTAACACAACTTGCTCTTAGGACAACATGTTTAAATTCTGATAGAGCTGTTCTGTTTATAAAGCATTTCCAAATCTATTGTCTTTATTAATTCTCACAACTCTAAGTGCTGACATTATGAAATGAATTTTCCCCACAATTTTTTTTAGGGCAGGATCAGAATCAGACCAGAACCTCTTCTTTGACTTCAAGTTCTGGCTTCAGCTCAATGTAACAGATGATTCTTTAAATAATATTTTATCTAAATGTTTAATTCAAGCCTAATATTGCCAAAATATTTTAGCTTTTCTAATAGTTGAAATTAAAATGAGTAATAAGTAAGGGTGTCTTTAATCACAGTTTTCCTGGAATATTCCAATTTATGCTTATCTATCCTGTTGTTCCAGATATCTGATTGGTATATTATCTGCCCTATTCTCTTTCACTTTCAAGTGTATTCTGGCTTGGACCACATACTCCAGGGTATCTAATATTATACATTGGGATAGCTACTGAGAAAAAAAAAAGAAGTCATTTATGAAAAGAAAATGACATAAAGAAGAGTACACCTAAGCCATAGAAGAAATGGCAACCATTTACAAATTTTAAGTTCAAGTTAAACAATGCTTGGGAAGCCCTAGTTACACGACCAGTGTATATCTGGCAGATAATCCATTCAGGTAGTGATCAGAGAAGCACTGTAGGTCAATGTTTACTCAAGGATGTATTGCTTTCAATCATTGTATTAGAAACGCTCACTCGCTTCAACTCCAGCCTCTTCTCTCAGGCCTTTGTTCAAAATACACCTGCTTGTCAGAAAATTGAAGTCAAAACCATCAGGGTCAGGCAAAGCGGATTTTAACACTGTTCAGAACTTGAGTAAGAATTCCAAAAGTCTGGGCTGGACTCCAGAAATCTGTTGTAGGATGATCACAGAATGGGCTGTCAGATCATCTTTGTTCTCTGTTCCTAAAGCAGAACTGATGGCAGTGCTTTGCAGTTGCTTTTCAAGGATGAAAAGAAGTTTTGGGAGAGCAAAAGAGGTAGAGGCCATATGGATATTTCCTTCCATTGTACAAGGAGCCTAGGGGTGCCCATTCTCTCTTCAGAGCATTCACACAGTTGCTGAGAATTAAGTGACAGTTTTCCAACCATCATACCCGACCCCTACCTTGGTTCACTGAAGTGAACCAAAAGGGACAGATTCCATACTGGCATATTGTTCTTTGCCAGGAGGTCTTAAGTGAACAAATTAACATGGACAACTTTCAATAACTTCAGAAGCTAAGGAAATTATGTAAAAGAGTCCATTAATACCAAAGACCCGACAGTGCAAGAAGCACATCATGGTTGAAAGAAATGCTTATAAGCCAAGGTCACACAGCTTGAGGATTTATAACTGCTATCAAATATTCTATGTATATAAAAGTAAAGCGCAGAGTAAATTCTAGATAAATAATGCAGGTGAAATTGCCACTCCTTTTTAGCATGTATTCCTTCTAAAATCTATTCTTCTCTCATTCCTTCCTATAGTCCCTTCCTTTCTTCCTGAGATGTGTTGAGAGCCTTTAATTCATACCTCCCACTGTTTACACCACATCTAGTCACTATAAGAAGTGCTTTCTAAATGTAGTACCCTCTGAATCAAATAAATTCATGAATAATGAGATAGAACAATCAGGAAAACACACTGCATTCTTTTCACTGCACACTACATTCCTGATTGGGCATTCTGTGTTTCCCGTCAGTTATATTATTTTTTTTCTCAAAGCAACCCTATGTTTAAGTATCACTTTTTCCAATTTATAGATGCACTACCCATGCTGAGAGAGGTTTAATAATTTACAAAGGTCATGTAATAATTGATTTATCACCATTTAAGTTTATCTTGCCTACTCTCTTCATCAAAGAAAAATTTTATCTCTAGCCTTTATAAAATTTAGATTACTGGTAAGAAACAAATCTAAAATTATAATTTGTTTTAAATCAAGAATAATGTGTTAGATTAAATCTGCTCACTATATTGTAATTGTTAACTCTTAAAGAGAAAAATGACCTCAAAGAAAATAAAATTCAATAAAGTTCACTCATTATATCAAAATAGGAGGCATTTTTGGAGCTAGGGAGATTTTAGGTTTCTAAATATTCCCTGATGTGTTTAGTTTCTTTCTCTATCTAAATACATTATGAGTAAGTGATGTTTTTGAGGGTGTTAGAAGATGTTGATACATCATGGACTTTATTGTGCAAAAAAATTAAAAGGAGTAAAGTTCAGCCTGATCCTAAACCATTTTAAAGATTGGAAATATTCAAGTTAAATTCATGACTATAAAGTAATAAGCTCTCTAAAATAGACAAAAACTAGAAACTATTAATTCTTTTGTGTGCAATAGTAAACTAGCATATCCCGAAGTAATTCTGTTTTGCACCTATTACTTTAGAATGCAAAACTTCAAAGAGGCTTCACCATGAAATGCTTCACACCTTGTCTCAGTGTCTGAGCTCTGAGAAAAGACTACTCCCACTGGAGAAGACATTTTTGCTGTACTTCTTTCTTTAATGCTGTCATGGATGATCAGAGATAATAAAAAAGTATTTACCACATTATATGCTCTCCATTATGGTAGAACTTTTCTATTTGAAAGTATTGAGCATCTGTGAGTTTAACCACAGTCCAGAAACTGTACTTTTCAAAACCATCTTTGTTACCTGGTTGGAAAGGGTATATTCCTTGTTGTCTGCTTTTTATGTAACACTTGCACACAGTCTTTGAATTTTACTCTGAGAATTGATTTTTTTTATACCAAACCATTTATATCTCTGAGATAACACAGAGAAAAAATATATATATATATAATTTTTTTCTACCACAGCAAAGCTAATAAATGTGAAATCCTCTCTCCACACTCAAGATATCAAGGTAAGGAGGATACGTTTGAAAAATTGCTCTAATACATCAGAAAATGTAAAAATCAATAAGCTATAAAAGCTAAAAAGCTTCTTCAATTTTGTCCCCTTATTGCTCAGTGTAGGTGGCCAGGTCCCAGAGAACAATCCAAGGTTGCAAAAAAGCCATTATACATCTAGTTGTGTATTTCAGACAATATGTGAAGCTCCTCCAGGAGGGGACAAGTATGTATCTGCCAAAGAATAGGGAGGTCTGAATGGCTTCTAAGTTCCTGTTTGTTTGATTGAGAGCTAGAAAGTGTGCTTGAGAAATCAGACAGTGGAGACTGTGTTTTTCTCTCACTTTTGTGTGAAAATAAAACAGGCCCAAAGAGCATTTCCCTCTTCCTTTTCTTCCTCTGCTATTTTTCAGGCATCACATGTAGGGTGCTTTATGTCAGGGGCATTACTATCAGACCGGGAAGGCAATGAAATGCAGCACCCCATGCTAAATAAAGGTTGTGCTTCAATCATGTAGGTCAAGAATGATCTTTTTTGCCTGAAAATTTTAAATTGTACTTTTCCTAGAATGTATAGGGCTTGCAAGTGATACCAGAACCGGTCAGTGAGGGATATGGCTAAGCAAGTTTATTTTAGGTCGCTGGTCTCTAAATGTCTTTCATCATACATTGCTTTTCCTGCAGTATTTTTGAGTAAACATTATCAACATCTATTTTTAAATAAATGCATGTGATGAACTAATGAAGGTGTATGTTGTACATCGTTTTTAACAAATCTAAGTGTAAAGAATTAGATAAAACATGAATACACACAAAAGTTTTGTCACCACAGATCATCTTGAATACTGCCTGAGGTGTTAAAAACGTACCTCAAAAGTCTCTGTTCTTCAGTGTTCTGGTTTGTTGTAAGGCTGCAGCTTTTTTACAGTAAAGTGCTACAAAGTCCATCTCTTCCCCGTCTTTATTTTTTCCTTAAATGGAATTTGAGTACAGTTTATAATTAAAGCCACTGTAAGATCCTTGACATTCAAAAGGAATCATTTTACACTATTTTTAATAGATCTTTACAAAATCTTATATACCTAAATATAATTCAAGCATTTGGGTAGAATATGATTGATTAACTTCCAGCACCCATTCCCATCTCTTTCTGGTGTGCTTCCTGTACTACAAAGGTTGAAAATCTATATCCCCTAAAGTCCTTTTCAGCTTGGGTTCTAAATACCAATTAGGCTTCAACAATTAGATGTACTGCACCAGAATCCGAGCAAATAGGCAAGGCAAATGCTCCCACTGATGATTTGGGTTATGTTCTTGCAAGTATGATTGTGGACCTGTGAAAATTTTTCTGCAACTGCTGTCCAGCATCCAGTCTTGAGCTACATGGGTATTGAAGTGGCTGTGGATGGAGGGGCAGCTTTGAGGGAGCACCTAGTGTGGGGTTTCCTTGAACTTGATTTTTCCAGAGGTAGTTTTTGGCTTTCATACCTTTCTGACAGTGACAGAATCAGTAGCTCACTGAATAGCTCAGTTTTGTGGCTTCTAAGATTTTCTCCCTTCCTCCTGAAGCCTAACATAAAGTTCCCTCTCTTTATCCTTCTATGTGCCTATATACTCTTAATTAACTCCATTAACTCACTTTCTACTTAAAATAATTGATATAATTTCTGTTTGTAGAACTCAGACCTAGAAAAATAAGCATAAAATATGCATATGACAAGTTGAGAAGCACAAAGCAGCCCTTAAATGAGTGTTCTAGGTAGACATCAGCTCCTTGTTAACAAAATCCTCAATTCAAGAATTATTCAAATTCATACTTTAGTAAAAATTTGTCATGTAACTTTAAGGTTGATTATGAATATTTGAGATTTGATGCTCACTGCCAACATACCAAGAGACTACTCTACTTGTTTAGATTTAAATTTAATAGTCCTCACAATCTCAATTAAAAAATGTAATCACATCAGCATTAAGACATAATGCTTATTTTGAACTTTTAGTTGCTGTTTTATAATGTAAATTATATACCAAAATATAATAATATTTAATACTGGAAAAGTCACTTGGCCTGAAAATCATGAGAATGGCAGTTAAGGAAAGCATGTACTATGTTGATTTCTCACCAAGGTTTACTGATTTCCATTCATTTTCCTGCCTAGCACTCTAATCTTCGTTGTGAAAAATAGTCATGTATATGTAGACTTCATAGACTAAATTCACACATATAGATTACAGAATCATAGAGAATCAAAGGTTGAGCCTTTGTGTAAGTCTGGATAACTCAAAGTCTTTAAGGAATTTGTGTAAAATCTGTGATTTTAAACAAATGTAGATCTATTGAATTGTAGAAGTTTTATAGTTAAATGTATCTATCAACTGAGCAGCCAAATTATATTTTCTTCTTATTTGGCATGAAAATAAAATGTTTCATTTTTCTTTTTTTTTTTTCCTTTGGGGCCGCACCTGTGGCATATGGAGTTTCCCAGTTTAGGGATCGAATCAGAGCTTCAGCTGCCAGTCTACACCACACCCACAGCATTGGGGGATCTGAGATGGATCTGTGACATATACCACAGCTCGGGGCAACACCCGATCCTTAACCCACAGAGGGAGACCAGGGATCAGATCTGCATCCTCATGGATATTAGTCAGGCTTGTTACTGCTGAGCCGCAACAGGAACTCCTGTTACCATTTTTCATTAAATTTAAAGATCCGTGTTTATGCCAGATTGAAGAAAGGTGTTTAGTTAGATATTAAATAAAAAATAATTCTACAGATAATTTATATAACATAGATAGTAATTAATGTTTGAAAAACCCTCTGAGAGTTATAAAATATTTTGCACAGTAATGAGAGAAAAAATATTCTTTTTGAGTTATGTATGATATTTCTGTTGCCTCCACTTACTAGAAAGATAGGAGAAAAATATAAACCTTGAGGAAAGTAAGTGTACAGTAATCTCTTATGGTTAAAAATATACTGAGATCAATTTATCTTTACCTAATCAATAACATTAACTTTTTTGATGAGTAAGGGTTAAAAAAATGAGTAAAAAATTTTATTTTAGTAAATAGAAAATTTAGAAATATGGTCATTATAGAATCTGATATATTTATAAGTATATGCATAATTATAAATAGAGTGATCTCTCTATTTTTATATCTACTAAATAACCTTCTTAGGTTGCTTCAGTTGTTATAATTCAAATATTATGTATTACCTGAGACTTGCCTGGCCATCCTTCTGCATTACTCCTTAGAGGTTAAATACAGACAACACATATTTGTGTGCACACACACTCACATACAAAGTCCTATCATCAGAATACTTGAAGGTAGGGCCAAGCTCTACTAATTACCACAGTAATCACAATAAGACTTCATAAAAGAATTCTCCTTAATTTTACTCTTTCCTTAAAAGTTCCACTCCTTTCAGAATCTCCTACATCTATTTTGAGAACACCTTCTCTCCAATTCCTGATCTATCGGGGGGTTTTTTGCTCACATTTTAAACTTTTCTTAGGGCTTGTTCTAATCTATCCCTATTTGCACTATTTAGCCTCCTCTTGTCTTCTCCAGTTCCTCTTCCACACTTCCATAAATACAGTCTCAAAATCAAATCATCTTACCCTTTGGAAGCAGAATAGAGAGGTGATTGCAAATACTAATGGCTGCCAATGTTTTCCTTGCCACACATAGTGGCTGCTCAATAATCTCATAGAATTAATTGGTTTTGTTAAAGACAATTCACATAGTTGAATGCTATTTAATTCCCTGGAGAATGGACAAAATGAGAGGGTGCAGTTAGTGTGTAATGTTACAGCCCATTTAATGGTTTCTTTTTTGAAATAGATACTTTCTCCTGGGCATGAATTAGCAGTATGTATCTACCCCTAAATATATATATCTATACTAACCATGAGTCTGACTTGGGACAATGTAATCTACAAGGAAAAATAGTCAGAAGCTTGACTAAGTACAGAATTAATCTGAAACAGTATCCTTTTAAATGAATCAAAGGAAAAATAGTAGAAGAAGTTATGTAGTATGAACGAGTAAATTTACTTTTTAAAAAATTTCAGGTACATATAATCACTAGTATAAAGTATAAACTTCGAGGTCAAATAGAGCAAAAAGATTAAGTAGGCATAATTTTTTTAAGGTTGCAGAATCCCATTGCTATATCTGTTCTCTTGTTTTTACTTTGAGATTATCAATGATACCATTTACTATGCTTTGCCTTTGTAAAATGAATGAATGACAAAGAGATGGTGAAATGGACAGTACAATTTTTTCTAGGACCAGCTATTGTAATCATATAATAGCTAATAGTCAACTAAATTTTTAACTCAAAAAGAAATTCTTATGTCATAGCACACATATTTAAGTAAATATTAATCACCAAAATTTGCTAGCATATTTTTTTAAATATTTTTTTTGACCAAGACTTAAAGAAGTTAAAATAGATGGGAAGATTCTAAAATCACCTATAAACATCCCTGGCCTTGCTCATTGGTTTAAGGATCCATTGCTGCTGTGACTACGGGGTAGGTCAGCAGCTACTCTGACTCTACCCATAGCCTGGTAACATCCATATGCCGTGCTGGTGTGGCCCTAAAAAGACAAAAATAAAATAAAATAAAATAAAATCACCTACAACCCAATTCTATATGTAATTTGAAAGTTAGGCTTCCTAAACTCTAGCAACTCATTCTTTCTTTTTTTATTATTTTGAAGAAAGTGTTATTTAATGGCGTAGCATAAAACAATGATAAATTAACTACCTCCTAAACTCTCTTATTATTTTCTAGTTCTTCTTTTTATCTAGGCCCCTCAAGGAAGACACAGGTTCTTTTCTTAGTATAGGATCATGAAAGAGGCAATGTGGTTTAGGTCCAGTTCTGCCATGTAATAAATGGCTTTAAGCAAATTACTTCTCCAAACATGTTTTCTCATTGAAAACATGATGATAAGAACGTGTTTTGCAGAGAGAATTAGGAGATCAAAACAGACATATGAAAAGTGTGCCCAATAGTATCTAATATAGAATCAATGGGTATATATTTAAAATTTTCTCCCTCTTCCTTCCATGACAAAAACAATAAGACAAATTTTAAAAATATCTATCAGTATCCATTGCTAGTATATATATATATATATATATAACATATATATATATAACATATATATATATAACATATATATATATATAACATATATATATATATGCAATTTGTTCAAACCACTATTTTCAATTGAGAAAGTTAATTGAAGTTAATTTTATTAACTTTGAAGTTTATTTTCAATTAAGAGAAAGTTAATTAGTATATATATATATATAACATATATATATATATATATATATATATATATATATATATGCAATTTGTTCAAACCACTATTTTCAATTAAGAGAAAGTTCCTATGAATGTCAGAGTCTCTGTGCCCAGTGATTTAACAAAGAGTGAAGCTAAGGTAGCGGCCAACCGCCTTGTGTTGCTACTATCTTTTATTGAACTCTGATAGCCCATATCTCTCTGAAGAATATCTATTGCATATTCTTTCATGGGCCAAGTTCTGTTTTGCCAAATCTAGAGCAAAACAAGGTATCCTTGTGCAGTTTCTCCATAAAACACAATATAAAGACTTGAGGAGTTAGAGTTATTGTTCAGACAGGGTTATATCTGGTGCTGGGCCTCGGTCTTATTTCAAGCACTCATATTCAGTTTCTTGGGGTCTATTATTGCAGCTATCTGTCCATCTTGAGATTTAATACCTTATCACCATTTCTGACTACCAGTTTATTTATCAACCTCACTTACATTCACTATCTAATGATTTCTTCATTTATTCAACAAATGTTTACTGATGAATGGTAACATTCCAGAGAATGTGTCAGGTGATAAGGAAAACCTAAGTATGAAGTCTTAGTAAGCATTGCTTAAGAACAGTGCCATGTGAGGGAAGTCAGAGGCTGTGGCAGTTCTGAGAGCAAAGGTTTGGGAGTTTGGAAATGTCCAAGGTTATGAGAAGAACCTTTAATTGAAAGGCAGCACAAATGTATTTTTAAAACCTTATTGATAAATATGGTAAATGTCTCAAATAAAACTGAAAACTGATATTAGAGTTTTATCAGTCTACCATTCCAAATGTTTTTGTAATTTTCCAAAAAGTATTTACTTCCTTAATGCAGGAAAATAGATAACAAATTGTAATATTTACCATTATTGTGGATTGGATGATCAATACAGTGGAAGGGTACATGGGATGTAATTTTGAGACAAGTAATGAGATAGTAGGTCAATTTATGACCACTATGAGCAGGAAATTAGACTAAGATGATCAGTTTTCTTGAAGAAAATTTGTGAATAAAATCACAGCATACCTTGATGGATTATACACTAAATATAAGTGTGGTATTTAATTAACACTGAAGGTTTTGGTCACGAAATATGGTACTAGAGTTTAAAACATTAAAAATAAATCATACCTAGGTTCTACTACTAAGTCCAGAATGTGGTTATGTGTTGGACTTGATGAATCATGATAAGGCTTTGTGATATTCTTCATTAATAATTATATCATAACTTGATTATATCTCTTAAATGAATGTTTCACTCCTTAATGTTTGTATCTTGACCATGTAAATATAACACTATTTAACATAATGCTGATTTTTACATAATACTGGCTCTTTCTGGGTTCATGTAATTACCTATATCTTCCTCTTCAATTATGTATTTAACCAGCCTACACTTAGTGTCACTTGCAGAAGAAAGATGAATACATAGAATCAACCTTCAATGAGTTCCTGACCTAATGTGGGATTGAATTAGTTACTTGTTATTCTGAGTCTCAATTACATTATTTGTAAAAATCAACATCACGGGATTTTTGTAAGAAGCTAACTGATTGATAAAAAGCTCTTAGCATAATGGTTGGCATATTGCAAGCATGTAGTAGTAAAGTGAACATTCCTAGAATGAGATGGGCATGAGCCAGTGTACAGAAGCAGCTGAGTAGATGGTGTGTTCAGGGAATGGCAAAAACCCTGATGTGGCTACAACATAAGACAAACCTATTGGACAAACTCATGTTTAAAAATGAGTGCAACGAAATGTCAGTAAAACAAAAGTAATTGGTGAAATAAATATTCTTTGACAAATTTTACTAAGCATTCCAAAGCCAAACCAAAGTTATTTTTAGAGTTTGAGTTCATTAGTCATGGCTCTTTTTCTAAAAATTTAGGTAAATAAGAGCTGATCATGTGTACACCTGGGTGTGTTTGGGGGGGTGAAAAAGAGATAAAACATTAGAAAACAAATAACAGGGGAAAATAATAGATACTTTAAGATAATCTCTTTTCCTTTCTTGGTACACACATAAGAGTGTTGGAGAATCTGTCCTCTTGCTGATCTAGAAGTCAGTTTCCCCAAATAAAGCCCCCAAAGATTGTCCATCACTGTCATCCCTCTGATCAAAATGATGAGGAGTCCTTATTCTTTGGAGGAAAAATCTAACTTTTGAAACTGATAGTTCAAACTCTACTTAGGCTAGGTGCAATTTTCCTACCACCACTCCCCAGTAAGAGAGTCCATTGCTGTGAAACCCACATGCTCTATTAAAACCAGATTTCATGGATTTGCTTTTGTGAGGCATTTTTTGGAATGCTTGCCACTGTTCTCTTTAATTCATCAATCCTTTCATTCTTCCTTAAAAATTCAATTTAACTCTCAAATTTTATATAAATCCTTTCTGAAATACCCAACTTTCATATTCTCACTTTAAAAATAATTTGAATAATGTAACAGTTATCCTTCAATTATCACACTGTTCACAACTTTCTACCATTTAATATTTTAGTGAACATGTGCTATGCTCAGTCAAGACCATAAATTCCTCTATAAGTTAGAATTTCCATTTTATACTGTTTACACTTCCAACATTTCTATCTGCTAGATACTCAATAACTATTTAGTAAATTTAAAGGTCATTTTTAATCAAGACTGTTGTGAATGCAAGTATTGGATTTTGTACTATGGAGAACAAATATCTGAGAAACACAGTTTTGACTCTGCCCTTTCTCTGAATCTTCATACAGTTTAGGCAGGATGTGGAAAAGTATCATGGTACAATTTATAAAAACAGATCACAATCTACAGCTATGTATTGCCTCATTCCTGTAACTGGCTTTTGGAGAATAGGAACACTGTCAGTAAATGGCCGAGAAAACTAGATTAAGAGGGTTATATAATTTAAATGACTATATTCTGGCAATTATTTTTGAAAGGGGTAGGCCTTTTGTTGAGTATTACCATTGAACTTTGTGTTGCTTCTCTTTATTTGTGGAAATGAGGTAAGTATAAAAGCAATATTTATATATACTCTAAAATAGTCTCTTGATATGTGAACTCAGTACTTCATGGCAATTCAGGGTATTAGTTCATCAGTATTAAAAGCCAAATTTCTCCTATTAATGTATATGATAAGTACATAAAGAATAATTCATTTGTTATAAAGCTGCAACAAATCAATCTTTCCTATTGGTATATTGCAAATACAAGCATAAAATCCAATAGCTTTTGTCTGACCTCAGATATTTGTCACGCTGTATAACCAGAAATGTTAACTTTTTAAAAAATTTCAAATTGTATTATTCATTATTACAGTATACCCCTATTTAAAATAACTAATAAAAATAAGTAAGTATAATTTATCTATAATAACTTCTATACCCATATGTTCCCAGATTTCATCCTGAATTATCTCCATTAATAAAAGGAAGCCATGTCTGAATATCTAAAAATAATTTCTATTCATCTTTGGAATATGCTCTAAGCTTAACATAAAATATTTATTTTACTAATTATGGTATATTAACTCTAAAATTAAAATGAGTTTATATTCCCCAGATGCACATTCACAGAACATATTGTACATCAGAATAAATAATTCGCATTGTGAAAACAAAAATAAAAGTCAGTTTAGTGGCAATAAAGATTTTTTTCCCTCACATTTAGATATACATGTACATAAAAATAATGTATGCTAGGACTGTTTAACAAATGAACCACATATGATTTCTTGTTTAATTAAATAATAACAATGGCTAACTTAATTTTTTTAATTAACTGCATATAAGTAATTTAGGTTGGATGATAGCTTATCTTTATAGTGAAGCCAGAAAATAAATAAGATACTAATGTAAGTGTCCACTTAATATTGGGTAAAATTGTTTGAAATTCTAAAGAAAAGCTATACTAATTTTATGTGGTTTGTTCTTTTTTTTTTTCTGAGAGATTGTTTTTTTCCCTATTCTTGATTAAAAGAAATAATGATCTTACTTCCCCCATTTTTGAAGGCAGAACATTTGGAATTTGGTATTATTTGCTTCAAGTAAAGATTAGAAATTCTGCAAGAGAGATTATTCTCTAAGAAATATTTTATTTCCCAGGATATGTAGCTGATATCCATAGTCTAGTAGTGGTCCTAGCAAAAGTAACTCATAATATCTATAATTATTTAATGAGGTAGGAGCAGAATACTCAAATTTACTGCAATAATCCTTTTCCTTCTCACATGGTTATTTGACACAGCAATGAATTTTATTA
This sequence comes from Phacochoerus africanus, assembly GCF_016906955.1. Classification (NCBI taxonomy): domain Eukaryota; kingdom Metazoa; phylum Chordata; class Mammalia; order Artiodactyla; family Suidae; genus Phacochoerus; species Phacochoerus africanus. The sequence continues at coordinate 110,437,480 of NC_062547.1, read as the reverse complement.
GGAGAGCAAAATCTATATGTACATGATTAATAGGATTGGCATTTTTTCAATAAACAACTTTTTAAAGATGTTTCCACATTCACTGTTTTCCAATATCAAATATAGCAGCCATACAGTATTTCACAGATTTCTTTGAAAACACGTGGGGTTTACTAATATCCAAAGAAAATTACCACCATTTAGGAGTGATTACAGAGTTAATTTGGATATAAGCATTAATTAAATTTCTGTTTAAAAGATCATGCCTCCCTACAAATTAAATTTTATAAGTTCAGTCAAATATTCAATTACATTTTTAAATTATATGTTACAAAATTAAGTAATGTAGCTGATTTTTTTTTCATTTCTTACACAGAAGAAATTACATTATATCATGAAGATGTATCTCTTAGTCCTCGCCCATAATGTTGGGCAACAAGCCAGAATTGAGTTGAATCATTCTCATGTAAATGATGCTCAGGGTGACCTGAAGACAAACTGTAGAGCTGAGCAGCCAAATGCCTTCTCGGATTCAATTTTTCCTATACCTGATTGCAATTTCAGAGTGTCAAGAGCATATTTAAAATAGGAACTTAGAAATGAAATACTTTTCTAAACAAAGAAACCTGGTCATTAGCAACTCTTTACTGTCTTTCCTGTTTGTTTCTCATTTCCATGTAAAAAAAATCTCATGAGTGAAATAGAGTAAATAGTTTATTTCATTTGTCTGTCATGAAAAGGAAGTATAATATTTGATGACAAAGCTCATAGTGTTATCTTCAACACAAAAGAAGTTATATTTGATTAGAAGAGTTAATTACATGCATAAAAAGAGTGGAGATGCAAACAGCTAATTACTTATAAAGGGAAATTGAATCTAATTTTCTGACAGTTGCTATCTGGCAATATTTTTATTAAACAAAACAAATTCCAATTTACTATAGTGGGAACTCAAATTTTATGGGGCACAATCAGATGTATATAAATTAAGTTAAAAGCCAAAAGCAAAGAGGGTTGAAGCAAGTCACCATATTTTTGCAATGCATTTATTTTTGTTATTTTTATTATCTCTGTTAACTATTAGTAGCTAAACTAAATCATAATGATACATTGCAGATATCCTTGGGTCCTTATTTTCTTTGCTTCTATGCCATTTTATTCACCTACATTACAATGTAGAACTAAAGTGAGAAATTCCACCAGGAGATTGAATCCTGGCATTCAATTAAAGCTACTTCATACTGATGATCTTATCTGTCTGGTATTTGATCTTGACTGTTGACCCAGAACTCCCTCATTCATTTCATAATGAAAAAAGGCCTTTAAAACATCCAGAAAAATACACTCCTGTTTAGAAAAATGTTGCTGCAGTACTAGCCAAGGATGGAACAAAGAAATAATTAACAATAAGAAAAACATGAAGGAAAAATATTATTTTGAGGATTACTCAACTGTTTTAAATACTGATATAAAGGTTTTAAATGAAATAAATATAATCAGGATTATTGTCTCAGTTGAAGTTATGTCCTCCAGATAAGAGACCTTACCAGCCAAGATGGCATATTAAAAAAAGAAAAAGTTGTCTTATCATTGATATATTGGTGTTAAACACATTTTGTGCCTATTTCTTTTGTTCAGAGCAAGTATGTTCATTAGCAGTTAAACAGTGGCTCAAAGACTAGTCTTTGTCTGTGTTACAATTATCTAGTTGTTAATGACCAGCTTAGAAGTAGCCAATTCATTTTTGTCTCAAGGCAATGAGCTACAAAAGGGAGTAGCTGCCAACCTAGAAGCATTTCACCATGATCTTCATACACAGACAGGTTAACAAAAATAAAACTCTACATTTAAAATAAATACTACAAATAGTGCTAAATTACTGCAATTTGCTACAAAATTCTAGCAAACAAATGTATTCTTGTTCTCATTTTACATAGACTCTGACAGTTGAGTTCAACTATCATTATGTATAATAAAAGTTTTGATGAGACCAAATCAAAGAAAAAAATGGAATTTAGAGATAATTATTTCTGATTGGTAAGCATGAGTATTTATCAAACAAGTCTTTGCATCCAATTATAGCACACACATCTGAGCTGTATCACCATGATAGCAGGTATGAAAGTTATTGGTTTCCTCTAGTAAATAAATTTTAAAGTATCCATTAATTAAATTTTCTAGTGAACAAATAAGTAAGTTGTATATTAAATAGTGTGATGACCATACATAATCAGATTTGTAAGGAAAATTCTGTGGAAATATTTCATTGTTGTCATAATCTTATAGTATCATCAGGAGTCTGTTAAATCAATTAATATTCTGACTTTGTAATACATAGGAACAGTATTTTTTATCTAATTACCCTCTTTAAAATTAATTACTATTAATAGGAAAATATAAGATAGAGTATAACAGTTGATAAGGAAAAATATCATGAGAATCAAAGATTTAAAAACTCAAATGATTTGTAAAATTTTATTTTATTTATACATATGCTTTCTTATGCAAACAAAGCAATTCAAATTACCACATGATACAGCAATCCCACTCCTGGGCATGTATCCAGAAAACAAAAAACTCTAATAGGAAAAAATACACAAATCCCAGTCTTCATAGCAGCACTATTTACAATAGCTAAGATATGGAAGTGGCCTAAGCATCCACTGACAGATGAATGGATAAAGGTGTGGTGTATGTATACATTTGGAATATATGTGGAATATTTCTTATCCATAAAAAGGGATGAAATAATGCCATTTGTAGCAACATGGATGGACCTGGAGATTATCATAGTAAGTGAAGTTGAGACAGACAGAGAAAGACAAATATATGAGATCACTTCTATGAGAAATCTAAACAAGAAATTATACAAGTGAACTTATTTACAAAACAGAAATAGACTCACAGACAATGAAAATAAACTTATGGTTACCAAAGGGGAAATATGAGGGTACGGCTAAAGTAGGAATTTGGGATTAATAGATATATACTGAAATATATAAAATAGATGAACAAGGACCTTCCTATATAGCACTGGGAACTATGTTCAATATCTTATAATAACCAATAAATGGAAAAATCTGAAAATATACTTTTATATATTATATATACATATGCATATGTTATAATATATGCATAACTGAATCATTTTGCCTTACACTCAAAACACTGTAAATCAACCATACCTCAATTTAAAAAAAATTAATAATCTCTGATAGTTTCTCCAAAAGATTATCCAAGAAAGCATTCAACTCAAAGCATTGTTGGGTAAGATAACCATAACATATTGCCCAGCGTAGAATCCATTAATAATATTTTAAGTTAAATTTAACTCTTATTTTATTATTACTGTAAATATTTTAGTTTCCCCAATTATTATTTTTGTTAATACTTTTATACAGATGAATATTTCCCTTACTCTTAAATAAATGAACCCTATCTCACCTCAATATTCACTTTTCTGGTTCTCTTGAACTTTACATAAGTAATATAAAGTCAACAAATTGCTTTTGAAAAAGGTGAAACTTCTTTCTTAGTAGAAATCTATGGGTCTCAGATTACTATATTTAAGCCCAGTTAAAATTTCATCAAGAGAATTGTTACTCCAAAAGACTAGAAGTAGCCAAATGGAAAGAAGTCACAGAAGTCCAAATATTTCACAGTGCTTTTACAAATATGACTTGGATTTATACTTAACTCAGAGCCCGGGTCAAATGTCTAGTAAATGTTCTTCAGTACTCTCATTATGAGTTAAAGAAAGATAAATACATCTGTATTTATAGTGTCTATTATTAATATTTAAGTAATTTTATTGGAGCTCTTTATCTTGAGGATTTGAATTAATCTCTGGTGTCATTTCCTTTCAGTTGAATAATTTGCTTTAGTACTTCTTATTATGCAGTTTTCTTACCAATGGAATATCTCAGTCTTATTTATATAGGAGTGTTTAGATGTCAGTTTTGGGGGGTTTTTTTGTTGGTTTTTGTGTGTGTGTGTGTGTGTGTGTAAGATAGCTTGATTGACCATAGGATTCTTTTTTTTATTATTTTTATGGTAGTATTTTAATACTTATTTCCCCAATACATTTTTTTTCTACTGTACAGCATGGGGACCCAGTTACACCACTACATGTACACATTCTATTTTTGCACATTATCATGCTCCATCATAAGTGACTAGATATAGTTCCCGATGCTGCACAGCAAAATTAAAATGTACATTTTCCAAAGAAACAATTAGGCAATGGAAAGATAAAATAAGGACTGGGATAAAACATATGCAATTTGTATATATGATAAAGAACTTATATCAATAATACATAAAGAACTCTCAAAAGTCTACTCAAAACTTAAGCAAACAAATAACCCAATTAAAATTGACAAAATATTTCAACACTAGATCAAAGAATATTTATGGATAGAATATTAGCAAATGAAAAGGTGCAACACATTTTTAGTGATTTAGGAATTAGAATTAAAACTATTATAGTCAATAAAGTTGTTTTTTAAAAGTTAATAGTCATGTTGTCTTAGACACCCTGTGTATCTAATTTATTCTCTATAATGAAAAATTGCATTGGAAGTTTAACAAGTTGAATATGAATCTCTAAAATAAAGTAAAAAATTATCACATAGCTATCAGACATTTAAGAATTAAACCTTGATCTATTCTATTAGTTTAGTTGCTGGCTACATTGCAGTAAATAATATTTTGGCTTAACCAGTTGTTACTTCTCTCAGAGAGAATTTCAACTCCGCAAGCACTAAAATTCTCTTTTCTTAACAGCCTTTTAAACCTCAAAACACCTAAATTATGCAACCATTTGAGTGGTTTATTTAGGCAGTATTTCAGTTTTTTACAATAATTGTATCTAGCTATGAAGACTTCAAATAGAGATTTAAATTAAATTATAATAATAGTTACACTTCATTACTGCATTAGCAATTTTGACTCCTCATAAATACACACACACATATATTTATTTAAACAAAAGTCCATGTTTCATATTATTATTGCATAATGCAGTTTTTTCCCTTATCCAGCAAGATTTGTAATGTAATATAAATTGCCTTTGTCATAAATACTGCATTTTTAATCACGCCACAGAAAAAAAGTTTCTTGGAATGTATAGAAAATGTATTCTCCTTCACTTTTTAAAAAAAAAAAAACTTCCAAAAAAAAAAAAAAGGGAGTTCCGTTGTGGCTCAGTTGTTAACAAATCCGACTAGGAACCATGAGGTTTCAGGTTCAATCCCTGGCCTTGCTCAGTGCGTTAAGGATCCGGCCTTATGGTGAGCTGTGATGTAGGTTGAAGATGTGGTTCGGACCCCACATTGTTGTGGCTCTGGCTTAGGCCTGTGGCTACAGCTCCGATTAGACCCCCCTAGCCTGGGAACCTACATATGCCGTAGGAGTAGCCCTAGAAATGGCAGAAAAAGACAAAAAAAAAAGAGAGAGAGAGAGAGAGAGAGAGGGGTAAAGTGATATGGTGATTTCATTTTGGGATTTAAAATGTATCTCTACTACCCTCTCTCTAAGAAAATGGATGAGTGATGGAATTATAACTTAGTTGGAGAGACTATTCAGAAGGAAGAAACTAGTCTTTGTATGTCTGAGGTCTGGTTTGCATAGATGTAGCTTAAATCTATAATTGAGAAGGTTAATGAGCTCAGCTATTCAGGTTAGAAGTTTAAAAGTGACAGAGAAGTAAGCATAGCTGGATTCATGATACAACAAAAATCTGAACCCAGAAGAATGACAGTTGCACTGTCTGGCAGTGATCCTAGAGGAGGCAAATCCAATGAATTGGAAAAAGGACTACTTTGGGGAGATGCCCTTAAATTAAACTTGTCAGATAGCATCTATCTCTCTAGTGTACTTGAAGAATAGCCAGAGTCAGGTGGATTATCGGTGCTCATGTGCTAATTCCTCTGTTACAGCATAAAATAGTTCATATGCATTTTTTTAGGAACTGTCTCCCAATTAAGAGATGATTTACAAAAATAATGCCTTATATATTATAAATGCAAATTACCCTGAGAAACCAATAGTACAAAAACAAAACACAAACAAACCACCACCAGCACCACCACCAACTACAACAAACAAGGAATACTGACTATAACAAGTTAATTTCACCAGCAGAAGAGTCTTAAGTACCAATACTATGGGATGGTCTAGAACAAATTATTGCAGCTTCAGCTGTAAAAACGCTGAAGAGGAAGCCCTCTGTTAAACATAAGTTAAATTCCAAAAATAATACATTTCACATAAAGAGAATGCAATAAAAACATCTCAAACTAAAAAGAGTATTTTGTGTATTTGAAGAAAAACAAATCACAATGGTTTATTATAACAAGAAACAAAGTCTTATTAACCTTGATCTTTTGTTTTAGAGATTATTATTATAATGATAGACATTCATTTAAGAACTAAATTTACTTAACTTTGTATTAGGCTTTATGAATTCATAAATTAATAAGAGCTAGCTGTTCTCAACAAACTTATAATAGGGGTTTGTGGGGTAGTGGTGAAGGAAAGAATATTAGCAAATAAATAGCAATAGGTATCAAAGAGATACATATATAACTGTTACATCATTTTAATATTTTAGAATATTAATTTTAAAAATTATAAAAATAAATGCTGCTTATGATGGACATTAGAAATCTTATAAATTTCAATTATTTTACAAGTCCCCTGTGTAATTTCCTTCTACCTCTCTTATCCTACCAACTATATTCATCAAAAGCCACTGGTGTGAAGCACTAGGGCAGTCTTGTCACTAGTCAAGGTCAGAGTAAGGAAAATTAGGTATATAACTTTATGACAAACCATAACCAAACATAAGCAATAATGATTTATTTTAATTTATTAATTCCTCAAAAAATTAGTGACAACTGTGAGTTTAAGAACATTATGGGAAATGGAGATAAAACAGTGAAAAGAAATATGAATCTTTGCCATGAAAAGCTGATACTTCAGTGAAGAAGGCATATTAAATAAATTTATAACATGTAAACTTACACTGTTATATGACACAGTGACAAATTATGTGAAGCAAAGTCATGTACTTTAAACTCAAAATTAAGAGTAAAAGGTAAAGACTGAGGGAAGAAGTAATATTTTCAATAGGTGGCCAAAAAAAACCTCTCTGAGAAGTTTTTATTTAACAGAGACCAGAAAGGACTTAAAGAGTGAGAAGGATACTGGGTGGAAGAATAACAACGGCATCTAATTTGAGAGCATGCTTAAAACATGTGTAGAAAAAAGGGCCAGACAGCAGAAATCGAAAGAGAGTAAGAGGGAGTGAATTTTCTAGGAAACAAAAAATGTAGAGTTCTAGGGCATGGAAAGACCTTGAGTGTTATTTTAAAAGAAATGAGATAACCATTATACATAGGTATTACATGATGTAATTCATTAATATTATTATTTAAGGTTACTCTAGCTCTTGTGTAGAAAATACCATGCAAGAGTGAAAGCAAGAATGGAAACAGAGAAAGCAGTTAGCAGCAATCGCAGTGGCCCAGGTAAAAGATGATTTAGCTAAAAATAGGTAAACATGATTAGATGTGAAAATAGTCAATAGCATTTGTAAATGATTGAGATATGGGACCAGAAGGAGGAGTGGATTCAAAAATATCTTTAAGGTCCTTGGATGATAAAATAAATAGTGAAGTTATTACTAAGATGGAGAACAATAGGAGCATGGGTATAGGCTATTTGGTAATGTCTGAAATGCCTATGTTTCTATACAGGAAATAAACAACTAAATGAGTGGCAGATAATGGGAGTTAGGTTTCTCACAGATGGAGTGGGAAGCTACAGATAAAAAAGAAGAGGTTATGTAATCCATGAGGTAATTGATTAGAGTTGAAGACACCTTTATGTCTTAACACAGACATAAATGATTACATAAAATATTTACAGACATTTAACTTAATGTAGACATAACAGTAATGCTTATGTACACTGGTTAGTATACAGCTTGTGTATTTTCTTTCTCTGGTAGCTGCTCTAACAAAATAGCAGACTGCATGATTTATACCCAACAAATATTTATTTCTCCCAGTTCTGAAGGCTGGGAAACCAGGATCTTGGAACTTGTAGATTTAGTAAGTGGGGAGGGTCTCCTTCCTAGATGGCCATCTTTTTTTCTGCAAACTCAAATGGTAGAAAGGCAAGGGAACTATCTCCAGCCACTTTTATATGAACATTAATTCCATTTGTAAGGGTTCCACTCTCATGTTCTAAGTGCCTCCTAAAGACCTCACTTCCCAGTACTATTATATTAGACATTAGGTTTCAACATATGATTTTCGCCTGGACACAGTCAGTCTGTAGGAGAAATAACAACAGAGTTGGAAGAAGAAAACCAGTATTTGTTTCTGGACATTTCCACATCCCGCGGACCCTCAGTATCTGTGAGGTATTGGTTTTCGCACCTCCTTGCAGATTTTGAGGATGCTCAACTCTGCCTATAATCTATGCACAATCTCCTATATATTTTAAATCATCTCTAAATTACTTATAATATCTAATACAATACACTTACTTATAATATCTAATACAATACAATTACTTATAATATCTAATACACTGGTGGTATATGGAGGTTCTCAGGCTAGGGGTCAAATTGGAGCTATAGCCGCTGGCCTATGCCACAGCCACAGCAATGCCACATCCAAGCTGCATCTGCAACCTATACCAGAGCTCACAAAAAAGCCAGATCCTTAACCCACTGAGGGAGACCAGGGATCAAACCTGCCTCTTCATGGATGCTAGTCAGATTCGTTTCCACTGAGCCACAGCAGGAACTCCTAATACAGTTTAAACGCTGTGTAAACTGTTGCCAAAGTATGATGACTTCAAGTTTTCTTTTGGAAATTTATGGGATTTTTGTTTTAATGTTTTTAATCTGTTGTTTGTTGAGTCCTCAGATGCCAAACCCGGAATACAGAGGGCATACAGCTCTGCCCCTGGGGATGCTTTCTATTCACCACTACTTTTCAGAGCTACCCCAAGTGAGGCTGTAGTGTAGAGGAAGTCAATCTGCAACTGATGCCAGTGTATTTATTCAGTCCATTGTGAAAAAGCAGTAACTTCTTTCTTGTCCTATGTGTTTTAAATTGATGGAAACACTGACAGTAGAAAATTGACAGAACACTGTAAACAAGCTATAATGAAAAAAATAAAAATCATTATATAAACATAAATAAAAATTAAAAAGAATGTGACCCTTTTTTCCATGTACCTTAACCTTAGATGAGGGGGAGACGCTGGTATAACAGATGTAGGTAATATGGAAATCTCAATCCACTGTTGCTGTAATTTATTTTGCTTGAGTCCAGATACAAATCTATCACTTTCATATTATGGTTGATGAAACTATACTCACCTGATCTTATGACCAAGTGTCCCTAACAATAACTAGGTCATAATGTGAAATTGCGATCACACGGTCATTCAGTGTTCCATAGTCAGGTGCTAATCCTCTAATAAAGCCCACAGCACCCTTTCACTTCCAGTGGAAAATAGTTTTTAGCTATGAAGACATTACTGCTCCATAACAGTATGAGCTTTTTCTGAGAATTGCAACATCCTTATCAACCAGATATAGCTCCAACATCATTGGTATGCTGGCTTCAACAGGCCAAGCAATCAAACAGAATGCTGTGTAGCATGAACCTTTCAGAGCCTATTCCAGCTCTGAAGTATGAGTTGTATTCCCAAGTGCTATACATATTACATCTACCTCTTGCTTTGTGATATGAAATGCCAAGGTGGTATAAGATTTGATTGGTGATATGAAATTTCTCTTTACCTTAAAGAAATTGTCCTTGGGGTTTATTTTTGACATACATCCTCTAATAGACATGTGGTCTTTTGAAGGCTGTTAGAGTATTTGCTACTTTACTGCATTTACTTAATTCTCCTGGTTTGATGGTTGAAGCTTTTAGATATTCTTCAAATTCACTTTTTTATAATATACCATAAAGTATGATATTAACTATAATTTTTTTGTTAATTATCTTTTTTTTTGTCTTTTTTGTCTTTTCAGGGCTGCATCCACAGCATATGGAAGTTCCCAGGCTAGGGGTCCAATCAGAGCTACAGCTGCCAGCATCTGTCATAGCAGCAGCAAGGCCGGATCCAAGCTGTGTCTGACTGAGACCTACACCACAGCTCACGGAAATGCTGTATCCCCAACCCACTGAGTGAGGCCAGGGATCAAACCCGTGACCTCATGGTTCCTAGTGGGATTCACTTTCACTGTGCCACGATGGGAACTCCCTTGTTAATGATCTTTATCAAAAATGGAAATTGTTTTCATTTTATTAACAGTTAAAAACTGTTATTCATAATGCTTTTTGAATTTCAACTAATGCATTTTTTGGCATCTATTTAAATCATCATGTTTTATCTTGTGTTTTGTAAATACAGTAGGTTAGAATTGAATTTCTAATTTTTATTCTACTCTTCGTTCCTAAAATAAATCACATTTAATTCTGGTTGATTATGCTAAAATTGATGTATTCAACATGGTAATTTTTCTTGGCCTATGTTCCTTAGAAGGCTTGGCCATATTTTTTAATGAATATTAATCCAGCTAATTAATTGAATAGGAAAGTCTTTTTTACACTATTGTAATATATGAAGGAATATTAATAACATTGGTGATTTTTCTTCTTTAATTTTGGGAATAATCTACTAATGGAGCCATCTGAGACAAATTTCTTAAAAAGAACTTTATAAAAAATAATTATAAAAATAATTATGCAAATTATTTCTTGATTACATATGTGATTATTCTGATTTTATTATCTTGATTATTCTGATTTTATTATCTATTATTTTTGATTCAATTTTGGTTAGTCTGTTTTTCTAAGAATTCATTTATTTTACCAAATTTTTAAATTATTATTACAAAGCTATTCTGAGATCTAAAGTTTTTTTAATTCCTAAAAGATTTATACTGATGTCTTTGTTTATAAATTCTAATGTTGTAGAGTTTTTACCTTCTGTGTCCCCATTTTACGTAATTCTTTTATTATATATTTGCTTTCTATTTTCTGTTCTAATTTTTATTATTTCATTTGCCATAATTTGTTTCCTTTTGCTCTTAATATGTATTTTCTTTTCTGACTTGATGAAAAGGATGCATGTCATCAATTTGACCTTTTTATTTTCTTTTCCAGTATGAACTATAATTTTTATTTTATTTTTGCATATTTACTGACATGTAATGCACAAATAGAAATTGTATATATTTAAAGTGTGCAAATTGATGTTTTGCTCTATGTATACTGTGACAGGAATACCACAATCAAACTAATTAATATCTCTACCTCCTTGCATAGTTACCATCTTGTGTATATGTGGTAAGAACACAATATTTTCTCTGGTGGTATACAAAAATCAACTCAAAATGTATTAAGCACTTAAATATAAGACCTCAAACTAAAATTCCTAGGATAAAATATAGGGATTAAGCTTTTCAGCATTAGCCTGGGTGATTATTTTTTAGATACGAATTCAACAGCAAAGGCATTAAAGAAAAAAATAGACAATTGAGATTACATCAACTAAAATGTTCCTACACATGGAGTTCCCATCGTGGCTCAGTGGTTAATGAATCCGACCAGGAACCATGAGGCTGCGGGTTCGATCACTGGCCTTGCTCAGTGGGTTGTGGATCCGGAGCTGCCAAGAGCTGTGGTGTAGGTTGCAGACATGGCTAGGATCCCGCATTGCTGTGGCTCTGGCATAGGCCGGCAGCTAGAGCTCCGATTAGACCCCTAGACTGGAAACCTCCATATGCTGCAGGTGCAGCCCTAAAAAGACAATAAGATTAAAAATAAAATAAAATCCTCCTACACAGCAAAGGAAACAAAAATAGTGTGAAAGGCAATTTATAAAATAGTAGAAAATATTTGCAAATCATATATCAGATAAGGGGTTTTGTGTGTGTTATTACATATATGGAATTTATATTTGTATGTGTTATTATATATATGGAATTTATAATATTTATAAATATTATGAATTAGTACTTCTAATTCTTTCCCCAAATTGTGAAGCCTTAGAACTTTGCTGTTCAATGTGATGGACTCTAGATGAACAGAATAGTCATCAGTGTTAGTTAGAAATATAAATTTCCAGGAGTTCCCGTCATGGCACAGTGGTTAACAAATCCGACTAGGAACCATGAGGTTGCGGGTTCGGTCCCTGCCCTTGCTCAGTGGGTTAACGATCCGGCGTTGCCCTGAGCTGTGGTGTAGGTTGCAGACGAGGCTCGGATCCTGCGTTGCTGTGGCTCTGGCGTAGGCCAGTGGCTACAGCTCCGATTCAACCCCTAGCCTGGGAACCTCCATATGCCACGGGAGCGGCCCAAGAAATAGCAACAACAACAACAAAAAATATATATATATATATATAAATTTCCAGGCCCCGCCTAGACCCAATAAATCTGAATCTACATTTTTCATGACCCTGAATGATTTGGCTGCCTGTAAATTTTAAGAAATATTTTATAATCGCTTTAATTTCATCACCATCTGCCTACATTTGTATTACTAGTAATGGCTTATCAATGCCAACACAGATTAAATTCTTATGTTCTTATTTATTTCCTTAATTCACACATATTTTAATGTCATTATCTGGTATCACCAATCCCCTGGGTCTGGGGATGAGTTTTTCTTTTCTATTTTCATTTTTTCTCTTAACTTAAAAAAAAATTCTTCCCATTACATTTTGATTATTAAATGCCAGTACAGTGTATAGAAAACTGTAGATACTGTAGATGGTGCCCTTTTCCTATAGAAAAGATTACCCTTTCCTCCAGCAGGAATTATAGCATTGCCTTAACCAATTCTGGGGCTTTGCTGACACAAGGCTGGTTTAGTATTGGTGTAATTCTTGCTTTACCTTTCATTCATCCTCATTCCCAAAATCCCGGCAAAGAAATGAAATTTGCTATAATAGCCTGAATTGAATAAGAAAAAGAAAAAATCACTAAAATCAACTACTGATCCCACACTTCTATGTATTTATTATTGTTCTGATACCAATATTTGACAATGTTGCCCTTCCTATACCTTGCCTTGCACCTTTAGTTTATCCCAATTACCAGAGTTTAAAACTTGACTAATTGCACTGCCATCACTTCACAACCACCTGTAATGTGTCCCTTAATGCCTCATTAAAGCATATGGTCGGACTCCTAAAGTTCCTCTTAAGTTTTGGGGGAGATTTCAAGGTAACAAGAGGGAATGAAAAAAAAGAGGAAATGAAATACCAGAAACATTTAAATTACTTAAACTGAGCTGGCCTCAGTTTCCAAAGAAAACACAGTTACTTACTAGACAGGAACTCTTACAGATAGACTATTTGAAACTTCATATCTCAGAGGAAGAAAGGAGAGTTCTTTATCTGCCTGTTCCATCCTGCCTATTATCTCTCCTTGTTCTAACATCATTTAGTGGAGAATCAAGACTCCACATTTCTGGGTTGTAATGGTGACTCTTTCTGGCAACCAATCAGAATTTCTTGCCTGGTGTCTCCCAGTTAGAGAGTCTTAAAATGCTGTGTTAAAATCAAATCTTCATACCTTGGGAGCTTTTGGACTTAATTGTTTCATACAATTTGTTGTGGAAATTTTTGATTCCATTTAAAAATATATAAGTAATTTCCTTCATCTTTGAATTTAAGTTGTAAGTTAAAAGATAATTTTACTTTAAATTCATAAAATTATTACAGTTTACCATATTTAAGCTTGATTCATAAGAACCTATAAATTATTTAAGTGCTTTAAAAAATTCATTTGATTATTAAGACAATTTAAGGACTTAAAGAACATAAATTCATAAAACTATAAATGCTGGTAACATGTAAACATGTAAGTCAAAAATTTATAAAATCCTTTTTAACAGTGATAATTAAATTATACTAAATTACTAGAGATGGTATTATTTGTTTGAATTTATATGTCCAATCTGTTTTTCCTGTATTGAATCAACAAATTAATGTCAATGAAAAAAATTAGATTGCTACAAATGAGTTTCTCCTTTAAAAAAAACCATTGTCAAATATTCCATAGAGCTTACTTTTAAAGCATATATTTATTTCTCAGAAATATTTGTTGAATGAATTGAGAATGAATAATTGGTATTTTAGTTCTTTTAGTATAGTTCCTTAATCTGCAGAATCACCTATTATGTGTGTTAAATACAGATGTGCTAAAATTCCCTCAAACTGGAACTACCAATCTGGGTGGTGTCCAGAAATCTGTTTTCCACAATGCCTCTTTTGATTCTCACAGTAGGCAAACTTGTGATACACTGCCCTAAAGTATGCTCCTCATTTGCTTCCTAGCCAGTTTGGGTCTGTAGTCTTTTGCCATGTCATATACCACCAAACTTCTTGACACAAACTTTTCCTCTGCATAGATATGTAATATGCTAGTTGGTACTCTGCTTTGCTGGTTGGGATTTCCTAATTGCCTTCATGTCAGAACTACTTTGATTATCTATCCAGCTAAGTACCTGGATAATGTGTTCTGATCCACCAATAGGCTGCTTACTAAACTTATTTCATAAGAACACTTTTCAATTTATGAGAGTCTAATTGGTGTCAGAATTCAGCATAAAAATAGCACTTGGGATTGCAACTCACAGTAGAGCTTTCAGAGAGGCAACTTAGTTATTATGAGTGTTTATTTGAATAACTGAAGATTATACTAAAGGTTTTGAGTGACACTTTTTTGATGCTATCTTTAAAAATGATTCAGTCTTTGCTATTTGTAATAAAATCAGATACTTCATTCAGTTGAAAATGCAGAAAATAACCTTCCAGATTGATCTGTTCCTAGAATATGCTATTTGAACATTAATAATTCTATTTATAATTCACAGACCCTCATTTTGCTATGCAATGATACTCTTTCCTATGTAAAATCACAGGGAAACATGCTTATTCAATAACGACCAGCCAAAGAGAATATTCAGACAATGGCAGATTGGTTCTTAAAGTTATTGAAATCTATGCCATTTTCTATTGTCACTTTATATTCAAAATAATTCATCTGAATCAGAACCATGATTATAGAGGACCATCTCTTACATCCCACTGTATGCCAGCAGAATTACTTGGGCTGAGTTGAATTTTTTTACATCCTCGTCTTCTCAAAAAAATAAAATGCATAAACCTATCACTTAAGATAAATGGGTTCTCTAGTACCCAGTGGATTAAAAA
Organism: Phacochoerus africanus; assembly: GCF_016906955.1. NCBI lineage: Eukaryota > Metazoa > Chordata > Mammalia > Artiodactyla > Suidae > Phacochoerus > Phacochoerus africanus. The sequence goes on along the minus strand of NC_062547.1, from coordinate 110,422,243 downwards.
AAGTTTGCTGTCCATGAATTCTTACATCGACAAAGGCATGTCAACTCTCTAAGTTCCAAATCACCCCAAATTAAATTCACTTGCATATTTATCTTTATTTTTACTTTCTTTTCCATAAGTTAAAAGCAGAATTCAGTCATCTTTTTACTAAAAGTAAAAAATACATTTCGTTAGTCATGTTGTCTCCTAATTGAGGACAGAAAGACCAAGAAAGCAGTGTCTTCTAGGATCACTGTAGCTGCAAATTTGCAGCACAGTATTTGCCCAGCATGTGCTAACAAACCATTCAGCGCATCCAGGCACATTCAGTCAGGAAGTGAGGAAGCAAAGAGGAGGAAGATAATCAGTCGTAATCATTTCTGTATGTTTTTTCTTTCCCTTCAAATGCCATTGTCATCTCACTTATTGAAGAAAAACAAAAAGCATTTAATAAAGTTATCAAAATAAAAAGTAGAAATGTGCTACTTAGAGACAAGAAATACCCATATGAGCTGAAGGGAAAATTTGCTTTCTTCCGTGTTGAATGGGTACACTTTTGCAACAAGAAAGGAAGACATCATGTTGTTATGATAGTGGTCATTGTAAGGGAAATCCAAAAGTGTTACACAATGAAATGAATTATACAGTATGTATCAGAAGGAGATAAGCAGACATACTGGGTTAGAAATTTTAGAATTATACATTCTAGTCCACAGTATTTTAGATTTTGAACCACTTAAAAATGAATGCTCCAGTATTCTAAATATGTGAGTAACTAGTAATAGTTTCTATACTACTATGCCTTATCATATTTTCTAGTGTACAGATTTATAGTAACATTGTCTATACCAAGGCCAAAATGAGCTCAAAGTCATAATCCTTTCACATTAATTTGTGTGTGTGTGTGTGTGTGTATGTGTGTGTATATATATATATATATTTTGTTTTTTGAGGCAGGAGTGCAACTTGAATAAAGACATGCATTCAAAGTGATTTGAAATTGCTATCCTCATAAAAATATCTCAAACATATATTCAAACTGCAAAATTTAATGTTTGTAATATACTTATATATCCTGGGCATTATAAGGTGAATTCAAATGAATGCACTTAGATACTTGGATTTCACTTTTAATTGGGGGTTAAATAGAAGTGTCTTAGTTAAATATTTGAGAAAAAGGTAACTTTCTTCTTCAGAGTTTTTTGTTTATTTCAGGGGGTTTTTTTTGCTCAAAATTCATGATGAGCATCAGGTTTTATGATATTTACATTTGGTGAGATTATCAAATCATACTTTAATGCATATTAACACTTTATGGTGATAACCTTAGAATCACTCTGTCATCATAGTTCTTATTTCTAATTTTAGTTTAATGCCAGGAGAAGCATGAAAGTAGACAACAGCACATCCAAAGAAAATTGACCTAAATTTTGGGCATAACCTTGGTATTTAGATCTCACTTGCTGTGTTTTATTCAATTTACTAAGCTATTTGGCTCCCCAGATAAGCATCATATTAAAGTCTATAGCTCCAGATAATGTTCATATATGGTTTTCCAGATGACATGGCCATATATGGTTACCTCCAGGTCTAATGGGTAACTTGTTCTCTAAAGCAATAAGTACCTTTCAGCAAACATTTTCATGAGTGATCACAACACATGAGTGATCACAATTCAGCATTTTACCTTTTAAATTATATGGCCCAACAAGAATCCTCAGCAAGGGATGAGCCAGTCAGGCAGGAATCTCTTTTATAGTGTTAAAATTATCACATGTGGTCTATTGTCTCTCCTTTTAGGTAAAACTCTGCAGGTTTTTTTCTTAAAGCTCTAAGGGCCTGTATGTTGGACTTTTCCCTAATTTTGTCCAAAACACTTGAATCATATCCTTATATGCTCCTCCTCCTGTTGGAGTGAGCATACAGGTCTTCCATCTTTATAATTATTAAATCTGTCTCTAGCATTTTGTGCTTATGAGCCCTAGATTCCTTGGAGACCTGAGTTTTGTTTTTAATAAAGATTTATTCTAGATTAGCTTTAGGTTTAGATAAGAGTTGTTAAGACAGTAACATATGCTTCACATGCCCCATAGACCTCCCCAATACAATTTCTCCTGTTAACATTTTATATCATTGTGGTATATTTTTCACAATTAATTATTAAATTTTGAACCATTATTAACAAAAATTTAAAATTTATCCATATTATAAATTATATGTCCTTACCTTTTACCTAATTTCCTTTTTCTGTTCTAGAATCCCATCCAGGAAACATTACATTTACTCCCTGTGACTTATTAGGTGCATGTTATGTAACAATTTCTTAGATGCCTCTTGTTTTCAATGACCTTGACAATTCTATAGCATACTGGTCAAATAATTTGTAGCATATCCCTTAACTGGGTTGTGTCTAATGTTCTCATCATTGAACTATGGGTATGTATTTTTTGAAGAGAGAACACAAAGGTAAAATGGCATTCTCACATCAAATCGAGACTACATAATATCAACATGACTTATTGCTGTTGGTATTAACCTTGCTCATTTGACTGAGGTAGTGTTGATTGGGATTCTCCATTGTAACTTACTCTTGATTTTTTCCCATAGTGTACTCTTTGGAAGGAAGTGACAATGTGTAGGTAACATAAAGTATGAGGATTTATGCTCCATCTCCTCAAAGAATATGTGTAGATTAAATAACACACTTCTAACAACATGTAAGTAAAAAAAGAAATCACAAGAGAAATTAAGAAATATTTTGTACTAAATAAAAGTGAAAGCATGGGTCACTTTGCTGTATAGTAGGAAACTGACAGAACGCAGTAACCCAACTACAATGTAAAAAATAAAAATCATTAAAAAAACTGAAAATGACAAGATTGGGAATGACAAAAATAAATAAAATAAAACTTGTGGTTGCATCAAAAGTAGTGCTTAGATACAAGGATATAGCATTGTATACATATATAAGAAAAGAAGATAAATCCAAAATCAAGAATCAAAGTTCCCACCACAGGGAACTAGGAAAAGAAGCAAACCAAATCCAAAGTAAGTAAGCAGAATAAATAAAAAGAATTAGAGCAGAAATGAAAATAAATAAAATAATTAGAAATTAGCAATGAAATTGAAATCAAGGAAAAAATACAGAAAATCAGTAAAACAAAAGATGTTTAAAAAAGAAAGATAGGAAAGAAAGAAAGAAAAAAGAAAGAAAGAGGGAAAGAAAATCAACAATTAGCCTTTCCAGGCTAAGAAAAAGACAGGTCGCAAATGATTAATAACAAATGAAAGTAGGGATATTGTTTCGGGTCCTTTGGATATTAAAAAGGATAATAAAGGAATATAATATTATTAACAACTTTATGTCCACAAATTTAAGAACCTAGGTTAAATGGACCAATTCTCAGAAAGTCAAAAGCTGTCACAACTCACACAAGAAGAAATAGACAATCTAAATGGGCCTACATCTATCAAAAAACTAGATGATCTTGAGCATGTTGATGACTTTTTATATAAAACACCAAAGGCACAATCTCTGAAAAGCTAAAATTGATTAACTTGAAAAAATTTGCTCTGCAAAACATCCTGACAAAAGAATGAGAAGAAAAGCCATATAATGGGAAAAAATATTTGGAAAAGAAACATCTATTAAGTCTTTTATAGGAGTTCCTGTCCTGGCTCAGTAGTTAACGAACCCAACTAGTATCCATGAGGATGCAGGTTGATCCCTGGCCTTATTCAGTGGGTTAAGGATCTGGCATTGCTGTGAGCTGTGGTGTAGGTCACAGACATGCTAGGATCCTGCATTTCTGTGGCTGTAGCCTAGGGCAGCAGCTACAGCTCCAATCGACCCCGGGTCTGGGAACCTCCATATGCCTTGGTTGTAGCCCTAAACACACCACACACACACACACACACACACACACACACACACACACACACACACATACACACAGATTTTTATCAAAATATTCTAAGAAATCTAAAAGTTAAACACTAAGAAAATAAAGAAACTGTGAGTTCCTGTTGTTGCACAGTGGAAACAAATCTGACTACTATCCATGAGGATTGGATTCATTCCCTGAACTCACTAAGTGGGTTAAGGATCTGGCATTTTCTTAAGCTGTGGTGTAAGTCGCAGGATATGGCTTAGATCTGGCATTGCTGTGGTGTAGGCTGACACCTGCAGCTCCAATTCAACCCATACCCTGGGAACTTCCACATGATCTGGGTGTGGCCCGAAAAAGTCAAAAAAGAAAAGAAAAATAAAATAAAGTTAATAATAAATGACCCAAAACAAGAACTAAAACCTGAAAAAATATCTCACCTGACATATAGATGAAAAATAAGCATATCAAAAGATGTTCAAAATTGTATGTTATCAGAGAAATGAAAATTAAAGCAACAATGAGATACCACTACATACTTAGAATGGCCTAAATCCAGAACAATGACACCAAATGCTAGCAACGATGAGGCAAGGATATGAAGTAACAGGGACCCTCATTCATTGCCGGTGGGAATAAAAAATGGTACAGCCACTTAGGAAGACAATTTAGCAGTTTTTAATCTTAAATCTAAGCACCCACTTATCACATGATACAGTAACTGTGCTTCTTGGTATTTATCAACAGAGTTGAAACTTGTGTCCACATAAAACCTCTGCATGGATGTAGAGAAGATTTGTATATAAATGGTAAAACTTGGAAGAAATGAAGTTATTCTTCAGTAGATAAATAAATAAACTGTAGTACCTCTAGACAACAGAATACAATTTAATGCTAAGAAGAAATGAACTATCAAGCCATGAAAAGACCGGGAGGGAACTTAAATGTATATTGCTAAGTGAAAAAGTCAACCTGAAAATTAACATACTGTGTGATCTCAACTACATGATATTCTAGAAAGAGCAAAATTATGGAGATGGTAAGATATGAATAGGGTAGGGATGAATAGGGTGTAGTGCAGAAGATTTTTAGGGCATGAAAATATCCTATGTGATACTATAATGATGGGCACATGTTATTATTCTTTTGTCTAAACCCATAGAATGTACAATAACCAAGAGTGAACCCAAAGGTAAACTTTATGGTCTGTCAAGGCAGGTTTACCAATTATAACAAATGTTACCACTCTAGCAGGGGATGTTGATAATAAAGGAGGCTATGCATGTGTTGGGGCAGGAGTATACGGGAAATCCCTGTACCTTCCTCTCAGTTTTAGTGTGAACTTGAAACTACTTTAAAAAAAAAAGTCTTAAAATTTCTCCTTGGTTTTAAAAGTCTTTGCTGAGATTTTTTATCTTTCCAATTGTTTCATATGTCCTTGTAATTGCTTGTTGTAGTGTTTTATGATGGTGATTTAAAATCCTCATCAGATAATTCCTTTTTATTTTATTTTTTGCTTTTTAGGGATATACCTGTGGCATACGGAAGTTCCCAGGCTAGGGATCAAAATGGATCTGCAGGTGCCTGCCTGCACCACAGCCACATCAACATGGGATCTAAGCTGTGTCTGTGACCTACAACACAGCTCATGGCAAAACAAGATCCTTAACTCACTGAGTAAGGCCTGGGATCAAACCTGCATCCTTGTGGATACTAGTCAAGTTCATTACCACTGAGCCAAAACAGGAATTCCCAGATAATTCTAATATCTGTATTATTTTGAAACTAATAACACTTATGACTTGAACCTAGCTAGAAATCAGATTGGGACTTGAACCCACAGTTTTAAAATTAGAATCACTCACCTGCTGTCTGAACTTACTGTGGTTCAGGTTCTTTGTGCCTCAGCACAGAAGGAATTCAGTAAGAGAGAAAGTGATATGCAAGAAATAGATTTATTAAGATAAGACGCTTTTGGAGTTCTGATTGTAGTGCAGCAGAAATGAATCCGACCAGTAACCATGAGGATGTGAGTTTGATCCCCGGCCTCACTCATTGGGTTGGGGATCCTGCATTGCCATGATCTGTGGTCCAGGCTGAAAGCTGTAGCTCTGATTCCACCCCCTAGGCTGGGAACATCCATATGCCATGGGTGCAGCCCTAAAAAGCAAAAATTAAATAAATAAAAATAGGAGTTCCCGTCGTGGCGCAGTGGTTAACGAATCCCACTAGGAACCATGAGGTTGCGGGTTCGGTCCCTGCCCTTGCTCAGTGGGTTAAGGATCCGGCGTTGCCGTGAGCTGTGGTGTAGGTTGCAGACGCGGCTCGGATCCCGCGTTGCTATGGCTCTGGCATAGGCCAGTGGCTACAGCTCGGATTAGACCCCTAGCCTGGGAATCTCCATATGACGCAGAAGCGGCCCAAAGAAATAGCAAAAAGACAAAATAAATAAATATCCTCTGAACAGTAAAGCGGCCCAAAGAAATAGCAAAAAATAAATAAATAAATAAAATAAAAATAAATAAATAAATAAATAAAAATTAAAACTATTTAAAAAAAAGATAAGATGCTTATGAGAAATGCAAGTGGGCAGGCAAGGAGGCTCTGCCCCAAGGATTAGGTGGGCTACATTTTTATAATCCAAGCTAAATGAGGAATGGGAAAAGACCACCTCTTCTCCTTTCTTTGAATAGATACCAGGCTTACATCATTAGCTTCTCCTTTGTATTCTGTAAGAGAGTATTTGACCTATAAGGTCAAACTAGGACTATTATGATACATATTCAAATCAGCAGAAGGACTGTAACATATGCTAAAATATGTTGAATCATCTAAGGTTTCTGTACAATGAATACTTTGGAATGTCATCTTGCCTTTAAACTCTTGCCCTTGGTCCTAAGGGTCATTGTTTTGCTGAACTTGAATGCAGGCCTCTTTTGATCTTTTACATAATGACCTGAGGCATGTCTCATGCAAGCCTGCTTAATTCTGATGGCTTTCTTGAGTGATTATTAACTTACAGTGTTCTCCCATATTTCCCTAGGTTTCCCTCTTTAGCTATGGTCCCTTACTGGGACTTCTACAACTACCCATGTAACTATTCTACTCCATCCCTATCAATTTTAATATTAACATCTGTTGATTTTTTGCTTTCCTTTTCTTTTTTTTCATTCAACTTGATATTTTCCTGATTTTTGCAGCAGGGGAAAGGAATAGATACCAGTTATTTATTGTCAAGCAGAATTAAGTCAAGTTTTCCCATTTGGCCTCTGTTGACACCTAAGGAGGTTTTCCTGGTTTCTCAGGGATGGGGTGGGATTGAACCTACCCAAAGAGGCCTCTATTTATACTACATAGTTAGTTGGAGGGTGACTCTTCCTTGGCCTCCATGGGCATGGCCTCCTATGATGGAGCAAAGTACACACTCCACTAGGTCTCTTCTGACACTTTCTTAATATAGAGAGGAAGGGAGCATTATACCTCCAGGTAGGGGTGTAAATTCAGCCTCCCTGTGGTCACTGACAGGGGTGAATGGGTTATGGCTCAGTACTGCCAGACCGATGGAAGCCCATGATCCACAGTACATCCTGTTTGATGCCACATCAGCAGGGATCAGTGTAGGAACAGATCTCCTCATTACAACCAGATGCCATTGGAAGTCTAGGGAGGTGTCAGTGGTGGAGGTGGGGCATCATTTTTTTCTTTTCTGTAGAGTGGTCATTGACTAAATGATTTATGCCTTGTTAGCTGTCCCTTTTCTGGTTTGTTGTTGTGAACGTAGTTTATAAATTCTTTGAGTTTTTGAAAGTTTTGTGCTTGTGAAGACTTTTTTTTTTTCATTTAACAGACTCTAGTTCATATTTTAATACGCAATAAAGAGTCTAAAACGTGGGAAACTTTAAGGAGAAAATGTGCTTGAATCAACTGCAAGCAGGTGCACAGTAGATCAGAATAGCATATTTATACGCTACTAGCTGTTAGGTTGCTAGCTATATTTAGGGTCACTTATGACTTAATGCAGAGTAAGACTGTACAAGAAAAACTGGAAATTTCATAACTTTATATTTGAACACTAGAAAACTTTAGACCAAAAATTAGATTTATTTTAGTAATAATATTTCTTCAAATAAGTGCTTAAATGGTGAAAATAATACTTTTCTATTTTTGTTAAGAATAAAAGAATCAGGTAAGGAAAGAGGTGAAATTTTGAAAGGAAATAATTGAATAGTGACAAGTAAAAAAGTGAACTTCATATGTATATATATTGAGGATATATATATATATATGTATAAATAACACACAGATATATACATACTCACACATAAAAAATATACACACTGAGATTTTAGAATCTCAAAACCATGCATCTTCATTTTTAAATATTTGTAATACAGCTTTTTATTAAAAAAAAAAAAAGCAAAGGCTTCACCTCTGGGGTAGGGGGGAAAATATTTAGTAAATCTGATCTTAAAACAATTTTAATGAATACGAAATCTTCATATATTTATAATTTGATGATACTTGGTATATTATCCAAAATCCAATTCCAGTGTTCAGCACTGAAACAACACACAAGCACACACATACATATCGAACATACATATACAAACATATTTTAGTAATTAATAACCAAAGGAAATAACTTGTGTTTATCAATAGCAAAATTTGGGGTTTTATTCAGCAAATATTTACTAAATGTCTACTATGTACCATTTAAGCTCTTTCAAAGCAAATAATGTACAAATCAAATCAAAACTCTTTCCTTTAGAGAGAGCACATTCCAGTGGGTGAAAACTCAAAGTAAATAAACACTTGGGAAAATATAAAATATATCAATGGTGACAAATACTAGGAAGTGACAGTACTCCATAAAAGGGATTACTATTGCCATAAACTGAAAATTTGTGTATCCACAAATTCATAAATTGAGACCTAATACGCAAAGTGATTGTGTTTGGAGGTAGAGCCTTTGGGAGGTGATAAGGTCATAAGGACAGAGACTACATGAGTGGGACTGGTGCTCTTTTAAAATAGACCCTAGTTCTAGTTCTAGTTCTATTTGGGGCTCAGCAGTAAAGAACTGCTTAGTATCCAGGAGGATGTGGGTTCAATCTCTGGCCTTGCTCAGTGGGTTAAGGATCTGGTGTTGCTCTGAGCTGTGGTATAGGTCACAGACGTGGCTTGGATCCCACATTGCTGTGGCTGTGGTGTAGGTCATAAGCTTCAGCTCAGATTCAACCCCTAGCTTAAGAACTTCCATATGCTGCAAGTGCAACCCCTAAAAAGCGAAAAAACAAAAACAAAAACAAAAAAAATAACAAAAAAAACAATGACAACAACAACAAAAAAAACAACCCTAATGAGCACGCTCTCTCCTTCCAACGTTTAAGGACATGACAAGATGCTGACCATATGTTAACAAGGAAGTGGACCCTTTCCAGATACCAAATCTGCCAGCACCTTGATCTTGCACTTTTTTCAGCTTCTAGAACTGTGAGAAAAAAATGTCTACTATTTATGCACTACCAAGTCTATTGTATTATATTATAGCAGCCTGAATATACTAAGGCAGTTATGTATATTGATAAGGCAAGAAACTTTAATCTTGTACTATTGATTATCACTGGAATAGCTCAAGGAGAAAGTGCAATAATATTCATGTTCATTAAACCTAAATGTTCTGAGACATAATATGGATTTTGATATCCTGGAATGATTATTAGGGTATACTTATTTATCTACTAGCTACTAATATTAAACATTTTTTACAATAAAGTATTTATGGATCATCTAATGTAATTTAATTGATTTTCAACCCACTTTAAAGGACTTGAACTTTTGCATAAGGAGAAATTTGAAAGATTGGGTGATTAAGATATGAGATTCTTTCAGGTGTACATGAGGAATATCACATAATTTATTATTAGTCAAGCATAACTACAGTGAATTCTCATATAGGAAATATGATATCACCTTATAGCAATTTTAGGAAAAGAGATTAAGGGGATTGGGAAAATGCAGCTAAGAAGTAGCTTGCAGGTACTTAAAAACAGTTTCATCAGTTTGGCATTTACTCTTGACATGTCAAGATGCTTCTTAGGTCAATATGCAATATCCTAATAATATCATCTTAGATGGTTTCAACTTGAACAGAAGGAAACACAATAATTATCTCTTTTATTGGAATATAATGAAGTGGAAAACACAAATCCTATGAAAGAGGAATTTACAAAAGGAGAACCTGATGGCAGCCATGGTTTAGAAATTTGCTAGAGTTCATTTTAAGTTAAATAAGAAAGTGAGATCTAAGTTCCAAGAGTAGAGCACTGATTTCCTTTAACTGACATTATTTATGTGTAAGAACATCTTGAAATTTAGAATTTTAGAACCCTGCATCTTTATTTTTTCATATTTGTAATGTTGCTTTTAATTAAAAAAAGGATAGCAGTGGTTTCATCTCTAAGAAAATTAAGTTCTTTAGTAAATTTGAATTTAAAACAATTTCAATGAGTATGAAATCTCAAAACTATGTATTTAATATTGCTGATGAAAATTCACAGCCTGATTTTTATTATATACTTAGTACTTAGCTTTTGACAAGCTCCTCCAGGTCCAAACAGCTTTGTAAAACTTTACGTCAAAATTTTAATTATAAAAGTCATATAAATCCAAGTGATTGTATAAAGATGTTTTCCTCACAAAAACATGATAATTTCATACTGATAAGAAATATGATAATCATGATAAGAAATAATGATAAAATGATACTATTGTTAATATTTAATGACAACCCTGAAACAGGCACTGTACTATCACTTTGTGTACAATTACTTAGTATATAGATTCATCTAGGTAGTTGCTCATAATCACACCTAGTAATGGGGCAGAGAAATAGTCAAACTCTAGACTATTCCTGAAGTGTGTGTACTTAATCCATAGTACACTATATTTTTTGTGTCTAATAACAAGCTGTGTTTAATATTCCTTAATTATTTACAAAATATTTTAATCAGATTCTTTCCTTTGGGATCCAAAGTTCATACATTGCATTTAGTGGCTATTTTTTATTAAATCTCTTTAAATCTAGAATGGTTATTTCCTCCTTTTATTTAAAATACATTTATTTTAGGAGTTCTTGTTGTGGCACAGCAGAAACAAATCTGGTAGGAACCACGAGGTTGCAGGTTCAATCCCTGGCCTCTCTCAGTGGGTTAAGATCGCAGACACAGCTCACATCTGGTGTTGCTGTGGCTGTGGTGCAGGCTGGCAGCTGCAGCTCTGAATGGACCCCCAGCCTGGGAACTTCCACATGCTGCAGGTGCAGCCCCATTGTACACTATATTGAATCAGAATCTGTTTAATATTTTATATCATTGTGGTTATGGATAGAGTAAATAAAATTTTACCCAAGTCACAGAATAATTGTACCAATGTAAAGTATTTAACACCTAAAAAAGGTAAATTACTCTAGGAAAAAAATCCCTTAGCTTACTGTTAAAAAAATAAAATCATACTTTAGCTAATAGTTGAATAAAATGGGATCTGTTGTTCTAGTTGTGGATATATATATATGCCATTTATATTTCACAAGTTGAGGGAAATTTACAAATACCTTAATGATGATATATTGATTAAAGTTGATTAGCATCTTTCTAGATTTTACCGAACCTGTGGAAGACATCATTTACTATCCTATTTTTATCATCCCTTCAAGCCACTCACAGAAATTAGATTCTGAAAAGATTGAAGGACTGTGTCAAATACAACATAATAATTTTTATTTTTAATACTTGTACTTAGAACATAGTAGGGTTTTAATTCTTGATTTTTTTGTCCCTTGAGTAACAACTCTAGATAAGTAGGAAGGCATGACATTTTGCCTTGTATATTAACACTGTCACACTCAGCCTCACCATTTATATGTAGCACCTGAAGCTTTGTTTTTTGAATTGTGGATCCAGGAACAAATGCATAAGAAATATTTTAGAGGATATTTACAAATGGGAAGTGAAATAATCAAGCTTTTTCCAGAAGGGAAGTTAAAACAGATAATATTTTTTAAAATTATATTCATATATAATCTCAAATCCTCTATCTATAGTGGATTTCAAGATCAATTTAAATTCTAAACACCAAAGGGAGAATATATTTTGAAAAATAAATTCTGAAAAGCAACTCTGCCCAGCTTTCAAGTTTTTATTTCAGAATTACTTCATAGTACTGCTCCCAGCCATTGCCAACACATCACCATGGGCAAAGCTGTCTGTACCCCTTCAAGCTAGTGAGGGACACCAGGTGCTGGGTAAGATAGGCACTTGCATGTACAGTGTACACAGGTGCACATGAAAGTTCAGGGGACATCAGCTACTCCATCAACTGCAACAAGAAAGGCCCTGTGTGGAGGGCGAAGTGATCCTGTTAGAATTGGAGCAAGGGGCTCAGAGGCTGCACTGAGCCTGTTGAGTCCTAGATGTCTGGGTCAACCACTTAGCCTGCATTTAGGAACTGCAGCAATTTAAAAAGTATCTAGGATGTATGTTAAAATAAAATATAAAGGATTTGTATGAATAAAATAAACACCTATATTTTGAAATAAACCATTTCCCACAATAGATAGTTCATTTTTAAGGACAATTTTAAGTCTGCTGACTTCCTAATTGGAAATCAATAGATTGACAAAGAGAAAGAAAGATGTTAAATAGAACTTATTTAATTAGCCCCAAATAAGTATATTGAGAAATAATACTTATAACTATTTAAAATTTAGTTGGTTGCAAAGTTATTCACCTCACAGAGATGTATGCATGTGTGCATATATGCATATGCACACAAACACACATACCTCTAGACTGCTATATTTGCAATAGTACCTGAACTAATTTAGAGAACAAATTCTTTCTACATACTGATTCTGAAAGAAAACAAATGTTTCCCAAAAAATCCATCTGGCTTTAAGTCAGTAGTGTACCTCCCTATTTTTTCCTTACCTCTAACCCCTTTGCACATCCAAAGGATGAAAAGATGGAGGGCTACCAGTACCCTAATCTATTACTTTGAAGTGGATGATATCAAAGTCTCAATACCAGGAAAATTCAGCATTTTAAATGTGGGTTTCCAGCTTATCTAAAGCTTTGTTTTATCCTGTATAGTTAACTTTACGATATTGTACATAATGTTAGCTGCTAACATCACTTTATGTGTAAATATATGATATATCATGGTCCCAGTTTCTTTTCAGACTTCATGATAAATTTAGCTTAGTCCATCAAAAACACATCAAACGTACATTGATAAAAATTAATAGAATACATGGATGTCACCAATTAAAGCAAAATGATAATTACAGTTAAAGAAATGGAAACTATAGTATCAAATAGACACAGCCAATACTCTCCTGAGCATTTTAGACAGAATCAAAACCAGTCCTAAAAAGAATTCATGAAGACTGAATAATTAAAGACTTCTCTTTGCACAAATGTATAAACAATGACTAAATTTCAATAATGATAGTTGTGGAGCAAGAAGCAGATATCTCTGTGCAATTTCTCCTTATAGAGTATGAAATTCATTGATGATAGACTAATAAAAGAACCATGATTATTCGTGATTGTATCTAGATATACATGATTTATATTCAGTAAATTATTTTTAATCATTACCTGGGAATCTATATTTGGGGAAACAAAGTTAGGTGGTCTCTTTTAAGGATATATTTCTCAAATAGATTCTGTGGTAAGCAGAATTCAAGATGGTCCCCAAGGTTCACATGTACTGGTGTATGTGTGCTCTATAATCTCTCTCCTTGACTGTGGGAAGGGACCTTGAATATAATGATAAGAATTATAGTGATAATATACTGTTATATGAAAAAATAATTTTTCATATGTAATTCAAGCCGCTAATCAGTTGTCTTTTGACTTAATTGAGAGTATCTTTGGAGGGTTTGACCTCTTCAGGTGAGCCCTGAAAAAGAAATACTAGGACCTCCGTGGAGGGTAGACAGCTTCTCTGGCTGGCCTTGACGATGTACTTTGTTTAGCCAGGTGAGAGTGCCTATGCAGAAGCCAAAGGTCAAGGACCTGAAGTGCGCCTTAGGAACTAAGATTAGTCTCCAACTAGCAGCTAGTAAGAAAATGCAACTTCAGTTATACAGCTGCAAGGAATTGAATTCTCCTAATCACCACATAGGTTTAGAAGGGAGTCCTGAGCATTAGTAACAATGCCTCTTGTCTCCCAATTCTATTTCACTTTTGTGAGAGACCCAAGCAGAGAACCCAATGGAATTATGCTCAGATTTGTGCCCCAACAAAAATGTGAGACAATACATATATGTTGTTTTATACTGTTTATTTTTTGGTGATTTTTTATATGGTCAAAAAAATACAGACTCTAATATTCAGAAAAATCTCCACCTCCTAACTATAGAACCAACCTAAGTATTTGCTCTTATAATAATCATATTTCTTTATTTTATGGTAATAGCCATATAATTTCTTAAATTGCTATTATTTTTATAATATATTTTTATTGAAATATAGTTGATTTACAATGTTGTTTTAGCTTCAGGTGTATAGCAAAGTGATTCATATATATACACATTTATATATATACTCTGACACACAGTAGGTCCTTGCTGTTTATCTTTTCTACATATAGCAGTATGTATGTGTTAATCCCAAATTCCTAATTTATCTCCTGCTTCCCCTTTGATAACCATAAATTTCTTCATCTCTGGGTCTATTTCTGTTTTGGAAATAAGTTCATTTGTATCTTTTTTTTAGATTCCACATGTAAGTGTTATGTGATATTTGTTTTGATCTTACTTCACTAGGTAGGATAATATCTATTTGCATCCATGTTGCTGCATATGGAATTATTTCATTCTTCTTTATGACTGAGTAGTACTCTATGGTATATATGTACCACATCTTCATTATCCATTCTTCTTTTGATGAACGTTTAGGTTGTTTCCATGTCTCGGCTATTATAAATAGTGTTGCTATGAACACTGAGGTGCATGTATATCTTCAAGTTATATTTTCTCTGGATATGCCCAGGAGTGGGATTGCAGGATCTTATGTTAGCTCTATTTTTAGTTTTTTAGTGAACCTCCATCCTGTTCTTCATAGTGGCTTTATCAATTTACATTCCTACCAACAGAGTTCTTTTACGTCCATACCCTCTCCAGCATTTATTATTTGAAAATTTTTTGATAATTTTTATTTGTATTTCTCTAATAATCAGTGATATTGAGCATCTTTTCATGTGCCTTTTGGCCATCTCTATGTTTTCTTTAGAGATACCTATTTAGATCTTCTGCCCATTTTTTGATTGAATTGTAGTTTTTTTTATATGTATTGATTTGCATGCTCTGTTTTTGTATTTTGGAGATTAATACATTGTTGGATACATCATTTTCAAATAATTTAACTCATTCTGTGGATTATCTTTTTACTTGTTTATGGTTTCCTTTGCTGTTCAAAAGCTTTTAAGTTTAATTAGGTGACTTTTTTTTATTTTTGTCTTTACTTACATTACTCTGAGATGGATCCAAAACGGTATTGCTGTGATTTATCTCAAAGAGTGTTCTGTTTGTTTTCTTCCAAGAGTTAATATCATCCAATCTTACATTTATGTCTTTAATCTACTTCGAGTTTATTTTTGTGTATAGTGTTCTAATTTCATTTCTTTACATGTAGCAGTCCAATTCCCAGCACCACTTACTAAAGGGACTGTCTTTTCTCCATTGGCAAAGCTTTCCATGGTAATACTTTTAGGAAAAACAAAATATATTGTAATTTATGATATTCATCACATTAGCTTGTAAAGGTTATTTGGCCAGTATGTATAAATGGGCTAACTAGAAAGTTACTGATACTGATTGGAACACACTCTTCAAAATACTCTCAGGGATGCCTAGATTGTCCTCACAAAGGATTTATGTCTGTTAGCTGGACTGTAATTGGTGTTTTCTTTTCTCAGAAATAGTTAGCTCCATGTTCAAAATGTATATCAGTAAAGATAGATAATAAGTTTATAACATTGATTTTGTAGTATCTCTTTTTTACATTTTTTAAAATTGTGGGAAATCATAACACTTCAAAGTAAGTAATTATTCTTCGTATCACTGCACTCTGTATAACTAGAAAGAGG
Organism: Phacochoerus africanus; assembly: GCF_016906955.1. Lineage (NCBI taxonomy): Eukaryota > Metazoa > Chordata > Mammalia > Artiodactyla > Suidae > Phacochoerus > Phacochoerus africanus. The sequence goes on along the minus strand of NC_062547.1, from coordinate 110,406,224 downwards.
TTTGAGTTCTTGCTCATAATTCCTGCTGATAAATTTTCCTAAAGATCTTCTTGTGTTTCTTACAGTATATCTAAAAGGTATGTTTGAACCCCAAACGTAAAGACTAAAGTTTAGCAACTTACTCTGAGGTCATAGCCAACCAAGCAGAGAAAACATACTAACCATCTCTCTGACTCTGAAACCACTTTTCTTTCCCAATTCAAACACCTCTCCATCTTGTCTACATCTATTCCATCTATCAGTAGCAACTAAACAAACTGGTTTCTCCTCTTGATTTCCTCAAAGAGCATCCTAAGGTCCATTGCTGTATCACCTAGTTCTGAAGCCAGAGTTAACAAGGAGAAAAAACAAGATGGAAAAAAAATAAAGAACCACATTCTTCCTTTTACAGACTTCCATCATGAAATAGGTAAAGGCACACTTAGAGCTTTTATTCTTCGATGGGACTGGACAATCTTATTTCTGAATCACTGAGACTCAAAATTATTTGTGGACTGTAATACGTAATTAGAAGCAAAATCATGATCTTATTAGAATTTTCATCTGGGTCAGGGGTGTATTCTCAATGAACAAATTTTAAGAGAATAGTGAAAGGTGTTAAGTTGTGCTTGCCTCTGACAAGTTTGAACATCTTCTTACCTATGTATATTTGCCTTCCATGCTTCTCTATAATCTTGCTCAAATTGATCTAGCCTTTATAATTAACTGTTTTGGTGACAGAAAAATCAGTGCATACTGGCTTAAGCAGCCAGGGAGCATACTGACTCAATAAGCATAAACACAAATGATGGCATTGGCTCCTAGTTTATTTCTAACTTTTTCAGTGTGTTTACTTCATTCTGTGGCTGCACACAATGGTAGCATATGTGGATACAACAGAAACTCCTTTGCTAAACTTCACTGAAAGGAAGATACTCTCTGGAGGTTGTCTAAAAAGATGTTGAAAGTCACTTTGATCAGACTAGCTTAGATTGTGATCAACTCTAAAGAGTCATGTGGCCAGGAAATCTTCTTCAAGTGTGGACATTGTTTACATATTCCACACAGTTGCTAGAGTAGAATCTCAGCAGTAGGCCCTGTAGACTGAGAATGGGGAAAGGATGGAATACCAAATGAACAACGAGGGCCATCAGGAAGAAAAGAATAGATAGTAGGGAACAAATGACAACTGTCCACTGAGAATGCTTTGTGTGTGTGTGTATGTGTGAAAGTTCTAGCATGATTTATTTATTTCTGAACATTCCAATAATTATACCAGACTTTAAGAAATAGATGCATATAATTTGTCTTTTTTGCTTAACTGCAGTCTTCACATTTCTTTTTATATTATCTTTTACATATTTCACTGTTACCCACCATCTGCAGGTGTTCAGCCCTGGGTTATAATAAACATTTTTCAGAGACTGTTCCAGAAGCTTCATGATAGTCTTTCTCCTTACCTCATTGTCAAAGGTGGATTTGAGCATTTCTCATAAATGTTTCAAGAGGTTATATTAAATGTCTAAATCAGCCAAACGAGTAGTTAAATGTGATTTTCAGTCCACATAGACATTAACTGATGCTGCTTTACTGAGATTTTCTCCATAAGACTCCAGAACTACAATTTTTCTAGAATTTCTTTGTGTGAGCACTCACTGAGTTTGAAAAGCTGAACTGCAATGATGAAACCATACAATGAATTTAAATTCCATAGCCATTTGCTTCCACTTGTGCTTTTAAATTTGCAGCAGAAATCTAAATGTTTAGCTTAATTGTCCTACTATGAAATAGATTTATGAAAAGACGTTAGCAGCCAGTCCCCATGCCATCATTGAAAAGACTCACTGGGTATTCAATAATACAAAGGGAAAAAGCATAAGTATAAAAAGGCAAAATTATTTAGATCAACGTGGCAAAGCTTTCCATGGTGCAAAGAAAAATTAAATCAAACAGTGGGGGGGTTCTTTTCAATTGAGGCCTTTAAACAAACAGGCAAGATGCAATGTTCTTTACTTGTCAGACAAGTGACAAAGTTAATCAGTGCTAATTGCCCAGCACTGGCCTCTCAGTTATGTCAGTTAATTGAAGTACATTCTCACATGTACTGACCAAACCGCTCTATATGATAGGTAGGCAGAGAAATGAAGGGCATATATAGTGAGACCCTATCCTACTTTGAAAAAGAAATCAATACTGATTTAGTTGTAGTAGAATTGAGCCATTTTGTCTGCAGTCTTTTCATCTGCAAGGCCCCCTGGCCATCAGTGTGGGAAAACATTCATGGAATGAATGCATTTAGCAAGAGTAATCATCATCATTGTGAAGTGCTTATCAGAAATGAAGACAAAATGCAATTAGGCTAGATTTACAGTTGGACCAATAATTACCACTCAGATGTTTCAGCTGAATGGAAAATACATGATTCTAAACCATGACATTCGTGTTCGATTGCTTTCTCCTCCTTTCTCTTGTGATCTCTAACCCTCCTCCATTTTCTTTTCTTTTTTTTTACATTTATAAAATATGTCAGTCATGATGTAGCACAGCTGAATAATTGTCATAGAGTCAACTGCTTGCAGATGGTTAATGGAAATAGAAAATTAAATGAACAGCAGTAAAGAAACTCATACAAAATTAAAGAACTCTATTGCAAATTTAAAGGGTCATTTGGTTTCATCAAAAATCAAATAATATGAATATGTTATCCTCTGCATGAAAGAGACTATGTTAAATTGTTTTGAGAGCTGAAAAATGAGCAATCAATGGTGCACTAATGAAATTTGTGAAAAAATCATGCACTATTGAAATATGCCGTAAATTGTCATTTAGTCTCTGCAGAAGAAGGTCTACTTTGGGGGATCAATTTTTTTTGAGCTTACTGTTTACTTAAGTTATTGAACTGAAGATAAGACTGAAACAAGTTAAGACTGTTACTAAAAAGAAATGAGAGTGGGATTAAACTTAAGCAGGCTTATATGAGTTGCAAAAACAAAACTGAAAACCCCACTAAACTAGTGACTCTTTCAAAAGTGTCTTGTCTGAATTTATTTTCCTCATATGACAGAAACCAAACACTTCATCACATATTCATGATATATCCAAAGAACAGAATCAATGGCCTCACTGACCTACAAGGACTTAAGATGGTTTAAGGCAACTAAGCTCTCATCTCCCTGATATTTTTGAAATATATAATTGATAGAATTTCATGAAAAGAAAAGCTGTCTTTCATGTGAAGCATTAGATATAATGTTGTACGGTGTCATTCAGAAGTGGATTTCAGTTACAGATTCTTTAAGAAAAGATTTCAAGATTACAAAGCATTACATTCTTTATTCACTCCTTTTTATTTTTCATTATCCTCTCTATTCTCTGGGAAACCCAGAAGTCAATATGAAATGTCTTTTGTCTGTCATAGAAATGATTTTCATCTTTGATGGTTTCTCATATCAAAGAGAAAGAAAAGTAAAGAGATATAATTGAGTCTTCATTGAAAATACTCAGGCATTTGTGACATTGCCTTGAGTGGCTATTTAATAGATGAATATTTTTAATGACTAAAAATCTTAGAGGGTGTTCGAAAGTGAGTCAGTTTTTCACATAAAAAACAAGTCTGGAAAATAAATATTCCTAAAAGAACAGCTTTAAAAAGGTTAAAATAAAACATTTTTAAAAAACAAATCTCTTGGAGTTCCCGTTGTGGCGCAGTGGTTAACGAATCCGACTAGGAACCATGAGGTCGCGGGTTCGAACCCTTCCCTTGCTCAGTGGGTTAACAATTCGGCGTTGCCATGAGCTGTGGTGTAGGTTGCAGACGCGGCTCGGATCCCGCGTTGCTGTGGCTCTGGCGTAGGCTGGCAGCTACAGCTCCGATTTGACCCTAGCCTGGGAACCTCCATATGTCGCGGGAGCGGCCCAAGAAATGGCAAAAAAGACAAAAAAAAAATCTCTTAAGATGCTTCCTAGTCTTTTCAAATGCAAAACAAAATTTATCTTACCTTGCACTAATGAGAAAGAAGTATAATTATAAATATATTTTTTTCTCAATTTTCCTTCATGATTTAAACCATTAAAACTAATTTTGATAGGTTTTTTTTTTTTGTTCTCACACTTCTGAGTTGTCAGTGGATTGTATGTAGAACTGATACAGAGATAAAAATATTGATTCAACTTTTCATTTGACTGAGACTGGCAAAGGTAACATTTAGTAGCTTGTACTTTCATTTGAGGTAAGATAATAACAAAAATAGCTCAACAATTTTGAACAATTTATATGAATAAGGTATAAAGATATGTCCAATTTTATTGAGTTAAAGAATTTTTCTGTACATTTTAAAAATATTACTCTAATTTAAAAGATTTTCTGCCTTTTTTCTAACTATAGCTCTTTAGTACACCTTTTTACATACCAGTAATATTGTCATTTTGAATATTGAAGCATTATCTAGACAGTATACAACAACAGTACTCTTTGAAAGTTCATCACCAAAAAATAATTATCTGTAGATTAAATCTGTAGAAGGGACATTGCTATTAATCTGTTAATATCATTACTCTTTTTCTTATAAATTAAAATTTACTTTTTTTTCTTTTTAAATGTAAGAGATTTTAATGTGTAAGAAACAAACATTTTTATTTTGGTGTTTTAAACTGCAATTTCTATAAATATCCAAAGGTCTGTATTAAATACTTCCGTTCAGTACAAAGTACATTTCATATAAACATAGTACAGGGCATGGTGGGTGTGAATGAAACATTATATATCTTGATAAATATATTTCCTTTTTGACAAGTATATTCCCTTAAATGAACACATATGGCAGCTGAAAATTTGAGGGGAAAATATAAATACTACAATTTAAAGTGCTCTTCCAGGTCCAGGATGGCACTAGAGGTTACGGAAAATGTTTTGTCAACAGTTTGAGATTCTGTAAATGAGGCAAGTATAACAAACATGAAATAAGTACGAAAATAAGCATAAGCATAAGGGCATTTTACTTTTAAAAAGATTTTGAGGTGAAAAAAAAAGTGGCAGAAAGACAAGAGTGGATGTTCACCCTCAGGATTAGGGTGTTCGTTATCCTAGTTGGAGAAAGTGTTTGCCATTGACATCTCACAGCTGAGTCCCACACTTGGAATCACCCTTCACCACCCAAGGGAGCTGCCTCACAGATTTTTTGCCCCCACTGCAGGCTGTATGTGGTCATGAGTGAGGGTTCATAGTGTCAGCACCCGTGCCTCAAGTCCAGGCATCTCTCAAAGGCCAAACCAGTGTCAGTGCTTCCCATGAGATCAGATAAAGCTATTGTTATTAGGTCCTTAATTTGCCCAGTACTGCTTCCCTTATATTGTCATTAATAGTTGCTTGAGACCAAGTCTCAATAAACTTCTTGCATAGAGATCTTAGTTTCTGAGTCTCATAGTTAGTAAACCAATCTAAGTGAGAAAACTTAACTTTAACTGGAATGATAAGCAGCATTTGGATGATCAGAAAAAAGGAGGGAAAACATCTTAATCTGATGTGTCATGGGATATACAGACCAAGGTGAAAAAGGGAAGTAACCTGCCATGTTTGTAAAATGGGGGAAGAAACTCTAGTCTGACCATCTGTTGGATTTTCTGGGAATTGTTTGAAATAAAAATGTACAAGATGGATGGCAGTAGAATGTGAAAAGGATTAAAAGTCATATAAAGGATTTGGATTCTATTAGGTAGATGTTTTCAAGTCACTCTAACACTTGAAAAGAAATTTAATGTTTAAAAAATCTTGGTATGATAAGGATATGAGTTTGGAATAGATTCAGGAACCATACTACAAATCTGCATCTCAGAAAATGAAGGCCTGTGTAAGTGACAACAGAAAAGATGTACAAATTTATTTATTTATTTTCTCTATCTCTTCTTTCTGTGGTGTGTTTTGTGTTGAGCAAAACAAAAAATATCAGACATAACACATAATTTTTTGTTTAAGATTTTATTTAAATTTTGATCTAGGACATCATCTCTTGCTGAGTTAGATTATGTCCTTATGTGTATGTCCTTGGTATAGTTTTAAAAAGTTTGTATACAATTTTTAAAGGTTACTTTCAAGTTAAAGTTACATCAAAATATTGGCTATATATTTCCTGTGTTGTACAATAAAACCTTGAGTTCGTCTTACAATAGTTTGCATATTTGCTCTGTGCATATCTAGAATGCCCTTCTGCTGATTTTTTCTAAAATGAGGTATTGCTGAAGTAAATATTATGTTAAGTTTCAACTGTACAACATGATGATGTACAATTTTTAAATGTTATATCCCAGTTATAGTTATAAAATATTGGCTATATTCCCTGTGTGGTACTGTATATCCTAGTAGCTTATTTATTTTTACATAGTAGTTTGAGACATGTAATCCCCTACTACTATCTTGCACCTCCCTCCTTCCTTCTCTCCACTGGTAGTTTGTTCTCTACATCTGAGTCTGTTTCTTTTTTGTTATATTCCCAAATTTGTTTTATTTTTAGATTTCACATATAAGTAATATTATGCAGTATTTGTCTTCCTCTGTTTTACTTATTTCGCTTAGCAAAATACCCTGAAATCTATCCATGTTGTTGCAAATGGCAAAATTTCATTCTTTAATTACAGCTGAGTATATACACATGCACACACACACATATATGTATACATGCACACATATATGCTCTACGTCTTCTTTATCCATTCATCTGTTTCATCTGTTGGCACACAGGCTGCTTCCATATCTTAGCAATTGTAAATACTAGGGGGTGTTTATCTTTTTGAATTAGTATTTTGGGTTTGTTTTGTTTTCAATATATATACTCAGGAGTAGAATTGCTGGGTTATATGGTAATTCCGTTTTTAGTTTTTTGAAAAACCCTCATACTATTTTCCACATTGGCTGCACCAACTTACATTCCCACCAACAGTTTATAGGGGTTCCCTTTTTCCACATCCTTGTTAACATGTTATTTGTGTTCTTTTTGGTGACAGCCATTCTGACATGTGTAAGGTGATAGGCCATTGTGGTTTGGATTTGCATCTCCCAGATGACTAGTGATGCTGAACATCTTCTCATGGGCCTATCGGCCATCCTCATGTCCTCTTTGGAGAAATTTCTATACAGGTCTTCTGTTCATTTTTTAACTGGCTTGATTGGATTTGTTGATGTTGACTTGTGTCAGTAGTTCATATATTCATTATTAAGTCCTTATTGTTCATATCATTTGCAAAAAAATTTCTCCCATTCAGTAAGCTGTCCTTCATTTTTTTTGTGGATGGTTTTCTTTGCTTTAAAAGTTAATTAGCCCCCATTTGTTTATTTTTGCTTTTATTTCCTTTGCTTTGGGAGACAGAGTCAAAAGAAAAAATATTGCTATAATTTATGTCCAAGAGTATTTTGTCTATATTTTCTCTAGGAGATTTAGGGTTTCCAATCTAAAATTTAGGTTTTTTAATCCATTTTGAGCTTATTTATATATGATGTTAGAGAATGTTCTAATTTCATTATTTTACATGTAGCTAATTTTCTGAACAATTATTGATGAAAATATCTTTTCTCTATTATATGTTCTTAGTTTCCTTTGTCATAAACTAATTGACCATAAGTGGGTAGATTTAAGTCTGGGCTCTCTATCCTGCTCCACTCATGTATGTGTATGCTTTTGTGTCAATACCACACTGTTTTTATTAATCTAGCTTTGTATTTTAGTCTAAAGCATGATAGCTCAAGTTTTGTTCTTCTTTTTCAATATTATTTTGGCTATTCAGGGTCTTTTGTGTTTCCACACAAATTTTAAAATTATTTTTTCTAGTTATGTTAAAAATGCCCCAATATTATGAAAGAGATTGAATGGAATGCATAGATTACCTTGGGTATGATGGTCATTTGAACTAACAATTCTTTCAATCCATGAACATGGCATTTTTTTACATCTGTTTGTGTCATCTTCAATGTCTTTAACCAGGATCTAATAGTTTTCAGAGTATATATCTGTATTATGTTGACCTTATAAAAGTAGTTCAGAAGTATTCCTTCCTCTTTAATTTTTGGAATATGTTGAGAAGGATAGGTGTTAACTCTTTGCATGTTTGGTAGAATTCACCTGTGAAGCCATATGGTACTGGACTTTTGTTTGCTGGGAGTTTTTTAGATTACTGATTCAATTTCGATACTGGCAATTCATCTGTCCCTATTTTCTGTTTCTTTCTGGTTCAGTTTTGGGAGATTGTACATTTCTAGGAATTTGTCTTTAAGGTTGTCCCTTTAGTTGTTAAGTTATTCATAATGATGTCTTATGATCAGTTTTATTTCTGTGGTGTTAGCCGTAACTTTTTCATTTCTGATTTTATTGATTTGGGCCTCTCTTTTTTCTTGATGTATTTGGCTAAAGTTTTATCATTTTTTTTTATCTTTTCAAGGAACCAGGTCTCAGTTTTATTTATTTCTGCTCTGATTTTTATTATTTCTTTCCTTCTGCTAACTTTAAGGTTTTTGGCTCTTATTAATTCACTTAGATATAAGTTTAGGTTTATTTAACTTTTTTCTTAAAAAGCTGTATTCTATCGATTTGGATTGTTGTATTTTTGTTTTCATTTGGCTCCAAGTATTTTTTATTTCCTCTTTGATTTTTACAGTGATTTATTGTTTAGCAACAATATTGATATATTTGGCCTCTACATGTTATGTTTTATGCAGTTTTTTCTTATAGTTGACTTCTAGCCTGATTCTTTGTGATAGGTAAGATGTTTGATATTATTTCAATTAAATGGCCTAACATGATTTCTTGGAGAATATTCTATGTGCAGTTGAAAAGAATGTAATATTCTGATTCTTTTTGATGACTATATAAACATATATATATGAACTATATATATATATATATAGTTCATTTATTGTAATGTGTCATTTAAGATACAAGTTTTCTCATTGATTTTTGTGTCTTCCATCACTTCCATTGATGTAAATGGAGTGTTAAGTCCCTGGATATTACTATTTAACTGTTGTGTAAATGTCTTTCTCCCTTTATGTATATTAACATTTATTTATATATTTAAGTGCCATGATGTTAGTTGAATGTATATGTACAATTGTTATGTCTTTTTCTTGGATTGATCCCTAGATAATTATGTGATGCTCTCTTTGCCTCTTGTAAGAGTCTTTAAAGTACATATATTTTTTCTGATATGAGTATTGCTAATGGTGGTGTTTGTATGCATTCAGCTACTCCATGTTTTTTGATAGCATTTAGTCTATTTATATTTAATTATTGCTATTTATGTTTTTATTGCCATTTTGTTAATTGTTTTGTGGCTGTTTTAGCAGGTCTTTTTGTTCCCTTCTTTTATTTTCTTGTGATTTGGTGACCCTCTTTAATGTTATATTTGGAATCATTTTTCTTTTGTGTATCTATTACAGATATTTGGTTTGGGGTTACCATGAGGTTTTTATATAGCAATATGTATACATGACTATTTTAAGTTGCTGATGTCTTAATTCCAATTGTATTTTTAAAACTCTACATTTGTACTCTCTTCCCTCTCATGATTACTGTTTTTGATATTATAATTTAAACGTAATTGTTTCCTACACTCCTTAACTGCTTATTGTGGATATAGATGATTTTACTACTATTAACCTTTCTATTAGCTTTCCGCATGGATGATTTCCTACCTTTACTAAATGTTTGCCTTCCCCAAGGACCTCTTTTCTTTCATTATTTTCATGTTTCTCATTTCCCTTTTCTTTTTTGCTTAGAGAAGTTCTTTAGCATTTCTTATAAAGCTGGTTTAGTGGTGCTGAATTATTTTAGATTTGCTTACCTGTGAAGTTTTTAACCTCTTTTTCAAATATGGATGAGAACCAAACAAACTAAGTATATTTGCTACTCCTTCAAGCTTGTAAATTTTGTACTGAAAAATCACCCAATAGCCACAAAGGAGTTTTCTTGTTGCTTTTCCCTTTCTTCTTCAAATAGTCTCTCTTTAACTTTAGTTTTTGCATTTTAATTACAATTTGTTTTGGTGTTCTCCTCTTTGGGATTCTCTGTGCTTCCCGGACTTGGGTGACTGTTTCCTTTACCAGGTTATGTAAGTTTTCAGCAGTTTTATCTTCAATTATATTCTCAGCCTCTTGCTCTCTTTCTTCTCCTTCTGGGATTCCTATAATGCAAAGGTTAAGGTGTTTAAAGTTGTTCCAGAGTTCTTATTACTTTTAAGCATTTTCTTTCTCTTTAGCAACAGTGATTTCCATTAGTTTATTCCAGTTTGCTGATCTGTTCCTCTGTATCATTTAGCCTACAATTGATTCTTTCTAGTGTACTTTTTATTTCTATTATTGTATTCTTCATCTGTTTGCTTGTTCTTTATATTTTCTGTCTCTTTCTTAAAAACTTCTAACTCCTCACACTATGCATCCATTCTTCTCCCAAGTTCTTTTTTTTATATATAATTTTTTTATTTTCCCACTGTACAGCAAGGGGGTCAGGTTATCCTTACATGTATACATTACAATTACATTTTTCCCCCACCCTTTTCTCCCAAGTTCTTAAATCATCTTTACAATCACTACCATGAACTCTTTGTAAGGTAGATTGCCTTGTCCACTTTACTTAGATCTTTGGTGGGTTTTATCTTGTTTAGAATATATTGCTCTGTCACCTCATTTTGCCTAGCTTGCTATTTTTATGTATCTGGTAGGCTGTTGTTACCTGACCTTGAAGAAGAGACCTTCTGTAGAAGACAGCCAATGTGTCCCAGCAGTGCCCTGTTTTCTCATCACCAGAGCTAAATGCTCTAGGGGTCCTCCCAAAAAGGGCTGTATGCATCTTTTTATTGTGGCATACTGACTATTTGGACATTTTGGCAGCCTTTGTTGGACCCCAATTCATGTGGTTTCCAGGTTCTGCCATGTGCAGAGGCTGCCAGCCACTGGTTGTCAGGACTGGGTCATGAAGCAACTGACTTAGAAACTCTGGGGTGGCCCAGGGCTGCTACTGTGCTCCTGCCTGGTGAAGCCAGGATCCAAGAGACTTGGGTCTGTGTTTCCTACCCACTGGTGTTTAGTTGCAATGCCCAGGAATCTCGGAGAAGGTGTCAGATCACTGGTGGGTGAGGCTGGTTCCTGACACATTGGATTAGAGGTCAAGAGTGCCTGGAAGCTTGTGTTGGCCTTCTAGTGAGTGGGGCTGAGAACTTTCCCAGGGAAGAGTCTGGCCTCCTGGTAGGTGGGCCAGGACCACAGACTGCAGTGCTGCTTTCTTTTGGCTGGTGTCTGCCCACTGGTGGGTTGAGCTGGGTGCTAAAGTCTCTGACTATGGAGCCTTTAGGGTTTCAGGGTTAATGTCTATATATTGAACATGCGGCTAGAGTGTCTAGTGTGCAGAGCTGTGTCCTCATGGGACCTTAAGGCAGCTGATGGATGTGGCCATGTCCTTTCCCAGTTAGTTGCTTGGACTGAGGCATCCCAGCTCTGGTATCTGCAGACTTTGGGAGCAGGACACGCTAGGTCCTGGAGCTAATGAAAGGAGCTCAAGGAAAAACTCCAAATGGTATTCCCAAACAGGTATTTGCAAGAAGATATGAAGAGGTCTTTTTATGCCTCCTCTGTTATGAATTATTTTGTTAGATTTACCATCAAAGAGATAAATAACACAGTATATTTTTTCTTCGATTACATATTTCCTATTTTTATGTTGTAGATACTACTAATGAAAAATAAAAGAAAGGCAGGAGGAAGGCCACAGGAAGGAGGAGGATAATCAAAGGTCCTGGATAATGATATATAAACTAAATTATTGGCTTCTGGCATAATTGAGATTTAATTGTTTTGCTTTACTTCAACCTGAACTTTGTATCCAAATTATTTCCCCAGGATACGAGCTGAATGGAAAAAAAATACCCAACTAAAATAGTAAATTTTCCATAACTGAATTACTTCATCATTCTTCAAATGATATACTAGGTGCTCACCACAAAGCCTATTCCTCAGGAATGTTTTCAATATTATTATTTCCCCCCAAAAGCAGTTTGAGAGAATCTTTGAATATGACAAAATCTATCATCCTTCAGTGAGTCAGAAAATGTATCAGTAGATTATCATTAAAATACAAATAAAAACGCTAGAAAAAAAAATCCTGATAGTCATATAATTATTTTCAAGTACTGGAGATATTTCTATTGTTTAATTTCTGCAAAATTAGGATTATGTCCAACACAGATTATTTTTTTTTTTGGAGTGAGTTTTTTGTGACTTTTCTGAGTCACAAAATTCTGGCTCAAGAGTTTATAATTGAACATATAGTAACAAAAACTAGCAGTTGGCCCATGAGAATTGGAAACAATTTTAACAACAGGTATGCCATAAAGGCCATAGATTAAGATGTCTGACCCATATTCTTGAGTTGATTTATGGATAACCTCACCAAAGAGAAGAAGCTAACTACTATATGATCATGACCACTTAGCCCTCAAACTAGCTGGAGCCTGAAGATTGATGATAACCACTGTGACATCAACCTATTACTTGCACCATCAACCAAAGAATTGCATATGAGCTGAATGAAATCTTGCAACTCTCTCTTACCTAGCCTTTAAACAAACATCCTTCCCTGAAATCCATCAGGGAGTTTAGTTTGAGCATTAGCCTCCCATACTCCTCGCTTGTGCTGGCAATAATGCTGTACCTTCCTTCACCACAACCTTCTGTCAGTAGTTCAGTTTTACTGTGTGCAGGAAAGCAGATTCAAGTTTAGTTTAGTAACATGAAGACTGAGCTAAATGGGATTCTATGCATATTTAAAGAGTTTTCCCAGAAGGTCTTTCTGACCCCTTCTTTTTGCATTATACGAAATAAAAGGTATTCATTATTTCTGAAGTTATTGAGCCCCTCCTTTGTTTGAGGCTCATGGTAGATTCCGATCAGAATGACTGCTAGACATGGGTTCAAAATCTCAGTGGTATTATATTTTAATGAGAAAGATATTCACTGGAAAGAAAACTGCAGTCTTGTTCTATGGAAAACTATAATACACCAAATTAGGAGTTCTCATTGTGGCTCAGCTGTAATGAAGCTGACTAGTATCCATGAGGACACAGCTTTGATTCCTGACCTTGCTCAGTGGGTTAAGGATCTAGCATTGCCATGAGCTGTGCTATAGGTCACAGAATCAGCTCAGATCCTGCATTGCTATGGCTGTGGCATAGGCCAACAGCTTCAGTTCCAATTTGACCCCTAGCCTGGGAATGTCCATATACCACAGGTACAGCCCTGAATTAAAAAAAAAAAAGTGATCAGACAACCTAATGTCTCTTAGGTGATGATAAAACAGTTTGGTCCATATAAGTTATTTCACTTACATCCATATTCTACAGTATTTACTTAAGCTGTCTTTTTAAAAATATAACACATTTTATTATGCTTTTAAAAGTTATAGTCATTAAGATTGTAATCCCATTTAGCTTAATAATAGGAAATATACATACAAAAACATGTCCTTTGGCTCCTTCACATGCCAAATACAAAAAGATCCAATCTTAAGGCAAATTGGTAAAAATGGGGCATTGGTATCAACAGACTTAACATTAATAAATAATTATAGGGACAATAGTAAACCATATAATGATGATGGTGATGATAATAAGAATAAAGTGCTGGTTATATCCTAAGTACACTCAGTAATAAAGTGCTGGTTGGGAGTCATTTTGATATGGCGGAAAAAAGAGGACACAGAGCTAACCTCCCCTGACAAACACATCAAAAATACATTTACATGTGGAACAATTCTCACAGACAACCCAATGGAAACTGGCAGAACTCCTATAAAATTCAAACGGCACAAAAGATTTCTATGTCACCAAGTAAGAAGGAAAGAAGATATAGATTTGAAACCTCCACCCGTGGGAGGGATATGAAAGGAAGAGAAGATCCACCCTAGGCACACCTCACTCTAGGCAGTAAACAGGTTGAATTAAACTGGATGTCCCAGTCTTGGGATCCTACCTGAAGGAGACAAGCCTATTTGGCTGCAAGGAGAACCACTGGGACATATAGAAGGTATGGAGAAGCCTAGACACTCCACTTGCAAAGAGTGTATGGGTGCTAGCTTGCCAACCAACATGGCAGAGAAATTCTTTACTGACAGCTGCCATCTCATCATGCTCCCCAATTCAAATAGGGTGAACATCCTAGCCCTGTTCATTCCACATTACAATTTGGCACAAGAGCTAGGCCAGCTAATTCCTGGGAAAAGATGGTTGAGGAATGAAGAGTCAACCCAGGAATGTGGGGCATGGTCCTATTGGAGTGGTGGTGGCCACTGAATGCAATTTCTCAAGTTGCACATTGGGAACCACCATGAGAGGCAGGCCTTCATCCAAACAAGCAAATGTTCCAGCTCTGCCTGCTTCACATCAGAGCCTGGGACTCAATTCGGAACAGGCAGGTAATGGGAGAAAGAGAGGATTTAGGGGCACAAGAAAGCTCAGAGGCCTGGGATATGGTTTACATAAGGTGCCAGCTTAATCAGTACTCCCAATGCAGCCCAGACCTTTGAAGACTGCACAGTTGTTTCAATCCCTACAGGCTTCAGGCTCGACCTCCTACCTCAGCTTATAAAATATTCTAGCCCCACCCACTCCATGCCATAGCTTTGCACTAGATAGGGAAATACAAGAGTGTAGAGGACATGACTTTGGGCTAGAAATGAGCAGAACTGTGGCTGCCTACACAGGCAATTAATCACAACTTTGTGAATGTACAAGGCTTACTAACTTCACAACTCCATTCTTTTGAGGCAAAACAACAACAACAAAAAGAAAACCACATCCAAAGCATAAGAAGACTACTTGAGCCTGAACTTCAGGGTTTCTGCTCCAGCAATTTGGGAGCAGATGTCACCCCTGACAGGGCAGCAACAGCCACAAAGCAGAAAGGAAGTAATGCCTCAAACAAGCAAAAACTGAAAGTACTCATATACTAAAGCTATTATATATAAAAAAAAATGTTGAAGGGTCTTCTTCAAATAGAGAAGAAGTGAGAAACTACCTGAAAGGGAAAAATTGCAATAGAAAATGAAAATATGCAGTAAGAATTGCAGATCACTCAAGCCAGTATATCAGTTAAAAAAATTACAAAAGCGACCACAACTATAATAAATAGTAAAATGATAAGCATGAAGATATAAAATAGGGCACCAAAACCACAAAATGAGGAGGGGAGTAAAAAAGGATAGATCTTTTAGAATGTGTTTGAACTTCAATGATTATCAGTTTAAAGCAACTAGATATAATTATGGATCAAAATGCATGAATGACACAGAAATGAAAAATTTTAAAAAATCAATCACAGTAGACTCCCCCCCAAAATAGAAAGGAACTCAAACATACTACAAAAGAGAATCATCAAATCACAAGAGGAAAAATAAAAAGAAGAAATGAAAAAAGTAACTATAAAAAACATAAAGTGATAAGAACATATACATCAATAATTACTTTAAATATCAATTAACTACATGTTCAAATAAAAGACATAGGATATCTTATGGGATAAAAAACAAGACTCTTCAATATGCTGCCTTGAAGAAATTCACTTCAGGGTGAAAAGCACATTCACTGAAAGTGAGGTAATGAAAGAAAAAAATATTTCAAATGGAAACTACAAGAAAGTGGGGATAGCACTACTCATATCAGAAAAAAAAAGACTTTAAAACAAAGTCTATAACAAAGAAAGGTGCTATGTAATGTTTAAGGGATCAATAAAAGAAGATATTAAACTCATTAGGATATATGAACCAATACAGGAATACTTAATGTATAGAGCCATAGTAAGATGCATAAATGGAGAAATTGACAATAATACAATAACAGTAGGAGACTTTAGCACCCCACTTACATCAATGAACATATCATTCAGATGGAAAATTAAAAAGTTAACAGAGATTCTAAATGGCAGAATAACTAGTTAGATTTAACTGATACCTACAGGACACTACATCCAGAAAAAGCAGAATACACACTTTTTAAAGTAAAATGGAACATTCTACAGGATACACAGTAGGTTATACAGTAGTTTATACAGTAAAGAGATATCAATTATACCCAGCATCTTTTATGAGCACAATGATATGAAATTAGAAATTTCCTACAGAAATAAAACCAGGAAAATAACAAACACATGGACACCAAACAACATGCTACTAACAAAAGCAATGGGTCAATGATGAAATCAAAGAATGCCTTGAGGAAATGAAAATGAAAGCAAAACTTTAACAACTCCATGGGATGCAGCAAAAACAATTCTAAGAGAATGTTCATAGAATACAGGCCTCCTTCAAAAGATAAGAAAAATCTCAATAAATGACATAATCTACTACCTAAAAGAATAAGAAAAAGAATATCAAAGCCCAAAGTGGAGGACATAATAAAGACCAGAGAGAAAATAAGCAAAAATAGAGATTTTAAAAATTGAAAACAGAAACAGTAAAACCAAGACCTAGTTTTATGAGAAGATAAACAAAATTGACAAATATTTACCCAGGCTTACCAAGAAGATAAGAGGAATCAAGGAACAAAAAGAAATGAAAGAGAAGTAACAGCCAATACCACAGAAATATTAAAAAAAAAAGCATAAGAGAATATTATGAACAGTTAAATGCCAAAAAATTAGACATCCTGTAAAATGGACAAATTTCTAGAAACATACAGACTGACAAGCCAGAATTAAAAAGAAACAGAAAATGTGAATAGATCGATCACTATTACTAGAAGTAAAATAGGATTTGTAATTGAATACAGAGTAATGAATTAGTGACTTGGAAGATAGAAAATGGATATCACCCTATCAGGACATTAGACAGAAAACTAAGTTAAAAAAAAATGAAAGCAATATAAGAGATCTATGAGATAGTATAAAGTGGGCCAATCTATGCATATCAGGAATTCCAGAAGGAGAAGAAAAAGAAAAGGAGATTGAAAATATGTTGGAAGAAATTATGTCTGCAAACTTTCCAAATCTAAAACAGATATCAAGATACAGGAAACTCAGAAGGCCCCAAACAAGTTGAACCCAAACAGGCACAAACCAAGGCATATTACAATAAAAATGCTAAAAATTAAAGAGAGGATTCTAAAGGCAGCAAGAGAAATACAATGTATTAATTATAAGGGAAGCCCACATAAGGCTATCAGATGATTTCTCTATAGAAACACTACAGGCCAGAAGAAAGTGGTAATATATAATCAAAGTTCTAAATGAAATTAAAAAAAAATGCAGCCTAGAATACTCTACCCAGGAAGAATATCATTTAAAATAGAAGAAATAGGAGTTCCCGTCGTGGCACATTGTTTAACGAATCTGACTGGGAACCATGAGGTTGCAGCTTTGATCCCTGGTCTTGCTCAGTGGGTTAAGGATCCAGCATTGCCATGAGCTGTGGTATAGGTTGCAGACATGGCTCAGATCCCATGTTGCTGTGGCTCTGGAGTGGGCTGGCGGCTATAGCTCTGATTAGACCCCTAGCCTGGGAACCTCCACATGCTGCAGCTGTGGCCATAGAAAAGGCAGAAAGACAAAAATAAATAAATAAATAAAAATAAAAGATAAAATAGAAATAAATGTTCACCATCACTAATTATTAGAGAAAGGCAAATCAAAACTACTATGAGGTACCACCTCACACCAGTCAGAATGGTCATCATTAACAAGTCAACAAATAACAAATGCTAGAGAGAGTATGGAGAAAAGGTGGGAATGTAAATTGGTACAACCACTATGGAAAACACTTATAGAGGTACCTTAGAAAATTAAATACAGAACTACCATATGAATCAGCAACCCCCCTCTTGGGCATAGATCCAGACAAAACTTTCATTGAAAAAGATAAATGCATCTGCTCTATGCTCATTGTAGCACTACTCACCATAGCCAAGACATGGAAACAACCTAAGTGTCCACTGACATATAAATGGATTAAGATGTGGTACATACACACAGTGGAATACTACTATGCCATAAAAAATAGTGTCATTTGAAGCATTATGGATAGAACTAGAAATTCTCACACCAAGTGAAGTATGTCAGAAAGACAAATACAATATGATTTCACTTTTTATGTGGAATCTAATGTATGACACAAATGAACCTTTCCTCAGAAAAGAAACTCACGGACTTGGGAGAACAGACTTGTTCCCAAGGGGGAGATAGTGGGATGGATTGGGAGTCTGAGGTTAATAGATGCAAGCTATTGCATGTGTAGTGGATACACAATGAGATCCTGTTGTATAGCATGGGAGACTGTATCTAGTCACTTATGATAGAACATGACAGAGGATAATGTGAGAAAAAGAATGTGTATATATATGTGTGTGTGTGTGAGATGAGGTCAATTTGCTGTACAGTAGAAATTGACAGAACACTGTAAACCAACCATAATGGAAAAAAATCATCATTAAAATTTTAAAAAAAGGAAATGTCAAGACACTTTACTTTCAACATGTGGTGCTAAGTAAGCTGGACATGCAAATAAACAAAATTAGAAAATTTCCTCATACCATATACAAAAATGAACTTGAAATGGATTAAAAACCTAAACTTAAGACATGACACCATAAAACTCCTTCAAGAAAACAGGCAAAATTCTTTGACATAAATTGTAGGACTATTTTCTCCCAGGGTAAAAGAAATAAAGGCAAAAATAAACAAGTGGGACCTAATTAAATTTAAAAACCTTTGTGCACTGAAGGAAACCATAAACAAATCAAAGAGAAAACATATCAAATGAGAGAAAATATCTTTAAATGATTCTACCAACAAGGGGTTAATATCCCAAATATACAAAGAGCCTATACAAATCAGTATTTTAAAATAAATCAACTTAAAATATGCAGAAGGCATAGACTTTCTTTTCAAAAAAAAAACCATACAGCTAGCTTAAAGCATATGAAAAAATGTTTTCATTACAAGTCACTAGAGAAATGCCAATCAAAACCACATTGCCAAGAAAACAAAACAAAACAAAACAAAAAAAACAGGGAGTTCCCGTCGTGGCGCAGTGGTTAACGAATCCGACTAGGAACCATGAGGTTGCAGGTTCGGTCCCTGCCCTTGCTCAGTGGGTTAACGATCCGGCGTTGCCCTGAGCTGTGGTGTAGGTTGCAGACGCGGCTCGGATCCCACGTTGCTGTGGCTCTGGCGTAGGCCGGTGGCTACAGCTCCGATTCAACCCCTAGCCTGGGAACTCCATATGCTGTGGGAGCGGCCCAAGAAGTAGCAACAACAACAACAACAACAACAACAACAAAAAGACAAACAACAACAACAACAAAAAGACAAAAGACAAAAAAAAACCAATAACACACATTGCAGTATCACTGCATACCTATTAAAATGACTTACCCAATGTGTACAAATAACAAATGCAGGAGTAAATATGAAGAAAAGAGAACTATCATACACTCTTGGTAGAAATTAAAATTGGTATAGTCCCAGAATGGCCATCATCAAAAAGTCTACAAACAATAAATACTGGAGAGGGTGTGGAGAAAAGGGAACCCTATTACACTTTTGGTGGAAATGTAAATTGGTTCAACCACTATGGAAAACAGTATGGAGGTTGCTCAGAAAACTAAAAATAGAATTACTGTTTGATCCAGCAATCCAACTCCTGGGCATCTATCCAGAGGAAACCATGACTTGAAAAGATTCATGTACTCCAGTGTTCATTGCAGCGCTATATACAGTAGACAAGACATTGAAACAATCTAAATGTCCACTGACATAGGAGTGTATAAAGAAGATGTGGTACACATACATGATGGAATATTACGCAGCCATTAAAAGAAAAGAAATAATGGCATTTGCAGCAACATGGATAGACTTAGAAATTATCATAATAAGTGAAGTTAGACAGTGAGACACCAATATCATATGTTATCACCTACATGTGGAATCTAAAAAAAAAAAGATAAAAAAAAGAGCACAATGAACTTCTTTGCAGAATAGATACTGACTGACAGACTTTGAAAAACTTATAGTTTCCAAAGGACACAGGTTAGGGGGTGGGGGATGGGCTGGGGGTTTGGGATGGATATACTATAAAATTGGGTTGTGGTGATCGTTGTAAAACTATAAATGTAATAAAATTATGTGAGTAAAAAAATAAAAACAAAATTGTTAGGCACCATGGAATATGGTATGGAGTTTCCTTTAAAAAATAAAAAGTGAAGTACCAGTGACCCAGCAATTCCACTTTTGTGTATATATCTGGCCAAAAAACCTCTATTAATTTGAAAAGACATATACATCCCACTATTCACAGCAGCCATACTTATAATACTTATAATATGGAAACAACCTAAGTGCACATCAACAGATAACTGAATTAAGATGACAGATGGAATATTTTTCAGTCAAAAAAAGAATGACATTTGCCATTTGCAGCAACATGGATGGAACTAGAGAATATTATGGCAAGTGAAATAAATCAGACAGAAATAGACAAATCCTATATATCACTTATATGTAGAATCTAAAATAATAAATACAAAATATACAAAACAGAAACAGACTCACAGACAGAGAAAAAAAAACTTATAGTTACCAAAGGGGAAAGGTGGAGGAGGAGGGATAAATTAGGAGTATGGGTTTAACACATACAAACTAATATACTTAAAACTGATAATCGATACTATATATAGATATATAGTATATATAGATACTAGACATAGATATATAGATACTAGATACTTATATATAGTATATACTATATATACTATATATATATATACTATATAGATACTATTAACAGAGGGAACTATATTCAATATAGTATAATAACCACAGCAGATCAAGATGATGGAGGAGTAAGATGTGGTACTCAACTTCTCCCACAAACAGATCAAAACAAACAATCTACATGTAGAATGATTCACACAGAACATCTACTTAACACTGGCAAAAGCCCTTAAATTCCAAAAAAGGCAAGAAATCCTCCATTTAACTTGGCAGAAAAAAAGAGGGGGAAAAAGGAGAGAGGGAGAATAGGAAAAAAAGAAAACAATCACTATGGGTACCAGCACACCTGAGAGGGAGCTATGAAAGAGGAAAGGAATTCACACCCTGGGAGGTCACCTAACTGCCAAGGAGATCAGCTGAGACAGAGAGGTAAACTATGGAGAAAAGCTCAAAAGCTGGATTGAGGAGGGCAAAGCAGAGAGAGATCATCACAAGCCATTGGTACCACTGCCCCCACACACCACAGTCTGAGACACAGGCTCCAGAGGTCAGTTCCAGGAGGGAAAGGACCATCATAGGAATATCTTTCTCTGCACATGTGTGGATCTTGGGCAGCAGGGAACCTCTTGTATAGGCTAATGGCAGTGGGGTGCCTCTTGCATGGGCTATGGGTGGCAGGGGAAAACCATGGCAGCCATCTCAGACTCCAGAGGTAGGTGTGGCTCGATACCACTAGGGGTCCTTGAACAGGCACCACCTGCAGTCCCAGTCACCTCAAAGGTCAGTCCAGAGGAGGGACCACCTATACTTGCCTGAGGGTCAGTGCCACTTTCCAGGGCCCTGGGACCAGGAGCAGCCTGCACCACCTTCCTGAGGGTTCCTGCCATACTGAAGGACACAGCAACCAGGCACTGGTTACTATCCTGACCCACTGCCTCCATCTCCATAGAAGCAACAGCAGGACATACAGCAGCACACCCCATGTAAAAAAGGATAACAGCATGCATGCACTGTGGAAAGATTCAGTAAACATCTAAACCAAAAGAGGCGTGCGTGCATGCACGCACATACACACACACGCACACACACACACACACAAAAGTAAGCCCTCACAAACTACCCAGGGTTCTCTCACATACAAATAGCCCTCTAGGACTACAGTAGTTGTTTTCCCTACATTCTAGGAATAAGAAAAATATAGGCAAATCAAAGAAGCGCAGGAACCATTCCCAGTTAAAAGAACAGAATTCCCCTGAATGGGCAAACAATGAAACAGACCTCTCCAGTCTAAGAAACACTGAGTTCAAAAAGGAGATAGTGAAAATATTGAAGGAATTAAGAGTGAATGCAAAGGAATTAAGAGTAGATATGGAGAGTAATGCAGATTACATTAGAGAGGAACCAGAAAATATAAGGAGCCAAGAAAAATTAGAAAATTTATTTGCAGAGTTTCAAGCTGGGTTAAAGGTGTTGAAGAGCAGAATGAATAGTGCAGAGGAATAAATAAATGACTTGGAAAATAGAATAATGGAAATCACCCAATCAGGACAGTGGACAGAAAACCAAATGGAAAACATGAAAGCAATATAGGACAGCTATGGGGTAATATAAAGCAGGCCAATCTACACATAATATGAATTCCAGAAGGAGAAGGAAAAGAAATGGCAATTGAAAATATATTTGAGGAAATTATGGCTGGGAACTTTCCAAATTTAAAGGAAATAGATATCAAGATACAGGAAGCACAGAGGGCCCCAAACAAGTTTAACTCAAATAGCCATCACCAAGACATAATAAAAATAGCAAAAGTTAAAGGAGAAGATTCTAAAGGCAGCAAGAGAAAAACAGAGTTAATTGTAAGTGAACCTCCATAAGGCTATAAACTGATTTCTCTACAGAAACACTGTAGGCCAAAAGAGAATGGCAAGATATATTCAAAGTTCTAAAAGGAAAAAAATTTGCCACATAGAATACCAAGAAAGAATATCATTTAAATAGAGGGAGAATTAAGCATTTCCCCAACAAACGAAAACTAAAATATATATATATATACATATAGTAATACTAAACCCATTCTAAAAGAAATACTGAAAGTTCTCCTCTAAATAGGAAAGAAATAAGATACAAGATAGAAGAACTCATTTAAATAAGCCAGTATTCAGTTCTAAAAGGGGGAGGAAAAAAAAAACTATTTGTGAAAGCAATGATAAACATAAGGAACTGCACAAGGATTAACATGAAGATGTAAAAAAAAGGACATCAAAATCATAAAATGTGGGGAAGGAAAGTAAGAAAATGTAGACTCCCTTTTTAAAAATATTAATTAATTAATTAATTAATTTAGAATATATTTCAGCCTATATGACTATGAGACTAAAGCAAGCAGATATAGGAAGGGGTTACATACTATAATACTTGCAAAAAAGGCAACTATAAATCAAAACCAAAAAATACATTCACAAAAACTAAAGAGGATATAAGCATAAAGTAAAAGGAAATCATCCAGCCCCCCCCCAAAAAAAAACAAAAACAAAGAAGAAACAAAGAATCAACTGGCTAACAAGGTTTTAAATGGCTTAAATACATACATAATAATGATTACCTTAAATGTCAATGGTATGAATGCTGCAATCCAAAGACATAGAGTGGCAGACTGGGTAAAAAAAAACAAGAACTTACAATATGCTGCCTACAAGAGACTTACCTTAGGTTAAAGGACACATATAAATATAAATTGGAAGTGAGGAAATAGAAAAAGATATTTCATGTGAATGGAAAAGGCAGGAAAGTGGAAATTGCAATACACATATCAGAAAAAATACACTTTAAAACAAAGTCCATAAAGACAAAGAAGGACATTATTTAATAATAAAAGGATCAATTTGAAAAGAGGGTATTACACTCATCAGTATATATGCCTCTAATATAGGAGCACCCACATACACATAACAAATACTAACAGACATAATAGGAGAATTTAGCATCTTGCTCACATCAATGGAAAGATCCTCTAGACAGAAAATCAATAAGGCAACAGAGACCCTAAATGACACTGAAAAGCAGTTAGAATTAATTGATATTTTCAGGATATTACATCAAAAATAAAACCAAAATATACATTTTTTTTTCAAGTGCACATGGAACTTACCCAAGGATTGGCCATATACGGGGGCATAAAACTAACCTCAACAAAGTTAAGAATATAGAAATTATTTCAGCTATCTTCTCTGACCACAATGACATGAAACTAGAAATCAACCACAGGAAAAGAAACAAATAAACAAACAAAAAAAAACCTCACTAAGTGGAAACTAAACAACATGTTACAAAAAAAACACAGTGGTCAATGAGGAAATCAAAAGGGAAATTTAAAAATACCTCAAGACAAATGATAATGCAAATGCAATCATTCAAAATCTATTGGATGCCACAATCACAGTCATCAGAGGGAAATTCATAGTGATACAGGACTTCCTAAAAAAAAAAACAAACCTCAAATCTACAACTTAACAGACCACCTAAAAGAATTAGAAAAAGAAGAATAACAACCAGTAAAAAAATTAAAAAAAAAACTAATGTCAGTAGAAGGAATGAAATCATAAAAATAAGAGGGGAAATCAGTTAAAGAAAGATTCAAAAAACAATTAAAAACAAATCAATAAAACCAAGAGATGTTTCTTTGAAAGGGTTAAGTTCTAGCCACACTCACCAAGAAGAAGAACCCAAATAAACAAAATAAGAAATGAAAAAGAAATCTCAACAGATACTGCAGATATAAAATAAATAAATAAGTAAACAAATTTAAAAAGTAAAATAACACTATGAACAATTATATACCAACAAATTTGACAATCTAGAAGAAATGGACAACTTTCTAGAGACATACAGACTGCCAAAATTGAATCAAAAAGAAATATATCAATTGAACAGACTGATCACTAGAAATGAAATTGAATATGTAATAAATACACTTCCTACAAACAAAAGTCCAAGATTAGATGGCTTCACAAGCAAATTCTACCAAACATACAAAGAACTTATAATCATCCTTCTTAAAATTTTCCAAAATGTTGAAGAAGAAAGAAAAATCCCAAAGATATTCAATGATGCCACCATCACCCTAATACCAGAACCAGATAAAGACACTACCAAAAAGAAAATTATAGGCTAAGACCTTTGATGAGGATAGACACAAAAATTCTGAACAAAAATTTTAGCCAGCCAAATCCAATAGCACATGTCAAAGATCATAAACCACAACCAAGTGGGATTCATCCCTAGTTCACAAGTATGTCTCAGCATATGCAAATCAAGCAATATCATACACTGCATTAACAAAAGAAAAGTCAGAAACTACATGATCATATTAATAGATGCAGGAAAAAGCATTTGCAAAATCCAAAATCCATTCGTGATAAAAAATCTTACCAAAGTAGGTATAGAAGGAACACACCTTAGCATAATAAAAGCCATTTATGACAAACACACAGCCAATAAAATACTAAATGAAGAAAAGCTGAAAGTCTCCCTGCTAAAATCTGGAATAAAACAAGGATGCCCACTCTCACCACTTTTATTCAACATAACATTGGAAATCCTAGTCACAGCAATCAGACAAACAAAAGAAATAGAAAGTGTCCAAATTGGAAGAGAAGAGGTAAAATTGTCATAATATGCAAATGGCATGATACTATATATAAAAAACCCTAAGGACTCCACACAAAAACTAATCAAATTGATCAAGGAATTCAGCAAAGTAGCAGGATACAATACAAACATTTGGAAATCAGTTGCATTTCTGTATACTAAAAATGAAATATTATAAAAGAAATATAAAAATACAATACCTTTTGAAATTGCCCCCCACCCCAAATATTAAATACCTAGGAAGAAACATGACCAGGGATGTGAAAGACTTGTATGTTGAAAACTATAAAATGTTAATCTAGGAAATTAAAGACGATTTGAAGAGATGGAAAGATATCCCATGCTCCTTGGTGGAAGAATTAATATCATAAAAATGGCCATACTACCCAAAGCAATCTACAGATGCAATGCCATCCCTATCAAATTACTCATGACATTTTTCACAGAACTACAACAAAAAATCCAAAAATTTATATGGAACCACAAAAGACCCAGAATTGCCAAAGCAATTCTGAGGAACAAAAACCAAGCAGGAGGCATAACTCTCCCAGACTTCAGGCAACATTACAAAGACAGTGTAGTACTGATACCAAAACAGACATACAGACCAAAGGAACAGAATAGAGAACCCAAAAAGAAACCCAGACACCTATGGTCATTTAATCTTCAACAAAGGAGGTAAGAATATAAAATGGGAAAAAGACAGTCTTTTTAGCAAGTGGTTCTGGGAAAAGTGGACAGCCTCATGTAAATCAATGAAACCAGAACACACCCTCACACCATGCACAAAAACAAACTCCAAATAGCTTAAGGATTTAAATGTAAGACAAGACACCATCAAACTCCTAGAAGAGAACATAGGCAAAACATTATCTGACATCAACCTTACAAACTTATTCTTAGGTCAGTCTCCCAAGGCAACAGAAATAAAAGCAAAAATAAACCAAAGGAACCTAGTTAAATTTACAAGATTTTGCACAGCAAGGGAGACCATAACGACAACAAAAAAGGCAGCTTACAGAATGGGAGAAAATAGTTTCAAATGATGCAACTGAAAAGGACTTAATCTCTAAAATATAAAAACAATTTATACAACTCAATGGCAAACAAAACAACAACCCAACTGAAAAATGGGTTGAATAGACATTTCTCTAAAGATATACAGGTGGCCAACAGGCACATGAAAAAAGGCTCACCATCACTAATTATTAGAAAAATGCAAATCAAAACTACCATGAGGTACCACCTCACACCAGTCAGAATGGTCATCATTAATAAGTCCACAAATAACAAATGCTGTAGAAAGTGTGGAGAAAGGGGAATCCCCCTGTACTGTTGGTGGGAATGTAAACTGGTACAACAATTATGGAAAACAGCATGGCAGTACCTCAGAAAACTAACAATAGAACTACCATATGACCCATCAATCCCACTCTTGGGTATATATCCAGAAAAAAACTTTCTTTGAAAAAGATACATGGACCTGTATGTTCATTGCAGCACTATTCACAATAGCCAAGACATGAAAAAAAACTTATGTGTCCACTGACATATGAATGTATTAAGAGGATGTGATACATATACACAATGGAATATGACTTAGCCATAAAAAGAACAAAATAATGTCATTTGAAGCATTATGGATAGAACTAGAAATACTAAGTGAATTACATCAGAAAAGGAAAGACAAATACCATATGATTTCACTTTTTATGTGGAATCTAATATATGGCAGAAATGAACCTATCTATAGAAAAGAATCAAACTCGTGGATATGGAAAACAGACTTGTGGTTGTCAAGGTGGAGGGAGAGGGATTGGGATGGACTGGGAGTTTGGGGTTAGTAGATGCAAACTATTAGAGTGGATAAGCATGAGATCCTGCTGTATACCACAGGGAACTATATTTGGCCCCTGGTGATGGAACATGATGTAAGGTAATATAAGAAAAAAAATGTGTTTATATCTCTAACTGCATTACTTTGCTGTACAGTAGAAATTGATGGAACATTGTACGCCATTGTAATAAAATTTTTTAAAAAATTATCCTATTACGTAAAATAATCTCATTTACATATATGTCACTTTACATCTGAAACTAACACAATATCTTAAATCAACTATACTTCATTAAAGTGCTAGTTATATCCTCAGTTATTGAAAATGTCCTGTGTGTCAGACATGGCAGTTAAAGGTGACTTATTCTATTCTTATTAGGTTTAAGAGTCTAGCAAAGCACAAAACTATTGATAAATTCTAGTTAATCTGGAGAGTTAGTGAGAGCACCTCTGACAAGTAGCAGTAGAAACCTGAAGAAATATTGAGTCAAACTAAAAACATTTCTTGCAGGAGAAATAGTACACACAAAACTGGCCAGCTAGGAGGAAATAGACGAGCTGTTTAATGGGAAAATGGTTAGGAATGCCATTATGTCCTAACAGCAATTTTCCCCCAAATAACCTAGATCCAAATTTTATTTATTTCTATTTTATGTGATTCCTTTATTTTTTCAGAAGATTTTTATTAAGTTAATTACTAGGATTCTCAAATGGCATCACCCTGACTAATGGTTTCTCACAGATTACACTGAAATTTATTTGTTAAAAAATGCTTTTATATCTTGGTTTTAAAGTGTTTCTAGATCTTGTGATTCTGTGACTATAACTTATTCCAATGTTATTATAATCTGAAAATCCTGATAATCTTACAGATAGTGAAGTATGAACATCAAAATATATAAGGTATTATTTCAACATCCAATAAAAAGTGTAATTTCTTACAGTATTTCTATATCCATTTAAATAATATATGTCTTTTCAGAATGCTTTTATACAAAATTACTTTTTCTGTAGTTGTATGCTCAGATTTTATATGACAAGAAATTTATTAGACTATCAAGCTTTCAACTAGAACAGAATGGAAAAAAAATCTGAACAGAATGCAAAATGAAGATAAAACATCTTTTGTGACAGCTAAAACATAGGGTTTTCACAAGAACATCTTTGTTATTGATTCTTGAAAGCAAAAATCATTCCCACAATGGTAAGATCCTATTGGTTATAGCACTTAAAATCTTCCTTTTCCTCTCATTTCCAGAGTCTATCAGAATAGTTTAATATGAAGAGCAAAGATCTCAAGGAGAAAAAATTAAAACAAATTGCAAGAACTAGTTAAACATGTGTTTTTTTCAAATGATGTTCAATACTGCTTCAAGCTTTTTTCTATCATTTATTCTCGAATTACTACATAAGAATGCATTTGACATTTGCACTCCATCCTTTCCTCAAAGATTTACTTTTAGTTGTTAAAGAGAAGGGTAAGTGAATATGAGTATTCTAAGAACAGAGGTCTTTTTAAAAAATCACTGACAGTGTTATAAAACTGTAGTACAATATTATGCAGAACTAGTCAGGAATCAGGCTGACATGGAGCAAGAACTTTTAGCAGACTGAACAGAAACAAGGTAGAAAGGAACTGTCTTTTTCCCATTTTATGTTCTTTCCTCCTATGTCAAAAATTAATTGACCATAGGTGTCTGGGTTTATTTCAGTATTCTCTATTCCATTCCAATATCTGTATGTTTCTTTTGGTACCGCTACCACACTGTCTTGATGACTGTGGCTTTGTAATGTTGCCTGAAGTCTGGGAGAGTTATGCCTCCTGCTTGGTTTTTGTTCCTCAGAATTGCTTTGGCAATTCTGGGTCTTTTGTGGTTCCATATAAATTTTTGGATTTTTTGTTGTAGTTCTGTGAAAAATGTCATGGGTAATTTGATAGGGATGGCATTGAATCTGTAGATTGCTTTGGGTAGTATGGCCATTTTTATGATATTAATTCTTCCATCCAGGAGCGTGAAATATCTTTCCATTTCTTAACATCTTCTTTAATTTCCATGATAAATGTTTTATAGTTCTCAGCATATAAGAGAACTATACCTCCTTGGTCAGGTGTATTCCCAGCTATTTGATTTTTGGGGGTACAATTTTAAAATGTATTGTATTTTGTATTTGTTTTATAATATTTCATTGTTAGTATACAGAAATGCGACTGATTTTTGAAAGTTAATCTTATGGCCTGAGACTTTGCTGAATTTGTGGATCAGTTCGAATAGTTTTTGGGTTGAGTCCTTAGGGTTTCCTATAGACAGTATCATGTCATCTGCATACAGTGACAATTTATCTCATCTCTTCCTATTTGGATGCCTTTTATATTTCTTTTGTTTGTCTGATTGCTGTGGTTAGGACTTTCAGTACTATGTTGAATAACAGTGGTAAGAGTGGGCATCCCTGTCTTGTTCCAGATTTGAGTGAGAAGGCTTTCAGCTTTCTCCACTGAGTAATATATTTGCAGTGGGTTTTTCATAATTGGCTTTGATTATGTCAATGTTTGTTTCCTCTATTCCCACTTTGGGAAGAGTTTTGATCATGAATGGATGTTAGACATTGTCAAATGCTTTTTCAGCATCTATTGAGATGATCTTGTGGTTTTTTACTTTTGTTAATGTGATGTCTGACATTGCTTGATTTGCATATGGTGAACCATCCTTGTAAACCTGGGATGAATCCCACACCCTCACACCATGCACAAAAATGACCTCAAAATGGTTTAAAGAATTAAATATAAGACAAGAAGCCATCAAACTCCTGGAAGAGAACATAGGCAAAACATTCTGTGACATCAGCCTTTCTCAGGTCAGTCTCCAAACAGAAATAAAAGCAAAAATAAACCAATAGGACCTAATCAAACTGACAAGCTTTTGCATACCAGTAGAAAAAAAAATAATGTATTGGGGGAATAAAAAAAAAAACTCAAGTAAATAAAATAAGATTAATTAAAGTTGAATAAAATATAGTGAAGCAGAATCTGAGAAATTAACTTACACAAAAAATAGCAGTGATGCACAGGAGTATTTGCTTTCCTATCCTGAGAGGCAACATACAATGTAGTTTTTAAAAAGAAAAGAACTAGTGGATGCACGAGCTGGTGGGTGGGAGAAATAGAGAGAGGCTGATAGAAGTACAAACTTCCAGTTATAAGATGATTAAGGTCTGAGAATCTAATGTGTAACCCATGATGACTACAGCTGATAATACTCTATGGTATAAATGAAATTTGCTGAGAGAATAGAATTTAAACATTCATATACACAGAGAAAAGGAAAAAGGTAAATATGTGAGATTATGGATGTATTAATTAACTTGGTAGGGGGAATTCTTTCACAATGTATACAAGTGCCAAATCATCACATTGTACCCTTTAAATATCTTGAATTTCATTTGTTGATTTTATCTAACTAAAGCTTAAAAGAAAGAAAAAAATATTTGGAAAAAAAAAATAGAACAAGGTAAAAATCTTACTTCTACTTCCTACTTATGCAAATCAAAATACCTCTCAATCTCATGTCTAAAATGGAAACATATCCTCATACAAACTAGTTAATGAAGTCAAAAATGGGAAAGAAAAAACTAGGAAGAGTATCACTCTTATTAAATGTCAACCGTCTCTTTCCTTCCCTTTCTATATCTTTTCATTTCCATGGCCTTGTTTAGATTCTATCTCTTCACCTTTAAATTACAGCAAGTTATATTCTCCACATGTCCTGGTTTTCCCTCTGAATAATCTTATATCTGTGTCCATCTCTAGTGTGCGTAAAATCAATCTCATTTTATTCTTAGCCCATGAAGCTATAATGACTTACTCAATGAGTTAACCTACTCTCTAGAGTTTACATGGCCTTCTTTGAACTTGTTTTCTACTTTCTCATTCATTTTTATTTCTCCTTGTTAACTCACATGAATCCCAGCCAACTCTTTCCCTGTTATTCACATTGTCTTTACCATCTCCCCTATAATTTCACATCTTCAGAAAATTTTAAGACTCAATTGAAGGTCTAGCTCTTCCTTGAAACTATGTACTTGAGTATTTAGGCCTAAATGATTTCTTACAAATTTGATTTCTTATTACATTTATAACCAGAGCCATTAAAATATCTTTCCACATTTAAAAAAATTGAGAGAGTTTATTCCCACATATAGATAAGTTCCCAGAAGCAGAGAATTTTTATGCTGTTTTTTGTATCCATTATAGAGCCTAGCAGAGTTCTGAGTGAATGATTACTAATTCAATAAATAGTTAAAGATCAGTTATATCTGTAGGTTACATATAACTTTCTTAATAACTGGACTGCCCTTGAAATGTTATTCAGCAGAAGGTACTGATTAAAATAGTCTGCTCATTTACAACAAGAGAAGGTTTCCAGCTGATAGATTTTATTGCCTGTTATTTAGACAATCCAAACACTGTAACAGGGAGTATCTTGTAAACAAAATTTGCCTTGACTATTGGGCATAACCAGCTTTAACTGCTACTTTCAATCTCCCCTAAAGGCTCAGAGAGGAAATGAAATGTGAAGTGTTTAGTAGGGAGATGGACCAAAAATCAAGTTAGAGCAGAAAATAACTTAAGTTAAAAACAGAGAAAGACAGAAATCATTCATGCTCTAGGGATAATCTGCCCTATATTCCTTCACATTTTCCATTCATTCATATTTTGTACCATGCATGTTATATCCTCATGCTTTCAATATTTGTAAGTCTAAGTGTAACTTGCTATAAATCTTGTCTTCAAAGGGAAGTTTATACATTTTAGTTTTCAATGATTTATCTATTCCTAGATCTTATCATTTGGATAGTCAAAGCCTGCCTACCTCCTTCCTTTGTCCCACCATAGTAATTTATAGGGTTGAGTTAAACAAACAAAATAAAGAAAGAATGAAATGTGTTCACAAAAGAGAAAGGTATCCATGGGTGAGTCAGAGAGTCACTGGTGACTAAAACATCAGACATAAGCTTTTTTTTTTCTTCTCCAGGTTATAATAAAGAACAACGAAAGACAGGCTGATAGAAGCATGCCTATATAACTTGAGATGCTACTCAGCAAACTGAAAAGAAAGGATTTTGCCATATACATCTTGTGGGTAATCTAGAATTTTACCATGATAGAATTACAAGGTTAGAGTCAAATTTAGAAATAATCTTACTCAAACTTTTAAATAATACTCTGTATATTAAATTATAAAGATTAAGTTGCACATCTATAAAATATGGATAACCATATTTGCTCCTTGATTTCTATGATGATTGCAATAAAAACTATAAATGAGACTTGTGAATTGCAATTACAAGTTTTATACATGAATTTTTTTTATTTTTAATTATTTTTTGTTATTTCCCAAATATGATTTTTTTCTACTGTACACCATGGTGACACAGTTATACATACATGTACACATTCTTTTTTATCACATCATCATGCTCTATCATAAGTGACAAGACATAGTTCCCAGTGCTACACAGCAGGATCTCATTGCTAATCCATTCCAAAAGCAATCGTTTGTGTCTATTAACCCCAAGCTCCCAATCCACCCCAGTCTCTTCCTCTCCCCCTTGGCAACCCCAAGTCTATTCTCCAAGTCCATGATTTTCTTTTCTGTGGAAAAGTTCATTTGTGCCCTATATTAGATTCCAGATATGTGATATCATATGGTATTTGTCTTTCTCTTTCTGACTTACTTCACTCAGTATGAGAGTCTCTAGTTCCATCCATGTTGCTGCAAATGGCATTATTTCATTCTTTTTATGTATAAGTAGTATTCTATTGTGTGTGTGTGTGTGTGTGTATCTTCACAATCCAATCATATGTTGATGGACATTTGGGTTGTTTCCATGTCTTGTCTATTGTGAATAGTGCTGCAATGCACAAGGGAAGTTTTGTCCAGATATATGCCCAAGAGTGGGATTACTGGGTCATAAGAAAGTTCTATGTATAGTTTTCTAAGGTACCTCCACACTGTTCTCCATAGTGGTTGTACCAGCTGATATTCCCACCAACAGTGCAGAAGGGTTCCCTTTCCTCCACACCCCCTTCATCATTTGTTATCTGTGGACTTAATGATGGCCATTCTGACTGGTGTGAGGTGGTATCTCATGATAGTTTTGATTTGGATTTCTCTAATAATCAGTGATGTGGAGCATTGTTTCATGTGCTTGTTGGCCATCTGTATGTCTTCCTTCAATAAATTTCTATTTAGGACTTTTGCCCATTTTTCAATTGAGTTGTTGTCTTTTTTTGCTGCTGAGTTGTATAAGTTGCTTGTATGTTCTAGAGATTAAACCCATGTCAGTTGCATCATTTGAAACTATTATTTCCCATTCTGTAAGTTGTATTTTTGTGTTCTTTTTGGTATCCTTTGCTGTGCAAAATCTTGTAAAAATGGCCATACTACCCAAAGCAATCTACAGATTCAATGCAATACCTATCCAATTACCTGTGACATTTTTTACAGAACTAAAACATATAAACCAAAAATTTATATGGAACCACAAAGACCCAAAATTGCCAAAGCATTTCTGAGGAATAAAAACCAAGCAGGAGTCATAACTCTCCCAGACTTCAGGCAGTATTACAAAACTTCATTCATCAAGACAGTGTGGCATTTTTACCAAAACTGACAGACCAATGGAACAGAAGAGAGAACCCAGAAATAAACCAGACACCTTTGGTCAATTAATCTATGACAAGGAGGCAAGAACATAAAATGGGGGAAAGAGAGTCTTTCCTGTAAGTATTGGTGGGAAACCTGGACAGCTGCATGCAAATCAATGAATCTAGAACACACCCTCACATTCTGCATGAAAATAAACTCAAAATGGCTTATATATAAGACAAGATACAATCAAACTCCTGGAAGAGAACACAGGCAAAACAATCTCTGACATCAACCTAACAAATATTTTCTCAAGTCAGACTCCCAAAGCAACAGCAATGAATTTCTTTTATAAAAAAATGAAATACTCTGGTTCCTTAAAAGCTTAAATGTAAACACAGCACCCATCAATTCCAGTCCTAGGTGTATACTCCCAAAAACTTAAAACAGGTATTCAAATAAATATTTTTACTCATATATTCATAGCCAAAAGGTGGTAACAACTTAAATGTCCATTAACAGATGAATGGATAAACAAAATGAGGTATATCCACACATTGGAATATTATTCGGCCATAAAAAGGAATGAAGTTCCAATGCATGTTACAGTATGAGTAAGTATGAAATTTGAAAATGTGGTAAGTGAAAGAATCCAGACACAAGGCTTATATTGTTCAATTCCATGTGTATGAAATAACCAGTGATAAATCCATAGAGGAAGAAAGAAGATTTAGTTTTAAGATGTTGGTGGGAGATGAGTGTGATACCCTGCCTGCAACGTTTGGGATACCCTCCTGTGAGAAATAAAATGTTAGAGACCTAGACAGAGATGATGCAGCAACAGTGTGAATGTACTAAATGCCACTGAACTGCATACTTTAAGGGTCACTTTTAAGTTATGTGAATTTCACCTTGATTAAAATGAAAAGAAAGAAAAAATACCAGAGATTGATATATTTCTATGTTACATAGCTCATGTCGCAACTGACCATATAATCTAGTTTAACATCCTCTCATTTTTAGTTGTCCCTCACCACTTTCTCTCCACGGCCCACATTCATTTCACTAATATTATAATTAGCAGTTCACAGAGATTTATCCAACATAAACATCTGCTTTTAAGTATGTCCATGTTAATTGGTTGATTTTTAAAAACAGATAGTGCACACGAATTTAAAATAAAGATTATAACTCTCCTGTGGTTTATATTTAAATGCAGTTCATGCTGCATTTGCACATCCTTTGTGGAAAAACTGATATGTTTCAGTTTAATTCAGCAATATCTACCACTTTAAACTGTTGGCAGGGAGTATCTATTTAGCATTAGTCATCTTGCATAGTTTATAATGTAATGATTGTAATCCAACCCAAAGGACAGAATACTATATTGCCAAGAATGGAATTGGACTAACATTTATCTTTAGTGGAGAAATAGATTCTATTTTTAAAAGCAGTCAAAAAAAAATCAGTCACAGAGAGTCGAACGTTGGCAAAATCTCTTATAGTCTAGCTCAGGCATTACTTTTGACTGTTTAAGCTACTAGCGAATCACCTGTGAATGTCTAATTAAAATAATATCAGCTCTGTCACTGGGATACTAAGCAGATGGTAGAAATAACGATGTGCTGAGCTAGCCATAAATAATTGAGACAGGAAAAAGTACAAGGAGAGGTGTAAGC
This sequence comes from Phacochoerus africanus, assembly GCF_016906955.1. Lineage (NCBI taxonomy): Eukaryota > Metazoa > Chordata > Mammalia > Artiodactyla > Suidae > Phacochoerus > Phacochoerus africanus. The sequence continues at coordinate 110,370,704 of NC_062547.1, read as the reverse complement.
TAGTCCCAGCAGTTTGTGTGAACACGTATTGTCTCCCAATATGTTAGACTATGCCTTTAGCATTGTACCTTTGCAAATACACATTGTGAGATATATGACATTATCCTTGGAAGCTGAGCATTTTAGATGCTGTAAAGATAATTCATAAAATGTAGCTAAGTCTTATGACATAAAAATCATATTGAGAAATGATATAAAATGATATAAAATAATATAAAAAGGAAAACATATAAATGAAATAGACAGTTGGAAAGCAACACAAGAGTTCATAGTCCCTATGAGCAGTAAATTGATAGCAGTAATTTGATTATATAATTTCTCATCATAAAGCCAATATTCATTTTCATTGTAAAATCTGTTTCTCTTCCTGTGCTGAGGCTTCCCAAAGAATGAGATTTGACTATTATGGGGTTTAAAATTTTAAAGGGGAAATGAGCCTTTACAAGGCTCCAATTTAGAGCATACAATAGTCAGGAACACTGCACAGTATGAACACATGACACTATGTTCACAGAGTACCCATTCCCAGAGCAAGTTCCTTGACCTACGCTATTATTCATGACCCTCAACCAAGTATAGCACTTCAAGGCCATAAAGGAGAATTTATCAGGAAATGGATTAAAATAAACAATGCAGGCAACCTAATTATCTTCTATGCTTTTCTGTTTTCTCAATATGTACCACATATAGCAGTGAAGTTTGTACATTAAATAACAAGACATCATCTGCTCAAGGGTCTCCTAGCAGTCTCATCTAAATGTAGTGTTGACTCTGGAATAATGTCAAAGCAGTAATGAGAAGTCATAGAATTACAGAGGGATAATATTCTATGTTTTTTCCTCCTCTCTCAAAATACTCCCTTGATTAACACACAATCTAGAACGGGCAGCAGCAATCTAAAGTCATGAGAGACCAAACTTTAACTGAACTATAGGAAGGGGTACCACCTTTTCTTCCACATGATGCTCACCAGCAACACCACCACCACTGGGTTCACTCCAAGTTCTCTCATCTTCATTCCCTTGCACTTGTATTATTCTTTGCCATTATCACATTATAAGTTTTTACATCCTATATTTAAAATATCTTAAATCTATAAGAACTTCAGTTGCCAAAGGAATGAAAAAGGAAATAAAATGCTGTGATGAACAGTGGCGCAAAATTAACTCATAATCTGCTTGCCCAAAATGGCAATGTTCTAAAGTGATAAGAGGTTCTTTAATCTCTGCAGATTTATTAAATCATAGACAATTTCTATTCCTTTCTACTGTGATATCTAATGTAGGTCTCTGTTGATTCTAGACTTTAAAAGTACTTCCTCCAGGTAAAATTTACTTGTTCACTATTTAGGAAATATCTAACAGTTGGCATGCATGTTTATTTGATTACAAGCAAGCACATTAATGAGTACTTTAGGACAAGATGTGTTTGATTCCTGTTCTGATTAAAAGTAGGTGAAGTACATCTGAGGTTTGCTTTGAGAAACTGAGTCAGTGCCTGATGTAATGAGTGAAAGAATGGGGTTTTACTAAAAATATTTGAGTTATTGCCTAAGTTTGAGGATAAAAGTTGCTTAAAAATTTGAAGTACAATCTGATACTGCATAAAAGCACAGCCATTTAGAAAATAAAAATTAATTCTAGAATAAAACAATGATTCCAGAATAATTACCAAAAATGAATTCATTTCAAAATTCTTATTTATAAATAACTTGGATTTCCAATTTAGAACTTTCCTTAGCTGTTATTTTTTGCTTTTTTTCCATTTTAGTTTTTAAAGTCCTCTTGGATTTTGATGCTATTTTTGAAGAAAATGTTCTTAAATTTAATTCAGCTGGGTATGCTCTCCCAATTTATATTTCACTGATCGTTGAATTATTATCTTTCTTAAGACAATATAGTTTTAAAAAAGCTTTAAGTCCCTCTTTTCCTAATGAATGCAGCTCTGTGAAAACTGTCTGGTTAATAAAGAGATTTTTAAATGGGGGGAAGGAGCAATGAAATAATTGGAAATGATAAGGGTTTCTAAAAGTGAAAACAGAAAATGGACCAAGGATGAAATGTAATTTGCTTTCATGGAGGCTCAGAGAATGATTGCCTTTATGAGGAATGATAAAATTAAATTTTAGAGGCAAAGAATGTAGAGGCCTATAGAGGAAGACTTATCCTTTCTGCTAAAACTAAAAATGATAGCTCTACTTAAATCTCTTTTGGCACTAGAAAAATCTTGTGAAATTGAGTTTCATATTCCATTGACATGTCAAGATATCTTATTCACCCGAGAAACAGTTTCACCTAAAAATATGACTTGTTCTGCACCATCACGGGGTTTAATTTAAGCACAGCACTTCTACTTTCAAGGAGCATCATGCTTGTATCAGCTCCATCAGGGCTGCAAGGAAAGTGGAGAATTGAGGCCATCAATTTTAAGGCCATAGAGTTGAAAAGTCTAGTTTTTAGAAAGTGACTTAAAATGTATTGTATGAGTTGTATTTATTGGTTTGGTGCAACAGCATAATTAAATTTATGAAAGAATTATTTTAAGTCTGAATTTATGACTAAACTTGCAAGTTCAATTTGTCATTCATCTACAGAAAGATCTCATATGAGAGTTCAATATTAGAAAAGACAGAGGTCACTTAAAAAGCATCCAAATGTCACCAGTTCTAAACCCTTTCTTTCATACTATAAGGGTGAGTACAGACAGTGTTTTAAATAGTGATAGAATAAAAGTAAATATATAAATAAATATTTAAAAATACAAAGCAAAAAACAAGTCTCTAATGAAAGATAACATTTTGCTTTGAAAATTAAGATAGTTTTTTTTTTTTTCCCATGGAAATCTCACATGCAATTAATGGAAACTAAAAGATCCAAATCACTGATATTAAACCACAGCAACTCTCAGCAAGAGTAGCACAAATGCACTTTCAGGAAATATTTTAATTAACAAATGGATTCACTTGGGTGACTTTGTCTCTGTCTCAAATATGTAGTTGAGAAAATAAGGCTGATTATACTTTCACAATTGCAGCGGCCAGTTAAGTGTTACTGCACTCTTCAATTTATGATACTGACAAATATCCAGAAGGTAATATGAATAATCAGTAAGATGGTATTAAAGGAGAAAGTGCTAATGGACTTCCTGGTGTAGAAAAAAATTATACAGGGCTAACACTTTTGTAATTGAAATATGAAAGCATCTATTTTTATACCAGTAACCTCAATGATTGCTGGGTTGCTCTATAGGTATTTCTTGCCTGGGGAAGGATCCAGCATTGCTGTGAGCTGTGTATGTTGCAAACGTGGCTCAGATCTGGTGTGGCTATGGCTGTGGCCAGCAGCTGCAGCTCCAATTCAACTCCTAGCCTGGGAACTTCCATATGCCATGTGGCAGCGCTGAAAAGAAAAAAAAAAGTCCTTTTGTTAAGCATTTATTTTGCCAAAAAATATTCTAGGCTCTGGCAAGAAGCCTGATGTCACACATTTCTCTCCCTATGGGGAAATGTTACCTATGTAGTTTACCCTCTGCTAGATGTGTAAGAATATTTATTTCTCTTCTAGAATAGTTGGAATGAGCAACACAGGAAGGCCAACCCCAGCTTGTGTGCATTTTGGATCCTGACTATTAATTTAGTGTTTCTGAACTGCTTGCCTTCACACTAGGATTACTTCTCAAGACCAAAGGAATACTTATCAACAATGTTAAAACAGAGAAATCAATATTCAAATAAACAGTTTTTTCCCCTTAAGTCTGATGAAGGTCATCCTGGTATTTCCTGAGACATCAACTAATTAGTCAATATAATCCATTCATGTTTCTGAACTTGGGATAACATGTTTCTTGTTTAGCAACAAGAAACTTAAGAATAATTGTTAGCAATCTTCTCCAACCATCCATTTCCATTTGGAAGAGATTGACTGAAGAACTGGTCAGGTCCTATGGAGGAGGTATCATGAAATATGATAGAACATTTTAGGCTGAAGAAGGGGAGATCCCTACACATTTGAAGATAATTGGACAAAATCTGAGTGTGAGTTGACATTGATAACTGAAGCCCCCAAATGCCATTGTCCCTGTGTGAGACTGGAGGCTTGCGCATGGCAGCAAATAAATGGAATACTGACTAAAAGATAACTCACAATGGGCCGATTATGTTCATAGATATACCCCATGGCCATTTCCTCAGTCCCCAAACATAAATTTGGACTTTATTGGGCAGTTAGAGTAATATTCACATCAAGTTCTTGGCTTGTACGATAAGAGCCATAGAGTCAGGAAGGCCAAGTCTCAACTTCTTTAAATGTCATCCTCCCTCCAGGTAAGATAGTAAATAAAAAACAGAATCATTTTCCTATAGGGATGTTGGAGATTATTACTGACACTAAAGAACAAAAGGTTTCAGATGTGGTCCTTATTACAGCTCCATTTAATTCACTCATCTCCCCCTTGAGAAACCCAGAGAGATTTGGAGAAAGACTACAGACTAAGCAACTAAGTAGCAACAGATTTGGAGAAAGACTACAGACTAAGCAACTAAGTAGCAACTCAAGTTATGACCTGCCTTTCTGTATGAAACATCATTGCTAGAACAGTCTAACAAGGTCTCAGGAATGTGGCATGTAGCCATTGATTTGGAAAATGGGTACATTTCCATTCTGATAATAAGAAACAGTTCATATTCATATATGAAAATAAGGAGTAGTCATTTAAAATTTTGATTCATGAATACTTTAATGCTTTCTTCCCTCTGCCACAGCCTCTGTAATATGGTCTAAACTGAACTGCCTGGTGATCCCATGGACAATAACTGATTCATCACATCAATGACATTGTGCTGATTGCACAGCATGAGCAAGAAGAGAGTTCATTGGCAGCCTTGGTAAGATATCTGTTTCAAATGATAGGAAGTAAACTGTTGCTTGTATAGGCCACAATTAATGTCTGTGACAGAGAACTAAAGCTGCTGTGCTCTGAGAATGTATGTGCTTAGCATTGGTTTCTGCCAGCCAATGACTGAACACAGGGAAGTATCAGGAAGACCAATTTCTGAAAAACGCAGGACTCTTTTGACAGGTGATATTGGCTCGAGGATTCGACATCAACCTGTTCAAAACTTTCTTAAACCTGCGCTACAGTCTGAGATATCCTATGTATGTTTATTCCTTCCCCTTCTCTATGCAGTGATCATATAATCATCCTGCTCTGACAAGGTCCTCCTGCCTCCTCCAACTTTCTCTGGTTTTCCTCTCATATCCTCATCCTCTAATAAATCTTTTGCACTTCTATATCTGTTGTGTCATCCGCTTCTATGAGGACCTGAACTAGTATTTCTTTCAATAGGCATAAAACTGAGATGTAATTCCCCAAATCTGCTCTCTAGGTAGACAGAGTCTGCTGGACTAGTGATTTAATAAATACTTTAAAATTATATCAAGTAAATGTTTTCTTTAGACATTAACCTAGTAAAAATCAATGCACTGTTCATTTCCTGAGAAATCTGTTTCAACATTTATCTCTGATGACAAGAAAGTTTCTTTCTATACTTACACCCATAGTCAAGGTTGTGATTTTCTGTCCTCCCAAATGACTATGCATGCACACATGTGTAATCTGTACCTTGGTAGGCCTTCGCTTCTGGGACCCAGCCCCGGAACCGGGAGGAGGAGGACAAAGATGGCAATGACTGATTGGCCGCTACTCACGGAGTCTCACTGCTCCCTGTCGGCAGTTAGGCTGCTGGCGGCCATCTTAGCGGTGGCTTGGGCAATCTTATAGCAGTTGCCAAGAATCTATAAAGAGGCAAAAGTCCTGGAGATGGGATTAAGTTGGCGGAATAGAAGGAGGGGAGCTCAACTCTTCTCCTAAAAACAACAAAATTCACAACTAAAGACTGAGCACACTTCACCAAAAAGGACCAGAAACCTTAAAAAAGATACCCTATTCCAGAAGAAAAAGAGGAGGCCACATCAAGAGGTAGGAGGGGTGATTTCGTGATATAAACAACACCATACCTCCTGGGTGGGAAGCTCCACAGACTGGAAACTAACTGGTTCACAGAGACTCACCTACAGGAGTGAGAGTTCTGAGCGACATATCAAACACTCACATGTGGGGATCTGGCACAGGGAGAAAGAGCCCCGGAGCATCTGGCACTGAAGGCCAGTGGGGCTTGTGCGCAAGAGCTCCACGGGACTGGGGGAAACAGAGACCCCATTCTTAAAAGGCGCACACAGATTTTCACATGCACTGAGTCCCAGGGCAAAGCAAAGTCTCCAAGGGAATCTGGGTCAAACCTGATTGCAGTTCTTGGTGGACATCCTGGGAAAACAGGGGTGAATGAGGCTTGTTGTGAGGGAAGGACATTGAAAGCAAAGCTCTCGGAAATATTCAGCAGCAGTGCCTTTCTCTGAAGGTGGCCATTTTGGGAAAAGCTGGCCCCACCCATCAGCCAGCTGCTGAGAAGCCCCAGGGCAAACAACAATCCAGGTGGGATCACAGCCCTGCCACTCATTCAACAGGTCACCAAAAGACCCCTTAGGCTCACAGCTGCCTCTAATCCCATCCAGAGACTAAGCCCCACCCACCAGAGGGATTAGAATCGGTCCACCTACCTGGGATTGGGCAGGCATCAGCCCCTCCCATCAGGAAGCCTACACCAAGCCCCCATACTGACTTCAGCCACAGGGGGGCAGACATCAGAAGTAAGAGAGTTGTGTCTGATAAGCCCAAGCTCCCACTGAATAGCATTGAGAACTTTGTCTAGATATTCATGTTGCAACAGAAGAAAGGCTGGGGGAAAAATGTAATTGTAATGTATACATGTAAGGATAACCTGACCCCCTTGCTGTACAGTGGGAAAAAAATAATAATAAATAATTAAAAAAAAAAAGAAGTAAGAGAGGCTACAACTCTATTATCTGTAAGAAGGTCACCACACCAAAAACCTGTAAAAATGAAAAGACAGAGAACAATAACTCAGATGAGGGAGAAAGAAAAAACCCCAGAAAAACAGCTAAGCCATGAGGAGATTCTCAGCCTCCAGGAAAAAGACTTTAGACTGTTGATGCTGAAGGTGATGCAAGACATTGGAAATAAACTGGAGGCAAAGATGGATAACTTACAGGAAACTCTGACCAAAGAGATACAAGATATCAAACTGAAACACGAAGAGATGCAAAATTCCTTAATAACTGAAATAAAAAACTCACTAGAAGCAGCTAACAGCAGAATACAGGAGGCAGAAGAACGAATAAGCGAGGTGGAGGACAGATTAGTGGAAATTACGGATGCAGAACAGAGAAAAGAGATTGAAAACAAGTGAATAGAGTCTCAGAGAACTCTGGGACAATGTGAAATGCACCAACATCCGTATTAGAGGGGTGCCAGCAGAAGAGAGAGAGAAGGAGACAGAAAAAATATTCCAAGAGATAATAGCTGAAAACTTCCCTAACATGGGGAAGGAATCACTCACTCAAATCCAGGAAGCACAATGAGTACAATATAAAATCAACCCAAGGAGGAACACCCCGAGACACATATTAATCAAACTGACCAAAATTAAAGACAATGAGAAAATCTTGAGCACAGCTAGGGAAAAGAAACAAGTAACATATGAGGGAACCCCAATAAGGTTATTGGCAGATTTTTCAGCAGAAACTCTGCAGGCCAGAGGGAGTGGCATGATATACTTAACATGATGAAAGGAAAAAAAACTCCAACCAAGATTACTCTACCCAGCAAGGCTCTCCTTCAGATTTGAAGGAGAAATCAAAACCTTCTCAGATAAGCAAAAGCTGAGAGAATTCAGCAACACTAAGCCAGCCTTACTACAAATACTAAAGGAACTTCCATAGACAGAAAAAAAACAAAGAAGAAGGAAAGAAAAAAGAGCAGCAAAAACAAATGTGAATGGACTAAACGCCCGAACCAAAAGACATAGACTGGCTGAATGGATACAAAAACAAGACCCATACATATGCTGTCTTCAAGAGACCCACTTCACTTCTAGGGACACATACAAGTTGAAAGTGAGAGGATGGAAGAAAATATTTCATGCAAACGGGGATCAAAAGAAAGCTGGAGTAGCAATACTCATATCAGACAAAATAGACTTTAAAATGAAGAATATTTTAAGGGACTAAGAAGGACATTACATAATGATCAAAGGATCAATCCAACAAGATGTTATAACAATTTTAAATATCTACACACCCAACACAGGTTCACCACAATATATAAAGCAACAGCTAACAACCTTAAAAGTAGAAATCGACAATAACACAATCATAGTGCAGGTTCACCACAATATATAAAGCAACTGCTAAGAACCTTAAAAGGACAAATCGACAATAACACAATCATAGTGGGGGACTTTAACACCCCACTTACAGCAATGGACAGATCAACCAGACAGAAAATCAATAAGGAAACACAGGCCCTGAATGAAGCATTAAACCAGATGGACTAAATAGATATTTATAGGACATTCCATCCAAAAGCAACAGAATACACATTTTTCTCAAGTGCACATGGAACATTCTCTAAGATTGATCATATCCTGGGCTACAAATCCAACCTTGGTAACTTTAAGAAAATTGAAATCACATCAAGCATCTTTTCCGACCACAACGCTATATGACTGGAAATCAACAAGAAAAAAACTGCAAAAAACACAAACACGTGGAGACTCAACAACATGCTACTAAACAACCAATGGATCACTGAAGAAATCAAAGAGGAAATTAAAAAATACCTAGCAGCAAATGACAATGAAGATACGACACCCCAAAACCTATGGGATGCAGCAAAAGCTGTTCTAAGAGGAAAGTTTATAGCAATACAAGCCCACCTCAGGAAACAAGAAACAGCCCAAATAAACAAGCTAACTTTACATCTAAAGCAGCTCAAGAGAGAAGAACAAGCAAGACCTAAAGTTAGTAGAAGGAAAGAAATCATAAAGATCAGAGCAGAAATCAATGAAATAGAAATAAAGAAAACCATAGAAAAGATCAATGAAATGAAAAGCTGGTTCTTTGAAAAGATCAACAAAATTGATAAACCCCTAGCCAGACTTATCAAGCAAAAAAGAGAGAGGACTCTAATCAATAAAATTAGAAACGAAAAAGGATAAGTAACAACGGACATCACAGAAATACAAAGGATCATAAGAGACTACTATATGCAACTCTATGCCAATAAAACAGAAAACCTAGAAGCTATGGACAAATTATTAGAAAAGTACAATCTTCCAAGTCTAAACGAAGATGAAATAGAAAAGATGAATGGACCCATCACAAGAAATGAAATTGATACTGTGATTAAAAAACTCCCAAAAAACAAAAGTCCAGGGCCAGATGGCTTCACATGCGAATTCTATCACATATTTATTGAAGGGCTAACACCTCTCCTTCTGAAACTATTTCAAAAAATTGCAGAGGAAGGAACCCTCCCAAACACATTCTATGAGGCTACCGTCACCCTGGTAGCAAAACCAGACAAAGATACCACAAAAAAAAGAAAACTACAGGCCAATATCACTGATGAACATCAATGCAAAAATCCTCAACAAAATATTAGCAAGCCACATCCAACAGTACATTAAAAGGATTGTACATCATGATCAAGTGGGATTTATCCCAGGGATGCAAAGGTTCTTCAATATCCGCAAATCAATCAGTGTGATACACATTAACAAAGTGAAGAATAAAAACCCTATGATGCCCTCAATAGACGTGGAGAAAGCCTTTGACAAAATCCAACACCCATTTCTGATAAAAACCCTTCAGAAAGTGGGCATAGCAGGAACCTACCTCAACATGATAAAGGCCATATACGACAAACCAAAAGTGAACATCATTCTCAATGGTGAAAAGCTGAAAGAATTCCCACTGAGATCAGGAACAAGACAAGGATGTCCGTTCTCACCACTACTCTTCAACATAGTTTTGGAAGTCCTAGCCACTGCAATCAGAGAAGAAAAAGAAATAAAAGGAATCCAAATTGGAAAGGAAGAAGTAAAACTATCGCTATTTGAAGATGACATGATACTATACCTAGAGAATCCTAAAGACTCTACCAGAAAACTGTTAGAGCTTATCCACAAATTTGGCAAAGTTGCAGGATACAAAATCAATACACAGAAATTGATAGCATTTCTATATACTAACAATTAAAAACAGAAAAGGAAATTAGGGAAGCAATCTCATTTACCATCGCATCCAAAAATATAAAATACCTAGCAGTAAAACTACCTAAAGAGACAAAAGACCTGTACTCTGAAAACTATAAGATGCTGATGAAAGAAATCAAAGATGACACAAACAGATGCAAAGACATACCATGCTCTTGGATTGGAACAGTTAATATAATCAAAATGACTATACTACCCAAGCCAATCTACAGATTCAATGCAATCCCTATCAAATCACCAAAGACAATTTTCACAGAACTTGAACAAAATATTTTAAAGTTTGTGTGGAAGCACATAAGACCCAGAATAGCCAAAGACATCCTGAAAAAGAAAAATGGAGCTGGAGGAATCTCCTTAACTTCAGACTATACTAAAAAGCAACAATCCTCACAACCATATGGTACTGGCACAAAGACAGACATATAGATCAGTGGAACAGGATAGAAAGCCCAGAATTAAACCCACACACATACAGCCAACTAATCTATGACAAAGGAGGCAAGAATATACAATGGAGAAAGGACAGCTTGTTCACTAAGTGGTGCTGAGAAAACTGGACAGCCACATGGAAAAGAATGAAATGAGAACACTCCCTAACACCATACACAAAAATAAACTCCAGATGGATTAAGACCAGACACTATCAAACTCTTAGAGGAAAACATAGGCCAAACACTCTCTGACATAAACGACAGCAATATCTTCTCAGATCCACCTCTTAGAGTAATGACAGTAAAAACAAAAATAAACAAATGGGACCTAATCAAACTTCAAAGTTTCTGCACCCCAAAGGAAACCCTAAACAAAATGAAAAGACAACCCACAGAATGGGAGAAAATCTTTGCAAGTGAATCGACTGACAAGGGATTCATCTCCAAAATTTATAAACACCTTCTGCAGCTCCATACCAAAAAAAAAAAACAACCCCATCCAAAAATGGGCAGAAGATCTAAACAGACAGTTCTCCAAAGAGGACATACAGATGGCCAAAAAACACATGAAAAGATGTTCAGCGTCACTCATTATTAGAGAAATGCAAATCAAAACCACGATGAGGTACCACCTTACACCAGCCAGAATGGCCATCATCCAAAAGTCTACAAACAATAAGCGCTGGAGAGGGTGTGGAGAAAAAGGAACCCTAGTACATTGTTTGTGGGATTGTAAATGGGTGCAACCACTGTGGAAAGCAGTATGGAGATTCCTCAGAAAACTAAACATAGAACTACCATTTGATCCAGCAATCCCACTCCTGGGCATCTACCCAGAGAAAACCATGACTCACAAAGACACATGTACTCTGATGTTCATTGCAGCACTATTTACAATAGCCAAGACATGGAAACAACCTCAATGTCCATCAACAGAGGAGTGGATCCAGAAGAAGTGGTACATATACACAATGGAATATTACTCAGCCATTAAAAAGAACGAAATACCAGCATTTTTAGCAACATGGATGGACCTAGAGACTATCCTGCTAAGTGAAGTCAGCCATACAATGAGACACCAACATCAAATGCTTTCACTGACATGTGGAATCTGAAAAAAGGTCAGACAGAACTTCTTTGCAGAACAGATGCTGACTCATAGACATTGAAAAACTTAAGGTCTTTGGAGGAGACAGTTTGGGGGGTGGAGGGATGTGCCTGGGCTGTGGGATGGAAATCCTGTGAAATCAGATTGTTATGATCATTATACAACTACAGATGTGATAAATTAATTTGAGTAATAAAAAAATGAAAAAAAAAATCTGTACCTTGGTATAAGCTTAAATATAACAATATTTCCAGATTGGAAGGAGAGAATGAATTGAGAATAGAAATCTGAGCATGCATGGATAAGTCAAAGTTTCCTAGGATATACCCAGTTCTATAAATAATGCCACTTGAACAGCAATGTCCCAAATCTCAATGACTTCAAGTCATTCCTTCCAGGAGTTGCGATTCCAGCATTACGAGTGTGTGCCATATTGTGCATGGGGCAAACAGAGAAATATCGGGAGAAATGGAGAGATTTTTCATGGAAGTTGTTTTGTCTTTGTTATTGTTTGTTAGTCTTCATTAGTAGGCTGTGAATGGAACCTGTGTATGAAACCACTTCATGAGGCTAAAGCTGGGTTAGGTTCAATTAACATGCTCTGTGTATATTAATGCTACTCTCAAATCGCTCCCTATGATAAAATGTATAACATTTCTCCACCTGCCTGAATACAGTTCTTTTCCAGATTGCTGTCTGACATTATTATTATGGGTTGGTATTTTCAAATCTTTATATATATATTTATATAGTTTACATTCAAAGTAGATATCCTCATTTACTGCTTCTAGATCTCACCTGAACTTTCATTCTAAAAAGAAAAAGTGTTTACTTCATGAACTGTGCTAGGCAGAATGGTCTTTCAGAAATATCTATATTTTATTCCTTGAATCTCACAACTATATTGTGTTACATGACAAAGGAATTTGCAGATGCAATTAAGCTTATGAATTTTTAAATAGAGAAATTATCCTGAATTATCTGAATGTGCACAATCTAATCACATGAGCCTTTTAAAGCAGAAAATGTTCTGTCCAAGGACTAGGGAGAGGGCTCTATGACAAATAGGGACTACAACTTCAAGGCCTACAGCTTCAAAAAATTGGATTATGCTAACCAAGAGGCTCCTAATGAGAGGCCAATCAGCTATCACCTTGATTTTGATCTCACTAAATCAGGAGCAGAGGAAATAACCAGGCCAGCTAGACTATGGCCTATACACTTATATCGTTTTAAACCACTTCGTTTGTAATAATTTGTTATGTCAGCAATAGAAAAACTAATACATGAACTATCCATAATCACCTTTTTTGCCCACCTCAGGCAAATTTAATCATCTGCTACTCTATGCAACCCGAGTATTGTCTTCATGAACTTATTATTTTATTAGACTTTATAATTTTTTTAAAATGCCCATATTTCTTCCTAACTAGTCTATGAGATCCTCGAGGGTCTCATTTATCTTTGAGTTCCTGGTGTCTACTATAGTAGTTGAACTTTTGACAGAAATAAGGTATACCATATTTAGTACTGGCACAGGTAGTACAATATTTCACCAATGAATAAATGGTTTAAATACAACGTAAGGGACCAAAGCTTAACTAACTTTCCTTATATACTTATTGCAAAATATTCTGCCTTAGCTTTAAGTAAGTTAGTGACATTTTATTCCAAATAATATTTTTTTCCATATAAACTCCAAAGTGCACAGAAAACCTTTTGTGTAAATCTACTTACATATTAGAAAAGCTGCATTAGATACTGATTCCTAAAAGGTTTTTATGCATCTTTATTTCTCCTTGTAATGATGAAAAAATGTTTTTATATAGAGTACTCATATTTTATATTCAAACACAGCTTTCAACAATATCAGTTGTGTGGTTATTTAACCTTAAAGAACATTTCACAATGGCCTTCCTAGTTGATAATATGATTATATTGTATAGAATAAATATCAGCATCAGTCACTGCTGAAATCCCAAAATGAATCAGGACTTTTATCTTGCTCTCTCAAAACTCTTTCAAATACAATGTTTTCTATCAGCTTTCCCTGATTTTTTGCATCTAATATGATGTCTGGATGTTGTTAATTTGTATAACACACATAACCTAGGTACTGTGACTCCTATGTCAGTTTTTTTATATATAATGTATAGCTCCATGCTTGGCAAAATCACTCAATAAATAATAATACACATTGTGGTTTCTATAGTTTACTGTCAATTATTTTATTTTCTGTGGAAAGGTATATTTGTGCCATATATTAGATTCCAGATGTAAGTGATATTATATGGTATTTGTCTTTCTCTTTCTGACTTACTTCACTTAGTATGAGAGTTTCTAGTTCCATCCATATTGCTGCAAATGTCATTATTTTGTCTATTTATGGCTGAGTAGTATTCCATTGTGTATATATACACCACATTTTCTTAATCCATTCATTGTGTATATATACCACATCTTCATAGTGGTTGTACCAGTTGGACATTTAGGTTGTTTACATGTTTTAGCTGTGTAATATCAATTGGAGTCACTTGAGGGTATTCAGTTGACAGACAGGCTAGTCTAGTGGGTACAAGATGGCTTCATTCATATGTCCGCTGCTTGGGCAAGGGTCTGGCTAGAAATCTGGGCTCAGCTGGCACTGTTGAGGATTTAGAGTAAACTTCTTCAGCATGCTTGTGATAAAAAATCAGATTTCTTAGATTGTGACTCTGGATACCAAGGGCAAATATTTTAGCAAAGGAGCAACTTGATGGCCTTTTGAAAAGTAATATTAAAAATCTTATGCCATATTTCCATTGTAAACTATTAGTTGATTTAGTGACAAGCTCATACAGATTCAAAATGAGTAGTTACTCTATGGTAAGAACATTTAAAAGAAAATGTCACCATAGTTTAAAACTCACAAAATCAGATTTTGAGAAACACTCTTCTATATTGCAATTTACTATAATTATTACTTATACGAACCTATTACTTAATTACTATCACTAAGGAAAACAATATTTCAAGTAGCCAGAAACTGTAATATGTGTGATAGAGTAAATGAAAAATAAAAATAAAGTGAGTGGAACTTTCTTCAACCATTTCAATGTTTAAACTGGATCTGTCAAAAGTCATAACTTCTTGACATCATCATGTGTTCATATATTTCATCATATAGATTTTTATACTAAAAACTTTTTTTGTTTGTTTTTAATTGTTATTTCCCCAATACAATTTTTTTTTCTACTGTACACCATGGTGACCCAGTTAAACATACATGTACACATAATATTTTCACACATTATCATGCTTCATCATAAGTGACTAGTCATAGTTCCCAGCGCTACACAGCACGATCTCATTGCTAATCCATCCCAAAAGCAATAGTTTGCATCTATTAACCCCAAGCTCCCAATCCACCCCACTCCCTCCCCCTCCAACTTGGCAACTACAAGTCTATTCTGCAAGTCCATGATTTTCTTTTCTGTGGAAAAGTTCCTTTGTACCATATATTAGATTCCATATATAAGTGATATCATGTTGTATTTGTCTTTCTGGCTTACTTCACTCAGTGTGAGAGTCTCTAGATTCACCCATGTTGCTTCAAGTGGAATTATTTTGTTCCTTTTTATGGCTGAGTAGTATTCCATTCTGTATATATACCACATCTTCCTAATCCAATCATCTGTTGATTGACATTTGGGTTGTTTCCATGTCTTTGCTATTGTGAATAGTGCTGCAATGAACATTCATGTGTCTGTGTCTTTTTTAAGGAAAGTTTTGTCTGAATATATGCCTAAGAGTGGGATTTCTGGGTCATAAGAAAGTTCTATGTATAGGTTTCTGAGGTATCTCCATTACTGATCTCCATAGTGGTTGTACCAGCTTACATTCCCACCAACAGTGCAGGAGGGTTCCCTTTTCTGCACACCCCCTCCAGCATTTGTTATTTGTGGATTTATCAATGATAGTCATTCTGACTGGTGTGAGGTGATATCTCATGGTAGCTTTGATTTGCATTTCTCTAATAATCAGGGATATTGAGCATTGTTTCATGTGCTTGTTGGCCATCTGTATATCCTCTTTGGAGAAATGTCTATTCAGGTCTTTTGCCCATTTTTCAATTGGATTGTTGGCTTTTTTGCTGCTGAGTTGTATAAGTTGTATATTTTAGAGGTTAAGCCCTTGTCATTTGCATCATTTGAAAGTATTTTCTCCCATTCTATAAGTTGACTTTCTGTTTTCTTTTTAGTTTCCTTTGTGATACCAAAGCTTGTAGGTTTGGTTAGGTCCTATTGGTTTATTTTTGCTTTTATTTATGTTGTTTTGGGAGACTGACATGAGAAAATATTCAATAGGTTGATGTCAGAGAATATTTTGCCTATGTCCTCTTCCAGGAGTTTGATGGTGTCTTGAATCACATCTAAGTCTTTAAGCCATTTTGAGTTTATTTTCATGCATGGTGTGAGGGTGTGTTCTAGTTTCATTGATTTGCATGTAGCCGTCCAGGATTCCAGGCAATTTTTGCTGAATAAACCGTCTTTTTCCAATTTTAGAAAGGAACTAGAAAATATAAGGACAAGCCAAGAAAAACTAGAAAATGTATTTGCAGAGATACAAACTGAGCTTAAGGCAATAAAGAGCAGAATGAACAATGCAGAGAAATGAATTAGTGATGTGGCAGGTAAAATAATGGAAATTATGAAACCAGGACAGCAGGCAGAAAACCAAATGTAAAAAAAACATGAAAGCAATATAAGAGACCTATGGGATAGTACAAAGAGGGCCAATCTATACATAATAGGAATTCCAGAAGGAAAAGAAAAAGAAAAGGGGATTGAAAATATATTTGAAGAAATTAGGGCTGAAAACAGTCTAAATCTAAAGGATACTGATATGAAGATACAGGAAGCACAGAGGGCCCCAAACAAGTTGAACTGAAACAGGCCCACCCCAAGGCATATTATAGTAACAATAGCAAAAGTTAAAGATAGGATTCTAAAGGCAGCAAGAGAAAAGCAAAGCATTAATTATAAGGAACCCCTATAAGGCTATCAGCTGATTTTTCTAGAGAAACATTGCAGGCCAGAAGGGAATGGCAAGATATATTTAAAGTGCTGAAAGGAAAAAATGTGCAACGAAAGCTAAAAGAGTATAGCAATACTAAACCCATTCTAAAAGATACACTGAATGGGCTTCTCTAAATTAAAAAGAGAGAGAGAAAAAAGAGGAAAAGAAGAATTAGGATGGAGGAAACCACAATTGGAAAGCAGTCACTTAAATAATCCAGCATACAGATCTAAACATGAAGATGTTAAAAAAAAAAAAAAGAAAGGACATCAAAAACATACAATGTGGGGAAGGAAAGAAAATAATTTTTCTTTTATTTTAATGATGTGTCTGAGCCTATATGACTATCAGGCAAAAACAAGCAGATATAGGAAGGGCTTAACATACTTAAAAAACAGGGCAACCACAAACCAAAACCAAACATTACATTCACAAAAACTGAAAAGTGCTCAAGCATAAAATAAATGGAAATCATCCAACCCAAAAAAGAGAAGAAAAGAGAAACATAGAATCAACTGGAAAACGAGGTTTAAAATGGCAATAAATACATATTTGTCAATAATCACCTTAAATGTCAATGGACTAAATGCTCCAATCAAAAGACACAGAGGGGCAGACTGGATAAAAAGGCAAAAACCTTCAATCTACTGCCTACAAGAAACTCACCTTAGAGGAAAGGACACATATAGATCGAAAGTGAGGGGATGGGAAAAGATATTTCATGCCAATGGACAAGACAGGAAAGCAGGAGTTGCAATACTCATATCAGCCAAAATAGACTTTAAAACAAAGGGCATAAAGAAAGACAAAGAAGGACACCATTTAATGGTTAAAAGATCCATTCAAGAAGAGGATATTATAATCATCAATATATATTCCCCTAATATAGGAGCACCCAGATACCTAGAACACATACTAAGAGACATAAAAGGAGAAAATTGATGGGAATACAATCCTAGTAGGAGACTTTAACACCCCAATCACATAAATGGACAGATCCTTTGAACAGAAAATCAATAAGGCAACAGAGATCCTAAAGGACACAATAGAAAAGTTAGACTTAATTGACATTTACAGGACATTACAACCAAAAAAATCAGACTATATATTCTTCTCAAGGGCACAAGGAACATTCTCAAGAATTGATCACATAATGGGGCACAAAGCTAACATCAACAAATTTAAGAGTATGAAATTATTTCAAGTATCTTCTCTGACCACAGTAGCCTAAAACTATAAATCAACCACAGGAAAAGAAATGAGAAAAAACTGACTACATGGAGAATAAACTACATGCTACTAAAAAACCAATGGGACAATGAGGAAATCAAGAAGGAAATTAAAAAATACCTCAAGACAAATGATAACGAGGACACAACCACTCAAATCTATGGGATGCCACAAAAGCAGTGCTCAGAGGGAAATTCATAGCAATACAGGCCTTTCTTCAAAAAGAAGAAAGATCTCAAATCAACAACTTAACCCAACATCTAAATGAATTAGAAAAAGCAGAAAAAACCTACAGTCACAAGGGAAGAAATCATGAAGATCAAAGAGGAAATCAATAAAATAGAGATTCAGAAAACAGTAGAAAAAATCAATCAAACCAAGAGCTGGTTCTTTGAAAAGGTAAACAAAACTGACAAACCTCTGGCTAGACTTACCAAGAAGAGGAGAGAAAAAACCCAAATAAAGAAAATCAGAAATGAAAAAGGAGAAGTCACAGCAGATACTATGGAAATACAAAAAACCATGAGAGAATACTATGAATAATTGTATGCCAACAAATTTGACAATCTAGAAGAAATGGACAACTTTCAAGAGACCTACAGCCTGCCAAAACTGAATCAAGAAGAAATCAATCAACTGAACAAACTGATCACTAGGAATGAAATTGAATATGTCATAAAAACACTCCCTACAAATAAAAGTCCAGGACCAGATGGTTTCACAGGTGCATTTTACCAAACATACAAAGAGGAACTCATATCCATCCTCCTTAAACTTTTTCAAAAGGCTGAAGAAGAAGGAACACTCCCAAAGACATTCTATGACACCACCATCACCCTAATTCCAAAATCAGACAAATATGCCACCAAAAAAGAAAACTATAGGCCAATATCTTTGATGAATATAGATTCAAAAATTCTCAAAATTTTAGCCATCCTAGTCCAACAACATATCAAAAAGATCATACACCACGACCGGGTGGGATTCATCCCAGGTACACAAGGATGGTTCAACATACACAAATCAAGCAATGTCATAGACCACATTAACAAAAGAAAAGTTAAAAACCACATGATCATCTCAAGAGATGCATAATAAGCATTTGACAAAGTCCAATATCCCTTCATGATAAAAACTCTTACCAAAGTGGGTATAGAGGGAACATACCTTAACATAATCAAAGCCATTTATGATAAACCCACAACAAATATAATACTCAATGGAGAAAAAGTGAAAGCCTTCCCACTAAAATGTAGAACAAGACAAGGATGTCCACTCTTACCACTGTTATTCAACATAGTAGTGGAAGTCCTAGCCACAGCAATCAGACAAACAAAAGAAATAAAAGGCATCCAATAGGAAGAGAAGAGATAAAACTTTCACTGTATGCAGGAGACATGATACTGTATATAGAAAACCCGAAGGACTCAACCCAAAAACTACTTGAACTGATCCACAAGTTTAGCAAAGGAGCAGGATACAAGATTAACATTCAGAAATCAGTTGCATTTCTGTGTACTAAAATGAAATATTAGAAAAGGAATACAAAATACAATACCTTTTATAATTGCACCCCAAAAAAATAAAATACCTGGGAATACACTTGACCAAGGAGGTAAAGGACTTATATGCTGAGAACTATAAAACTTTAATCAAGGAAATTAAAGAGGATGTAAAGAAATGGAAAGACATTCCATGCTCCTGGGTTGGAAGAATTAATATTGTAAAAATGGCCATACTACCCAAAGCAATCTCCAGATTCAATGCCATCCCTATCAAACTACCCATGATATTTTTCACAAAACTATAACAAACAATCCAAAAATTTATAGGGAACCACAAAAGACCCAGAATTGCCAAAGCAATTCTGAAGAACAAAAACCAAGCAGGAGGCATAACTCTCCGAGACTTCAGGCAATACTTCAAAGCCATAGTCATCAAGTCAGTGTGGTACTGTTACCTAAACAGACATACAGACCAATGGAACAGAATAGAGAACACTGAAATAAACCCAGACACCTATGGTCAATTAATCTTTGACAAAGGAGGCAAGAACATAAAATGGGAAAAAAAACATTTTTCAAAGTAATATACTGAAATATACAGTACAGTTTTGTCATTGTAAATAGTGATTTTTCCATTCTGGCTTGAGAGTCAAATGTACATTATATGAATCAATAATTAATATTATAGGTAAAAGGAAAATTTTTTATAACCTCTTAGTCTCCTTAATCTTCCTCTTAAGGGGAAAAGTAACAATTTATGTATGTGGCACATGATTGTCTGCCACAAATGTAAGGCTCTCTACTTTTTGGAGGAAAATATGACTGACAATGTTTCATATATATATACACAAAACAACAGGAAGGTATTAATCTCTATAGTTTGTAAAATGAACTAAAATTAAATAATTTCAAGTCAACATTTTGAATAAGGTCAAGAAAAATTCTGGTGAAATATGGAAATGGCTTAAATTTTTGTTCTCTGGAAATGTCTCTGAGATGGTAATTTTTTTCTTGTTGCACACCACATAAACTAAATACAATATTTGTGGCCTATACAAGCAAGAAGTAGCATGCACACATGCTGGCATGTGTTATCTATACAAAGAATTTTCTATAGCTACGTCCAAGGTCTAGAATGACTATATTCTGCTAGCTCTTTTTATTTCCCTATTTCTTTCTTCTCTGAAAGTAACACAAACTGTACTTTAAGACAGTCTTTAGTAACCTTTAATATAGTATATAGTCAATTAAATAATTAATTATATAAGCAACAATATGCTTTAATATAATAATGTTACAATAAAGTAATAATAATTATAATAATTCATCTAGGTCAGGCATTAAGAAAGTAAATCTGTATTTATTATCTTAAGTTATTTAACTACTGGCCACCATGTATTATAGACCAACAATGTTAAATGTTACTTCTTGAGAATCATACCCAATATGTAAATAGTCATAAATGGTGAGCATTATATCTTAGAACTGGAAGAATTTTTCAAAATTAACTAATCAGTGCCTTATTTTCTTCAAAAGAGATGTGGCTGAGCATATTTCTTAAACTCTTCCATAGCTGTGAAGTACCTGGCCCTCACAAACCTGACTTCTTTGCAAGCATATACAAATATTTATATAATTATCATATCATTAATACTTATCAAAACTGTGAAAGCAGATCTCAGAATTAGAAAAGGTAAAAAAAACTAAGCCAATCAAACCCAAAAGAATGAAACATCTCTGATGTAGAGAAATTACCAAGTTACCAATTAAATACTCAAACTTTCTTTCAAGAAAGTTCCCATCCTGGGCTCAGCAGTTAAGTAATAAGTAATCTGACTAGTATCCATGAGGACACAGATTAGATCTCTGGCCTCACTCTGTGGGTTAAGGATCCAGTGTTGCAATAAGATGTGGTGTAGTTCTCAGATGTGGCGTGGATCTGGTGTTGCTATGGCTGTGGCATAGGCCAGCAGCTATAGCTCCAATTTGACCACTAGCCTGGTAACCTTCATATGCCATGGGTGCAGCCTAAAAAAAGAAAAGCAAACAAAAAAAATATGTTTTTCTAGGAAGGGAAAGGAAAAATCAATTTAAATTTATTAAACTGATTTGATTTTTCTTGTATATAATTTTGCATGTTTTTAAATAAATGATGTATATATATATGTAGTATGGTACAAAATGTTATCAAATTAATGTTAGATATGACAAATTACAATCAGAAGTTACCTTTTAAATAAAAAGACAAAATTAGATCATTTGAATATTTATAAATTTATGGTACGGATTTTATTTTTTTTTTAGTTTTAAAATTGCCAAATATATTGTCATATTTAGCAGTTTAGGAAATAAAATTTGTAGCTATGATTTTGTCCCTTTCATAAATCTCATGTCTGTTAAGCAGGAATTATTATCTATTTTTATGATCAAGTTTATATATTTTTAAATATGTAATATCTTTTAAGATAATGGATTAGAATATTCATGAATATATTTTTCTATCCATCTTTATAAAGACAAATTTGAATTTTATTTCTCCTATAAATAGTGATGTTGGACAATCTAATTCTTTGATTTTTAGTTTCCATCTCTTTCAAAAGTGGATAATAATAGGAAGCACATTAAAAGGCTTTTATAAGGATTCAGTAAGTGTACATGATTATTAATGAAAACACATTTATGCCATCTAGTAGGCAAAATAACTCAATTCTCAGAGTCAGAAATAGCTGAACCATATCTCTGGAGGCATCTATTGCAACAACTTAACCTAACACTATCAGAATCTATCAGAAATCATGAGTGCCCTTGAATTCTAATACTTTTCTATAGTTAATCAGAACGAGGGGGAAAAGGGAAGCTCATGGCTATGCTCAGCAAGTGGCAATAAACAAATGAAATGAGCTCAGTAGAGATGTCAAGGTATATTTAAGCTAAAAATATGGGACAGATATTCTTAAGCTTCTCACAGTAGGATTCCAATGAGCAAGGTCTGAATGAGAGAGAACTAGCAGGTTTCCCATCTTCGGTCATTAATCTGCTCTCCCTCCATCATCACACCCTTACCCAAAATACAAGAAATTTAATATAACTAATTTCTCAAGTTGGAGTTTTGTCTCATAATTTGATTTTAGTATGCTGTAATTTCTCACGAATGATATTCCTGTGATCTGCCAGAAACATAGTGCTTGAGTTTCTTACCTCCACGTGGAGAACCACATAGAGAAAAACAGCATCTCATAATAATTTCAATTTATATAAACCAGAATGCTAACGTGTCAGTCTGAAAAATAGCTGAGGAGTGCTTTATTCTTCTCAGATCCAATGGGCAGGGGCCATGGAATGAGAGGAAATTAAAATATTGCTGACACAGTCATCTTGATGATTCTCAATTCTCATAACTCTGGTTTTCAGGAATAACTTTGATAGAAATAGCTAAGCTAACCATGACAGTACCTCCATGGTGCAAAGGAAACACCTAACTCAGTAAATGAATAAGCAAAATAGGAAGCATCTGTGAATAGGAAGAATTGCGTTAGAATTGTGTTATCCATTATTTTGGATAGTCCAGGTAATTGTCAAACAAGGAAATTGGAAGAAGCAAGAGGGGCTAAATTGATGCACATTGAAAAGCACTGAGCCAGATAGGTGAGATAACAGAAAGCCTCCTGAGCTGCATTCTGGTGGGACAGTATTTATTTCTTTGTTGAAATTGTTGAGGATGCTCTGGAGTAGTTTTGATGAGACAGAAATGTAAGAGTAGACACTAATAGCCAAAAGAGACTACTAAGGAATTATGTTGTACATAATAAAAGTATATCTTTTAAAAAAAATTGTGAAAAACTAACCACATAAAGATATTATTTTCTTTGTTTTCTATTGTTTCTTTGAATAGGTTAAAGTAAGGTGTCACACAGAATATTTGTGATCATGCATCCGAAGTTTTGTTTTAAATTGACTGCTAGAGAAACAGGCTTCTAAGAAAGCCATTTCAAATATTTATATTTAATAGAAAATTGTATTGGAAAAAAGTGACTAGATTAAATCAGCATAGATGAAAAAAGGAAGAACTTACTAAAGATTATTAGGATGGTAATTAGAGTGGTTAAAGTAGCTTGCCACTTTAAATATTTGGTTTGAGATCATCAGGCTAGACACAAGCGATAGGTGATCAGGTTATAATGCAACCATTCAAAAATTTCTCATTATATCTAACAATAAGGTTGGCCCCAAAATATAACTCAAGTATATTTTTCCTAAAAATTATTGATAACATTATTGGCCTTTTCTCAGATTTTAGTGTGATTACTTGCTTGGCTTTATATACGTGTAAAATGTAGGTAAAGTACTTCCTGATAGTAAACAGTTAGAAAATACTTTAAAAAGAAAAAGAAAAACCTTTGTTTCTTTCCTAAGAACTAAACATGAGTACTAAGAATGACATGAAATGAATAAACACAAAACCAAACTTCTGAAAATATATGGAAAAATAGTGTACACCACTGCATACAAGCACACATACATGTGTATTTTACAATCTATGCATTCATTGTTAATTCTAAAGTGAAATGAACAGTTATTGGATGAGAATTAATTCTTTTTATACCTCCTTCATTCATTTTAGGGGCCTCCTGGGCATTAGGCAATATTTCTTTATTGGTGTAACAGTTCCTCTGAGACTTTTCTCAACTGATTCCTTCTCTGTTCTATATGAAATGCTCTCACTCCTTCTCCAGTTCACTGTTTTTCATTTTGCAAATTCTAAAGTTTTCAACACCTATTCCAAATGCTGGCACCTCATTGAAGTGCTCTCTGATCCTCTAGCTGGAAACATTTCTCCCTCTCCTGAAGGTCCTAGTCATTTTTTATATTTTTCTTGAGGCAAATGTCACTTACAACCATCTATTAAGTGTTTTTACATCTTTTCTTCCCTATTGAACCTTAACCTCCTTTTATACAAGAGCATTTCACTCTCTAAACAATTGCATTTTAATTTTGCTTGACTGCCTGAATCAATACTTTACATCCACATGGTATAATTAAGATTTTGCAGAACATGAAAAGCAATCAGACTTCCCTTGTGCACAGCTAAGGATGATGTGTGATGTTGGTCATCCATCTTCAGCAAGAAAGTAGCAATTATAGCTATGTCTGTTCTTCTTTCTTGATTACAGGAAAATACAGCCCCAGAAAGCTAAAGGTGACTGTAAAAGGATGGTAGCTGCTGGGCGTTCCTGTAGTCCTAAAAATTCTTGATAGGATCTCCTTCCCCACAGGTCAAAATACTGAAAGCTAATTCCCTTTTACAATCACAAACCCCTGAAGCAACTACAACTTTTCAAGCAAGCAGCAGTATTTTTTTCTTGCTGACAGTTACCCTCTGCACAGAGTTTTAAGCCAGAAGCACTATCTATGCCTCATTACCATTTAAATAGGCTGATCAATGAGAATTAGCATGTAATTTGAATTACAACACCCACCTCTTGCTTCTTAGAGCCTGGGTCCTCCAGTCTCTTTAAATAACTGCTACATTTTCCAGTGAGAATTCCTCCCTCTCTTCAAATCTGAAACAAGTGTATGCCTATTCTTTAGTGCAAGAACTTTAATGGAGAAATTGATCCTTGGTTCTGCCTACTCTTTACCTGCCTCCAGTAAAACCTATTGTCCTATTAGAACACCAAATAGCAGCCACCTCAGCCAGTTCATATAATGGATATGAATATTTTGATTCAATGTCACCATTAGTTTTTTCCATAATCTTATATAAATTTAACAAATAAATAACATTATCAGTATCTGTCAGTGGACACACTGTGCTGAACATGGATTCAGGGACTATGACGGCTACTTACTGACGGTAAAAAAAATTGGACAAAAAATGTAGAAAAAATTTAAAAAGAACCAAAAGCCATTAGTCCACCAAGTAAACATTCTTAATTTGCCTGTCCTGCCTATGTCATAAGGCTTGATGAAAAATTAATGACTTGATGATATATGTCAAAGAACTTTATATGTATTACAATGCCATACAAATGTACAACTATACTGCCATTACTCCATATACACAATTACACTGATACAATCTAATTCTCACGGTAGGATTTTTTTTTTTTTACAATCTGACATACTTTATCATCATTTACATGGGCAACTCCTTCATATTTTCCTGTTTATATAGTTTAGACATTGAAGAAACACTTTCTTAGATCCACTTGTAATTGCTAGTCGCTGGTACGTACTATGGAACCACAAGCAGTTTCCAGCTAAGAGCTCACAAATTATTAGTTACTATTTAGAAGATACAAAATTCTTTTCGGTACTCTAACCAGTAATTCTATTAGATCTCAAGTAATTTTCCAACTCTAGAGATTTGTAATTTTTATTTAATTGATAAAAGAATGAAAGTATTATACAGTAGTATACAATTCTTCAGGGTGTGGGACTCATAAAGTATTTCTATATCTACATACCAATGTTGCTTCTTTGGTTCCATCATACTATTTTCACTGCAAATTTTCTCTCTTCCCCAAATATTCCAAGTCTCCTTAATACTTTCTTGTTTGTTACTGTATCCTCAGTACTATCACAGAAATCTGAAATGCATATTACTACATGAAAGAGTCAGTCAGAAAAGCCTCCATTAATCATGGCTTAATGATTCATTTTTAAATTTCTAAATATATCCCATTACATGGATATATCACAGTTTGTCCATATACCTACTGATGGATGTCTTGGTTGCTTCTAGTTTTTAGCGATTATGTACAACTATAAGCCTGTGTCTGCAAGTTTTTATGTGGCTATAAGAGCCCTACATCCTTCTGCCAAAAGACACAACAATGGCAGTTGGATTGTATTTCCTAATTATTACAGGTGCTTTGGAGAGGGGGCATAAAGGTAATATTTTAAGTAGTATGTTTTTTTACACAAATATACAATTCTATACTGTGTCTTTCAAAATGATTGTATTTATAGAAAATAATATATAATTTATAGATGAGAAATGATTACACTTTTATAATTATTTCAATATAAATTTTACCAACTCTATTTTAGAACTTTAAAATCATCATTTTAATAATATTTTTTCTTTTAAAGATAACTCCTGGGAGTCAGAATTACATAATATATGATTGAACTTATGATGGACTCACGCAAAATGATTGGGTCAGGCTTACCTTAAGGCTGCCAGTGTCAAACATGTGAAGTTATTTTAAGCAAGGTTTACAAAAAGTCGTAAAGCAGAAGTCTTAAGAAAAATGAAAGAGCCTGTGAAAGTTACTGTACTATTTGTTCATTGGGAAGAGGTTGGAGAATGATCACTGACCTCTAAGTAACAGAGAATGGAGCTCATCTTTCACTTCTGAATGAGCTCCTTTCTGTAATTGATGGCATTTCCTGAAATGGCTGCGATCATTAGGGCTCCAGTGACTGAATTAAAAGAAAATGAAGGATGCAGATGGCTGTAGTAAAGCACGGAAAATGCATTTCTTCCTGGTGACAGATACAACTGATCATTTTACAAGGAAGTGCTTCACTGAAAGTGTTTCAGCTATGTAGTTCTCAGGGAAAATGAAGAGTAATGTAAAAATTGGACAAGATGAAACTAGCTGTTTCATTCCAGATATTGACTACACAAGTCACTTTCAATAAATCACCTGCTTATTGTACCTAAGACAGCAGTTTGTTAATATTATGAAGGTGCTACAAAATGTCCTCTTTGGTTAGGCAATCTTTGAGCATCATATGAAAAAAAACAACAAGTTGAATTTTAATTTTTTTTTTCTATTTGTTTCCCAATTATCAACACTTGAACTACTAGCACATTTATTTAGAATTAGCTTTGATGACCTAAAACAGCCAAGGGTCACCAAAGTTTTTCTGAAAAGGGCCAGATATTACATATTTTAGACCTTTGTGACCCATACTGTCACTGTGAAAGCTACCAAACTGCTATTGTGGGGGAGGCATCCATAGATTTGTGGATCTCTAATCTAGCACATCAGATGATATCATGAATAAGAACAATGAGGAAGCTTAATAGCTTACTTCAGTAAGAGAAATGAGATGCTAAATTTAATTACTTTAGTCTATGAGAAATGTGGATATGAGCATTTATATCATTCAAATTAACACAAAATACTGTTTTGAGAGACCACATGTCGATATCATCTTGTATTTTTCAGCCATTAAGAGGAAAAAATCACTTTATAATAACTATTGTGCACATGGAGAGGCTTATTGGAGGCACATGCAGAGGCTTAGATATTTTGAGTACTATTTCATCTTTATCTTTGACTTGTAACCTTTTACATAGTATTGTTGAAGAACTTATTTATTTAAAATGCTTTGCAAATACAAGTAATTTTTAAGTTCTACTTGTTCACCATAAAACCAAATAGGGGGTTTCTAATCATTTTATCAAATAAATTATTTTAAATATTCAAGAGTTATTATAAAATAATTGAAATCACTGACTCTCATGGAGTCACTGCTTCAGATATTTTAAGTGCTATTGCTATTTTTTAAACTTCAAAGGAAAGAAGAGAAATCTAATTGAAGGAATTCATCAGGAGAAGGGCTTTGGGATCATTTAAATTTTCAGTATATAGAGACACTTGTCTTGTGGCAATTATTTTTCCCAGTACAACTAAATCGTTACATGGTTTTGGTCAGAAAGCAAGCTTGTTATCCTGTAGCCTAACATTTCATCCAGGACTCCTAGAGTGAATTAGGGCCTTAAAAGTCAACTCAGTCAAGATATTCCAGGTAATTAGTAATTACTTCTATGAAGACATCTACTTTAGACTTATTTTTTGAAACTACAGAAATAAGGCACTTTATTATCTTGATTTCCAAACTAATCTCTGTTCCATTCTTGTCTTATATGACAAATTTGTAAAACACAAGGCACTTCATAGAACCTTGAGTCATTTTTTAACTTTTAGAACGGATTCCATGTATTCACACCCAGAGGAGAGGAGTTCTCAAAGTCAGAATTGGTCATTTTATTCTTACTAGATATTACTTGTCACTTCCATATTTTCCCCTTTTAATACTGCTCAGAAGAAGTGCTCCCCTGGATTTGTTGAATACAAGGATTTTCATGAACTGTCTCATTCTTGGAATCCAATCTCTTGAAAGTCCTCCAGCTCTTTCTCAAGGCTGAAGGGTTAACAGCTGACTTTTGCTTTGATTATAGCTTTCCTCATCTTTGAGAAATCCCTTTGTTCCTCTTCAGTTGAAATTAAAAAAAAAAAAAATGCTGAATTAACCTATGGCAAGTGACAGAAGGACAATAAGGAATTTCAAGTTAGAAAACTTTGCTTGGGCCAAAAGGTTAAAATATTTTCTCAAGAAGCTTACTCAAAACCTATAAAATACATTTTAAAAGTATTCATGAAGTAGTCATTTGTCAAAAAAGTAATCCTAAATACTGATTTGGAAAACATAAAGAATAAAGGTCTGGTTTTAATCTGTTTTCAATACTAGAAGTTCCCTAGTGTTTACTTTTCAGGAAGCGTATTTAACTACTTGCATGGGCTCCAAGTGAATAGATCATAATTTAATCTTTTTCATTTTTTGTCTTTTTAGGCCCACACCATTGGCATAAATAGGTTCCCAGGCTAAGGGTCAAATTGGAGCTGTAGCTGCCAGCCTACACCACAGCCACAGTGATGCCAGATCTGAGCCGCATCTGTGACTTACACCACAGCTCACGGCAACACTGGATCCTTAACCCACTGAGTGAGGCCTGGGATTGAACCTGTGTCGTGGATACGAATCAGATTCATTTTTGCTGAGTCATGGCAGGAACTCCAATTTAATCTTTTGAAATTATGATTGAATCTTAAATTTTAAAAAATACCCTCTATGGGAGTTCCCGTCGTGGTGCAGTATTTAACAAATCCGACTAGGAACCACGAGGTTGTGGCTTCAATCCCTGGCCTTGCTCAGTGGGTGAAAGATCTGGCGTTGCCATAAGCTGTGGTGTAGGTCGCAGACTCAGCTTGGATCCTGTGTTGTTGTAGCGCTGGCGTAGGGCAGTGGCTACAGCTCCGACTATACCCCTACCCTGGGAACCTCCATATGCCGTGGGAGCAGCCCTAGAAAAGGCAAAAAGACAAAAACAAAAAAAAAAAACAAAACAAAACAAAACAAAAACCCTCCATGTAAAACAGGCAGGAGTCTGTGATAAATCGTTTCATAGAATATTTTTAAGAGCAAAAAAAATAATGTTATGGCTTAGCTCAACTATGAAGGACTTTTTAGCATACGTTATCTCTATTATTTTCAAATGCACACTGCAGAACCTAGGCACCTACATTCTGTCTTTGTTGACCATGGAACACTTCTATTAAAAAAAGACCAAATACGGGAGTTCCCATCGTGGCGCAGTGGTTAACGAATCCGACTAGGAACCATGAGGTTGCGGGTTCGATCCCTGCCCTTCCTCAGTGGGTTAAGGATCCGGCGTTGCCGTGGGCTGTGGTGTAGGTTGCAGACGTGGCTCGGATCCTGCGTTGCTGTGGCTCTGGCGTGGGCTGGCAGCTGCAGCTCCGATTCAACCCCTAGCCTGGGAACCTCCATATGCCACAGGAGCGGCCCAAAGAAATAGCAAAAAGACAAAAAAAAAAAAAAAGACCAAATACTAGTAGTAAAAGAAAAATGTGAACAAAGTACATTATTTCTCATTAAATAATTTTATGTTTTAATTGTAGAAAACACAGAGAAATCACAAATTTTGTTTGCCATTACTGTTACATCGTATAACAAATCAATTGTAAAAGATGGAGAACCAAGTCCCACAGGAATCAAAAAAGTTATTTAAGGATATATTTTATCGACATATAGAGGGATTTCTTTTGTGTATATACAGACTAATGAAATTCTATGGAATCATTTCTATGGAAATATGCAGGAAAGTTTAAAAGTTCAAAATGAGGTTGATAGAAGAAAATAATATTTGTCTAAAAGTGTATAAATGTACAAACATATGCGTGTTTATGCATACGTGTATATATACAAAGTCTTAGGAGGGTGAGATTTAAAAAAAAAAACAAAAAAGGACTTAGCTATTAGTGGGACCAAGATTGACTTCTACAGGAATTCTAGAGAAGTGCTCAAGAATATCTGCTTCACAAGTTAAATTCAGCCTGCTATGTGTTTTTGTATTCCCAATGTGTTAGAAATAGCTTCTACATTTTTAAAAATTTTATAATTTTTTTCCATTATAGCTGTTTTACAGTGTTCTGTCAATTTTCTACTGTACAGCAAAGTGACCCAGTTACACATACATGTATACATTCTTTTTTCTCACATTATCATCTGATTTCTACATTTTGAAATGGTAAAAAAAAGGCAAAAAATATTGTAGTACAAGAAAATTATATGAATTCAAATGTCAGTGTTCACAAATACAGTTTGAATTTTTAAAATAAAGAATGTATAGAAACTTGTCTTTTTAAATATATATGTCCCTACTTGATATTCTTGATTTTTCCTCTTGACTGTCCAAGCCTAAAATATTTACTATGTGCCTACTACAAAAAAAAAAATTTTACTTCTTCCTGGTCTTGAGCATATTTTCTAGGACATTCATAATCATAGGTTTGTTCTCTGACATCATAGAAAAAGGGAGATATTTATTCTTTCATATCCCTCTATTTATTCCCTCATATCTTTTTCAATTCTGGGCTTTTAAAACTATTATACATATAGAATATTTTCTTTCTTTTCTGCTTTTTTTTTTTAGGGCTGTATCTCTGGCATATGGAAGTTCCCAGGCTAGCGGTCCAATTGGAGTGGTAGTCGCCAGCCTATGCCACAGCCACAGCATGAGGAACCTGAACTGGGTCTGCAATCTACCCTGCATCATGTGGCAACACCAAATCCTCAACCCACTGAATGAGGCCAGGATCGAACACTCATCCTCGTGGACACTAGTTGGGTTCTTAACCCACTGAGCCACTATGGGAACTCCTATAATATTTTCTTTGAAAGGAAATCTCAAATTTGAAGTATTCAAAAATATGTTAAAAATAGAAAAATAAGCTCACAAACTTGATTAATTATGAAAATATAGTAAAGGAATTAATACAATTTCTTTACTTCTACATAACAATGTTTGAAGTACCTGGATAATACCAGATCTTGCAATTTCCTGGGGGTCATCTAGACACATAAAATTGAAAGAGAAGTGGAGCTGAACACTACAGTAGAATTTTAAGATATCTCCCAAGTTTCCCTTCTATGTGTACATGCCTTATATAATCCCTCCCCCCTTTTTGTTTTTGTTAATGTGAGCCAGATCAGTGAATACAACAGGATTTAGCACTAGTGATTAGGTTATGTTGGTGGCACAATTGAGTTTATAAAAGGGAGAGTAACACATGAGCCTTTGAAATCTGAGTATCAAGTCAAATGGAGAGGAAGTCAGAAATTTAAAGCAACAAAGGGTAGGTTTTAGGAGTTGAGAATGGTTCCCAGTAAACAACCAAGAAAGGAGTGTCATCAGTCCTATAACCTCAAGGAACTGAATTTTGCCAGTAACCTAAATGAGTTTTGAAGAAGACTCCAAGCCTTAAATGATATAATGGCCCTGGCTGAAACATTGATTTTAGGCTTGAGAAACTGTAAGTAGAGTAACTTTTGTGACAGATGAATGACAGAAAATCTGTGGAATAATACATCTGGAAAAAAATGTATAAACAGAAACTTCAATTAAATACAGTTGGGAAACCCCAAAACCCTGTAAGAACAGGGCTTTCATGTCCTGCGAGAAAGCAGACCCAATAGGAAGAAGAAACACTCTTCTTCCCTGGCAAGAACTCAGCCAATGAAAAGCCATGGGCTCTTTATTTATTCTGTTTACTCTTTCTATCCTTTCAACTCCCTTTTCCTCCCTATAAAAGCATTCTCCTTCTCTTGCCACACGGGACTTTGTACATGGTTCACCGTGGTTGCAGACCTTGAATTCAAATTCTCTGTTAATCCCAAATGAACCCACTTAACTGAAGAAATATCCGGCAGTCTGTTTGTTTCAGGTCAACATGTTCATATGGTTTCGAGTTGCTTAATTGCTATAAGGTGTCATTTAGCAATAGAAATTTAATACATATGCATTTCAAAGGGAAGTAGTATCCTTCATCCTCTCTTTTGAGATTCTCAGGAAATGCAAATTTAATTATCTCTAGCTCTGTTATCCTCTCTCATCTGAATATAATTTCCCAATTTGTTTATTATCCTTTACCTCTATTGTTCCTTTCTTACTCTTAGTTAGATACTGTAACTATGGTACTTTCATTTATGCAATCTTTGTAAGTAATTGGAGGGGCAAGAGAAAGCAAGCAAGTCATCCAAACAAGGTACAATGGTTAGTAAATACTCCTCCAATAACTATCTTCATCTAATTATGAGGAAATTTGGCATATTTTCTTATATTTCAGTCACTAGACCCCCCCCTTTATTAATTTTCACCATTTCCCCCAATTCCTGATCATATATTATATCATTAAAGTCATATGTAATATTACATAAAGTTTTTCTTAGAGGCCTCTTTCTCATAATCAAATATGCACATAGCTGTTTGTCTCAAAAAATGTTCTTCCATGAAAGAAACAAATTTATTGACTCATATATTCACTATGTGGAGGTCTGGGGAGGGAGGCGACATATTGTAAGATTGCAATGTGTAAATGCATTATTAATGTAAGGTAGTTGAATAATAGGTTTCTGGGATAGTGGGATAAATTAGGTATTACCTATGAACTTTGCAGAGAAGGGTTAACAAATGCTACTCTTCACTAGAGGTCTTGTTGTAATTTATTAAAAGAGAAAAAAACATTCAAAATTTAAACACAGAAGTGGGCTGCTTTCCTACCAATTTGGTGTGAATATCAAGTGATGAGATATATGCCCCAAGAGATCTGCTTTATCTATGAGTGATGTCCCAAACCTTGGACTAATGTTTCATCTCAATTAGAGGTTTCTGCGTTTTTCACCTCTATTTCCTCATTTTTTTTTCTCTTCTATATTTTGTGTTCTCTATTTCAACAAAAAAACAGCACATTTTTTCTTTACTTTCTGGGATTTTCATCCCATTAAACACATTTGCATTTTCTTTCACTGTAAGAAGGGCTACTTATAGCTCTTTATCAATGCAAAACAATGTGGTTCCTCTTTTATATTTCTACAAAAGTGCATAAAAGATTACAACAAATGGGTATTTTATTTAAATTTCTTCAATGCTAGTAATTTCAATTGTTTGAACAAATTTATAAACTATTAGTAGACAGATAAAACTAGTCCTGTCTGCAACAAATGAGGATGCATTGCCCTCTCTAATGTTTCTTCTCTCTTTAAAGAACAGTGTCTTCCTTCCAGGTCTAAATATGTTGCCTGTATGCCAATTTTTTTAAAGTAAAAAGAAAACTCAAGGATAATCTGATTCAGTTGATTCACTGAGCAGATACAGAAACTAAGATTTTAACTGAGTTTAACTCATCTGCCAAATAATGTGTATTTTGCATTCTCATTCTGCTTCATGGTTAGTGGCAGGCTCAGAATGGGCTTCAGTTCTAGGCTTTAATTTTTTGTACTAGCTTGATAAATACTGCTAGATTTGCTTTATAATTCTGCCCATCTTCTGTAGTGACAGGTATATATCTTCATAATAATTGCTCATGTCATCGATTGAATGACTGACTTAAAATGATGTAATAAAGTGTACTTTATGTATCATCTATTGATAATAATACAGGATGGTTGATATCACTAACATTTCTATAAATCCTCTTTCATTCCCCCTCAGACTCATTTAATTACTCCCTTCTTTATATCACTATTTTATCCTGTTTTGCTCTACTCTATATTTATTATTTACTTAAATATGATTCTTAACCAATGCCATTGCATAGTACTACCACAATACGTGTGGTTAATTCAAAATTTGCTTATTTTCTGAGCGGACAAAAGAGAGGAACCCTCCTAAAAGATTGTGTACACTTGGCAGAGCTCCTGTCTTCCAGTTATACATATGCAGTTAGGGTTTATGCCTTCTCTTTCACATTAGAAAGCATGAATAGAAAGCATATTCATAAATTCCATAGAATTGTAAACCAATCATTTTTATAATAATCATTAACATTTTTTTGTTGTTGTTGTTGTTACTTCTCTGTGATAGTCATTTGATCGAATTAATGTTCAGTAGCTGATATAAAACTCAGGAGTTTACAAACATCCCTACATAAAAGTTTCACTACAATGGACAAACATTTATGAAATCACCTTCCACAAGGAACACACTCTTTTGAAAGATTTTGTATGTTTTATACCTAATAATCTATTAATAATTATTCATATATATTTTTCTGTGCGATTGTTCAGTAAAGATACCTTCATAATAATTCCACATTTCTTCTTTTATATATAAGGCAGAATAATCCAAGGTGCTGAAATACTCAATTAAACATCCTTTTCTACTTACTTAGAAATGCAGACTTAACTCTCGACAAACTTTCTTGTGGACCTTTGGAATGAACTCCATGCTATGGCTGAGCTAGCATCTTTTCTGGCTATTAACTTACACATTTTGCTTTGCATCACCACACTGACGTAACATCTGCACTTGAAAAACAAAGTACATCGGCAAAAAATAATGAAATTTTGTACCCTGAGGTATTTTTAGAAGAAATCATCCAGATTTTAAATTTGCATTGTTTCTGGTAAACACACTGCCTTTCTTTAATGCAAGGATATTTTTTAAATCCAATAAACTTTTATAAAGACAATGTGATGTCTATTTCCCTAGGAATAATGGATTAGCTAAATATCCTTGTTAAATGTTTTTTCAGTTCACCAATGTGTCTAAAATGTCTATCATATGCCATTCAGAAAGATGTAGTCAACAGTGACAGAGGATGAATGATACAATGAGAGTGATGGAATATCATTTTGAGATCTACTTGTTAGTCTGTACATAAAAATGTGTTAGATGTTAAGTATATTGCACCTTCCACTCCAGTGGATAATTTCAAAACAATATTTCCTTTACAATACAAAATTTCCTTATCTTCCCAAGAAAAGAGTATGAACAAAGCTCTGAAAAGGAAAGTAAATGAAAAGTTTGTCAAAATAACAATCTGAAAGAGGGAGGAAAAACAAACTTGAGAATAAGGAAAAGATACCAAAGGAGTAAAAAGATTCTTTGGAGTTCCTCAGTATTTTATTAAAATATCTGTAATGATACCCTCTTTTTGGCCTACATTTATTTTAAATGAGGGGAAAGGAGCAGCATTATTTGTATACACAGTATTGATGAGAAATCATAAATTAGCCTTAAACATAATTGATTGTGAAAATGCCTGTGGATTTTATTGAAGTCCCTCTGCAAATTACATTGAAAAAACATTTTTCCTTAATACCTCAATTAGACATTTATAGTGAAGGGGGCCTTCAGGGCCATTGAAAAAGGCATATTAAAATATACATTTTGGTAAGGTAATTAATTCCCTGTACTTAAACTATCAAAGTATTTTAATCTTCTTAAGGTTTAAAAGTTGTTTCCATACTATATTTTTGAAAAAAAGAAATTCTTCTTTAAAAAGTTTATTTTAAAAAGTCAATATTCTAATATGTTATGTGAAAGAGGAAGAATCTATTGTATAATTCCTATCTCACTTTTCAAAAATTTATAGTTACACCTATTTGCCATATTAGTCTAGAAAATAACACTTAGTAATGATGTTTTTAATGAGGTATGTGCAATTTGCATAAAATGAAAGGTACATACATTAAGTGCAAAGTTCCATGAGTATTCACAATTCCATGCGCTGCAACAGTATAACTCAAAGATCTAAGTATAAAACATTTTCATCAGCAACATACTTATGTCACTTTCCAGGCACCTTATACTACCCATCCCTAGGGAACCACAGCTCTGGTTTTATTCACCATCAATTAGCTTTGCTTGTTCTACAACATCCTATAAACTGAATAATATACTATGTACCCTCTTAAGTTCTTTCAGTTAGTACTATGTTTTCTCAGACCCATTCATGTTGTGTGAATAAGCAGTTATTCCTTTTAACACAGAATTATTCTATGACTTTTTTTTTTAAACCTATTTTGGTATAGCTCAGCATTTGGCTTATTCCTAGTTTTTGTTTTATTTCTTTAAACTACTGTGAATAAAGCTTCTATGAACACTCTTGTTCAAGTTTTATGTATGTATATTTTCCCTTATTTTCTTGCTCATCCTCTCCAATAGTATCAACATGATCTGATAGTTTCATTGCCTCAATGTGCTGCCCTATGGTACCTCTATATGGTCCAGTCATTTTGAACCTACTGTAACAAAGGGTATGAGGATTAACACTGTTCTGGGCAAAACTACAAATGCATATATTTTGATTCCATTTGAATATGTGCTATTTTGATTTATTTTCTGATTGTCCTAGAAACGAATATATTCACCAGAGCAATAAATCTATACCTGGTACCTAAGGGGACATTAGTCTTCTCTAACTGAGACAGTAAATCAAGCATAGCAACCTTGATCAGGGCTGCATTTTGGGTGAGTTTGAGGTTGTCTCCAGTCATCACTGACTTTTTCCACATCTTGATAAGAAAGTTGTTCATGTGTCTTTTTTAAGGAAAGTTTTGTCCGGATATAGCCCAAGAGAGGGATTTCTGGGTCATATGGTAGTTCTGTGTATAGATTTCTAAGGTACTTCTATATTCTTCTTGATAGTGGTTGTACCAGCTTACATTCCCACCAACAGTGCAGGAGGGTTCCCTTTTCTGCACACCCCCTCCAGCATTTGTTATTTGTGGATTTATCAATGATAGTCATTCTGACTGGTGTGAGGTGATATCTCATGGTAGCTTTGATTTGCATTTCTCTAATAATCAGGGATATTGAGCATTGTTTCATGTGCTTGTTGGCCATCTGTATATCCTCTTTGGAGAAATGTCTATTCAGGTCTTTTGCCCATTTTTCAATTGGGTTGTTGGCTTTTTTGCTGCTGAGTTGTATAAGTTGTATATTTTAGAGATTAAGCCCTTGTCATTTGTATCATTTGAAAGTATTTTCTCCCATTCTGTAAGTTGTCTTTTTGTTATCTTTTTTGTTTCCTTTGCTGTGCCAAAGCTTGTCAGTTTGATTAGGTCCCACTGGTTTATTCTATACCCTCCTTTAAAAAGACACATGAACCCTCATGTTCATTGCAGCACTATTCACAATAGCCAAGACATGGAAACAACCCAAATGTCCATCAACAGATGATTGGATTAGAAAGATGTGGTATATATACACAATGGAATACTACTCAGATATAAAAAAGAACAGAATAATGCCATTTGCAGCAACATGGATGGATCTAGAGACTCTCATACTAAGTGAAGTAAGTCAGAAAGAGAAAGATAAATACTATATGGTATCACTTATATCTGGAATCTAATATAAGGCACAAATGAAGCTTTCCACAGAAAAGAGTACCAAGGACTTGGAGAATAGGCTTGTGGTTGCCAAGGGGGAGGGGGAGGGAGTGGAGTGGACTGGGAACTTGGGGTTAATAGATGCAGACTATTGCCTTTGGAATGGATTAACAATGAGATCCTGCTGTGTAGCACTGGGAACTATGTCTAGTCACTTATGATGGAGCATGATAATGTGAGAAAAAAGAACGTGTACATGTATGTGTAATTGGGTCACCATGCTGTACAGTAGAAGAGAAAAATTATATTGGGGAAATAATGATTTAAAAATAAAAGAAATGTACTTAAAAAAAAGTTGCTCAGTCTTTCACCATTAAACACTGTTTTATATGTCTTTTATCATATTGAGAAAGTTTTCTTTGATTTCAGCTAACTAATGATTTTTTAATCAATGGGTGTTGAATGGTGTAAAACTTTTTTTTTCTCCTGCATTGTTTGAGATAGGATTCATGCTGCTTTATCATATTAAATGGAGACTTAAATTGATAGGATTTGAACGTTAAACTAAATTTTTGTTTTGGGGATAAATCTTTCTTAGACATAATTCTCTGTCCTTTTTATATATTGTTGGATTAAATGTGCTCTTTTGTTGAAGAATATTATTTCTGTGTTCTATTTTTTTCTATAACAGCTATATTCTTTGTGTCCTGTTTAACTAATCTTTGCCTATCTTGAATATTTTTCTCCTATGGTTTCTTCCAGAAATTTTATACTTTCTCAGTGGCATATATGATCCATTTCAGTTTTGCGTATAGTGTGCAGTAAAGGTAAGATTCATGTTTTCTCTATCTTTTTTTTAGTATAGGCATCACTTTCTACTGTACTATTAAAAGACTATCTTATACACATGAATTATTTTGATATGTAAAATGAAAATCAATTTATTATGTGTATTTCTGTGCATTTTTTGAGTATGTCTTCTGTTTCACTTATTTACATTATATCACATTGTTATGATTTTTTAACTTTATATTAAGCATTTGAAATCATGTAAAAAAGACCTCCAAATTTATCTCTTTCAAATTTGTTTAAGCCATTATATATATATTCTTTGACTTTTTCTATATAAATTCTAGCTGCAGCATATCAGTCTCTTAAACATGCCTCCCAGAATTTTGATCTACTGAATTAAATCTATAGATGATAAGTTTTGGGAGAACTGATATCCTAGGAATATAATTTTCAAAAACTGAATTTCTGGTGTGTATATGTGTGTGTATTTGTGTGTGTGTGTTTTGTAGATTCATTGAATGTCCTATATGTCATAATCATGTTGTCTGCAAATAAATATTTTACCATTTACTTTACATAGGGCTTACATTTCTTGTATTTTCATGCCACAGTACAATACTGAATAGAAATTTGAGAGCCTGTGAAAGAGACCTTGAGCCCACAAGAAGATAGACTGATGGCCAGCGATCCCTCCACTGCTTCAATTCCCCCACAGTCTTGTTTCACCAACTATGTTACTGTAACAAAATGAATGACTCTGAGACAGAACTGTCCAGCTATATTCATGAATTCTTGATTCAGAGAAATTATGAAAGATAACAAAATGCTGTTGTTTGAAGAGTTTAAGTTTTGAGATGATTTGTTACTCACTAATAGAGTGGGAAAAATAATATCTTAACAAATATCTAAAATTTTTGGTATAGATTCTGGAGTCAAGAGACAGACAAAACTAGGAATGGTATTGAGATACTCAAAATTAAATAATAAAGCTTCTCAAAAAGAGACAGAAAATAACCCTGAAATTTTCAGTGAGATCGTGAAGGAATGCATGGAAAATGTGAAAGCTGGTAGACCTAAATAGCACTGGAAATTTGACAACACTGTCAACTGTAGTAAAAGCAGAAATTAGAAAAAGCTATCAAATTTGATGATGTGGCTAAAAATATTTCTAGGCAGAATATCAAAATTTCCACAGTAGCCTCTTATTGCTCCATAGAAAAAATTCAAGAGCAAAAAATGAACTAAAGAATAAACTTTTATTTATTTATTTATTTAGGCTGTGCCTGCGGCATGTGGAAGTTCTTGGGTCAGGGATTGAACCCCCACCATACCAGTGACCCAAGCTGCTGCCGAAAGCAACAGATCCTTAACCTGATGTTCCACAAGAGAATTCCAAGAAAAAACTTTCCAATTAAAAAATTCTTAATTTCCTGTATTTGAAAATAAAACTGTTTTCAATCCTATATCTACATCTTAAAAAAAATGGACAATAAGAAAGACAACCACAAAACATTTTCACATTAGTAAGTGCTTTGGCGGAAACTTTAAATCTAGTTTGTGCCTGTAAGATCCTTCATTAAGTCCTTATAGAGAATTGAAGTAGAGTTATTAAAAATCCTTTTCCAAATAGAAAAAAGATCTTCCAAGCATCTAACAAATGCCTTACATACCCCATATGTTAAACCACTGGTACTTATAAGAGCCTAACGTTGTTGTCCTACAGCAGACTCTTAGCCCAAAGTGGAGAGGAGCTTATCTGAAGATACTTGTTGTATGTGCATTTTTCTAATAGAGTGGTTTATATATCAACACTTAAGAAATCCACATACTTTTTAAAGGATTATACCAACTTAGACTGAAAATGACAAGAAGAGTGAAAAATGAAAAAAGGACTTTGGTTCCTTAAAATACTTACTATATGAAGGAAGTAAGCTGAGAAAAGTGCATGGGTACAAACACTGCCTGCTTTCTACAATAAATAATAATTCAGAGGGCAAAACAAATAGCCAAAAATGCAGAGCCAAGAGTCCTCAAAAATAACCATATGAAGGAACTGGCACATGTTTCCAGTCGGATTTTAGAACTGGTGTGGATATGTGTTTCCTCTATGCTCTTTTCTGCCTTCTTTTGGGAACAGGTGAATGTATGGTGGATTTTCTATTTCTGTCTTACAGTTATATATTGAAGGTGGTACTAAAAGGTGTGTAATTTGTCTCATTAATTCACATGTCTTAAGATTTAGAGGAATAATATTGAGTTATATACCCAAGGAGATTCACCTGAGGGTGCTCATTTGAATCATAACGTGATTTAGCTATGGAGCCCCAAAACCTCAAATTGATGCTATAATAAGAAAATACTCAGGAGTCTTAGAATATGGTGTGAGTATATTTCCATGTAAGATGATGTCACTCTGAGAAGACAGACTAGCAGATTATATATTTTAACATGACCATAGATATATTTCTTCTTATATGGTGACTTGGGCATTTTTCCCTTCAGGTGATAGTGTTTATATTTTATATACCCTAACCTTGATTCTGGGAAGACTGGAGCCTATAGTGGAAGTGACTTTATAGTGGAAGTGCTTGTCTGAACTAGGTAATAACAATGATGCAACTTCTCTCTGGCAGCCTAGAACAATCATGCTGGAACTTTATGCTGTTTTCTAAGCCAACCGATTATACCAAGGCTTCCCTCTTGTAAGGACACCCAGGCTAGTTCATACAGAGAGGTTACATGGAGAAACCTAAGTAAGACTATATGAAGAGAAAGAGATGCAGTCATTCCCTAGGTTCTTCAACGCACCTCCACCCTAGTCCCACTATTTCATCTCCAATCTCTGTCTGACTGTGACCACATGAGTTGTCCCAAACCAGTACCACAAATCAAGTGCTTCTTGAATTCTTAAAACTGGGAGATAATAAATATTTGCGGTTATTTTTAAAGCGCTAGATTTGGGTAATTATATAGATTTAGATAACAAACATTTTAACAAGTAAGATTTTTATTTCAGATATTTTGTTGTTATTTCTTCAAGTCAAATAAAACTTGAAGAAATAAAAACTATTTCTCTCATTATGTTCATGTTATTCATTGTATCCCTGAGTATGTTTATAAGAGCTATTTTAATATCTTTTGACCTCTTTCCACTATTTATGCAACAGTTTCTATGGACTGATTTTTCTCCTGGTTATGAGTCAGATTTTTACACTTCTCTGTATAATTACTTCTTACTGGGTATCAGATATGCAAGTTTTATTTCTGAGGGTTGCTTCTTTGTCTTTGGAAGACTGTTAAATTTTTTTTGGCCAGTAGTTAATTTATGTGTAGATTAATTTGTTAACCTTCAGAGGTCTCTCTTAAATACCCAGATGTTTTATAATTTCTACACACTCTGGAAAGTGAGATTTTAAACACCTCTTATCCATACATGTAACCACATAGGAATTATTCAGCACCACTCACTCCACCCTAGAAGTGGTTTTCTACCTAGGCCCTAATAGTTTCACTCTATCCATCTCATGCACTATATTTTCAACGAAAGCTTTATGAAGATTTACAGAACTCTTACACTTAGCTCCCTTCTACCCTGAACCTCAAATTCTAGTCCCCTTTCTATGTGTAAATATAAAGGTTGCTATGATCTGTTTCTTTTACGCCTTCCTGAATCACAGTTTGTAAGTTGCCTCCAGAAGAAAGGTGAGCTTATTGTAGGACTCAGATTACTTTGTTTTTTTTTGTTTTGTTTTGTTTTCTTTTTCTTAGGCATGACAGTCCTATGATGCCTATTTTCTAATGTCTAAAAATATATTTAATATTTTTTGCCCTACTTATTCTTTTTGTATTATAGGAAGTCCAGTTATTCCATCAAAGTTGGAAGTGACAGTCTCAAGTCTCCATGATCCTAAATTTAAAAGTATATCTATAGGGAGTTCCTGCAATGGCTCAGAAGGTTGCAAACCCAACTAGTATCCATGACGATGTGTATTCGATCCCTGGCCTCTCTCTGTGGGTTAAGGATCTAGG
The DNA here is from genome assembly GCF_016906955.1 of Phacochoerus africanus. Classification (NCBI taxonomy): domain Eukaryota; kingdom Metazoa; phylum Chordata; class Mammalia; order Artiodactyla; family Suidae; genus Phacochoerus; species Phacochoerus africanus. The sequence goes on along the minus strand of NC_062547.1, from coordinate 110,327,924 downwards.
ATTGCCATTAGCTGTGGTGCAGGTTGCAGACACAGCTCAAATCCTGTGTTGCTGTGGCTGTAAAGTAGGCTGGCAGCTATAGCTCTGATTCTACCCCTAGCCTGGGAACTTCCATATGCCATGGGTGTTGCCCTAAAAAAAAAAAAAAAAAGTATACCTATAATATTCCTATTTTATTCCTCCATAACATGTCCAAATTTATTTTTGGTAATATTTCTTCCAATGTAGTAAATCAGTCTGAACTTCCTTTTCATCTCTCTAGTGTTTTCTTCAAAGTCTACATTATTCAATTTTAGTGTTTCTATTTTATTCTTGGCATTTCCAAGAACTGTAAAGTCCCCTTGTTATTTTATATATTCTCTTTCTTTTTATTTACAAGTTTTAATCATAGAGTTATCATCATATTTAAACTTTCAGCTATTTTCTCATTGTTTGTGTTGTCTTGTATTAGGAGATTATCATGTTATTTGTAATTTTTTGCCATGGATATAAAAACATAAATTTCTTCCATGAAAATCTCAGTTATAAATGTGTCATAGATTAAGCAGTTGTCCTTATAGAAGATTTTAAGTTTGTTTTACTCAGGATCAGGTGAACTCATTAAAAACCACTTCTACCTTAATTTTTCAATTTGAGTTTAATTTTCTATTCATTTAATTTGGTTTGGGGTCCAATACTTCTACATGTATAATGCCTATTTTTCCAATATCTTTCAAAATAACATTTTTTTCAGTTAAGACTTGGTGGTACTGCTGACTTACTTTTGGCTGTGCATTGTCTGTATCTATGCCAGTAGGGGCAAAGTCATTATTCCTATTTTTGATGTGATAGTTTATATCAGGGTCTCTCTTTTGTCCAGGCCTTCACACTTATGCAAAAAAAAAAAAAATAGACAGTTCTGAATGCCTTAAATGCATTTAAACATAGTTGTTTTAGCCCTAAAAAGTATTCCATGTTTAATACATTTAATGAAGTATCTGTGTGTTGGAATCAAGAAGGAAGTCTTGTCACGTGGGTTTAATCTGACATTTTGAGTATCAGTTGTGATGTGAATTTGATACCTCTCCTATTCTTCATCAAATTAATTTGTGTTCTGAATTCTGCTGGATAATCAACCAAATATAATTTTATTTGTTTATGTGGGTAATTTGATATTTAATACTATTAATATATTAAAAGATACACTAGTTAATGATCTTGGAATTGCTCTATTAAAATATTTTAATCTTTTACTATATACCAGGAATTATCCTCAGTATTTACATTTATTAAATTATTTAAATGCCCTCATATATTTCTATAAAATTCTATAAATTCTTTAAGATTTTCAAAATTCTTAAAAGAAATGACATTTAAAGTATTGACTATAATATATTTGGATAATATAATATGATTTATGAATTTTATTTCAAAATAACATGGTAAAATTTGGTAGAGTGTAGATTTAAAAAGATTGTCCATGAATTGAAATTTTTTGAGCCTGGAAATGGGTTACATGGGGGTTTATTTTACTATTCTCTGTACTTTTTTTTTTTGGTCTTTTGTCCTTTTAGGGCCGCACCTGTGGCATGGAGGTTCCCAGGCTATGGGTCTAATCGGAGCTGTAGCTGCCGGTCTACACTAAAGCCACAGCAATGCCAGATCTGAGCCGTGTCTGTGATCAATACCACAGCTCATGGCAACACTGGATCCTTAACCCACTGAGTGAGGCCAGGGATCAAACCCGCAACCTCATTGTTCCTAGTTGAATTTGTTTCCACTGAACCACCATGGGAAATCCTCCTGTTCTGTCAGGAGACGTGTTTCTACAATATTTTCTTAGCCTCTTTGCATCTATTTTCTATGCTGAAAACTCCATCTTGTCCTGCTTTACATTACTCCATACTCCTGCTTGAAAAACAGTCACAGTGCTGGTAAATAACTTAAGCTTAAGAACAAAGACCAAAAGGAATAAGTTATTCATGTGGTCAGCTGAATGAGGACATAATACATTGGTCTAAGCATGCCAGACCTGTGCAGATTGCTGTGCCATTTGTGCAGCATGGTATGCCCTGTTAAAATAAGAGAAAGAGGAACTTCATGGTCCCAAGGTGTTTATGAGAGGTTGTTAGCAGAATATGCATCAGCAAGTAGAAGGAGGTGCAAACCTAGGCACTCCTGGTTGCTGCAGATAGGCATGCTACTTGTGGAAGCACAATGATTATCCTCTAATGCTAAGTATAGACAGCTAATGCCAAGATTCCTCAAATACTAATGATCGTTAAATACCTAAAAGTCAGAATAAAAGCTTAACCATCTACCAGCTATGTGACTTTTAAATAATAAAAGAACTTTTAAAATAATAAAAAACCCTATATCCTGCACCTACAACCCCCTCCTCACTTGATGTAATCCTAAAGAGCACAATAAAAGCAGTGTGGTTTCTTGAGTCAGTACTCTTGGTCCCTGAGAACTTGAGTCCCCTGGTTCCCACCTTTAATTAAGATAAATGTCTCTGTGTCTTGTTTTATAATAACTTTTTCTTAAGTTTCACAGTACCCGTTCTTCAGCCCTCACCTGCTGAGCTGAACTTGGCACTATTCTCTGCACTTTTTAAATGATAAAAATTTTTCATTAGAAAAATGTTTGAAAAATAAATATTATAAACCAGGATATGTGAGATTTATCCCAGTGATATGAGGCTGGTTAAAAATCTACAAATCAATAAATGAGATACACCACATCAATAAATTGAAAAAAAAATGACTATTTCAATTAATGCAGCAAAAACTTTTGACAAAATCAACATGCATTTATGATAAAAAAAAAAAAGCCACAAAGTGGTTTAAGAGGGAATACCTCAACATAAAGGCCACACATGACAAGCTCACAGCTAACATCATACTTAATGGTAAAAAGCTGAAAGTATTTCTTCTAAGATCAGGAACAAAACAAGAACACTCACTCTCACTGTTTTTATTCAACATAATATTGGAAGTCCTAGCCATAGAATCAGGCAAGAAAAATAAATAAAATGAACTGAAATTGGAAAAGAGGTAGAACTGTTACTATTTGCAGATGACATGAAACTATACATAGAAAATCCTAAAGAAGGTACTGGAAAACTAATATACCTCAACAATGAATTCAGTAAAGTTGCAAGATACAAAACTACTATACAGATATATGTTCCATTTCTACACAATAACAACAAACTTCTAGAAAAATAAATGAAGATAACAATCCCATTTAAAATCACATCAAAAAGAATAAAATACTTTGGAATAAATTTAACTAAGAAGATAAAAGACATACTTAGAAAACTGATGAAAGAATTTGAATATGATGTAAACACATGGAAAGATATACATTGTTCATAGACTACAGACTCAGCGCAATCCCTATCAAAAGATTAGTGACATTTTTCAAGGAACTAGAACAAATAATTATAAAATGTGAATGGAAACATAAAAGACCCTAAATAGACAAAATAATCTTGAGAAAGATGAAGAAACCTGGAGGTATAATTCTCCGTGATTTAAAAATATATTATTAATCCACAGTCATCAAAACAGTATGACAATGACATAAAAACAGAAACAGAGATCAAAGGAACAGAATAGAAACCCCAGAAATGAACCCACACTTACATGGACATTTAATCTGTGATGAAGGAGGTCCAATTATACAATGGGGAAAAGACAGTCTTTTCAATAAATAATACTAGGAAAATTGGAGAGCTACTTGTAAGAGAATCAAACTACACTACTCTCTTACATCATGCATAAGATAAACTCAAAATTAATTAAAGACCTAAGTGTAAGACCATAAAATTTCTAGAAGTCAACATAGGCAATATGCATTTTGTCATCAGTCTTAGTATTCATTCTTTTTGGATATGTATCTCCAAGCAATGAAAATAAAAACAAAAATATACAAATGGAACTACAAACTAAAAGTCTTTTCACAGTGGGGAAACTTGCAACACCATGAAAAGGCAAATCACTGAATGGGAGAACTTATTTGCAAATAATATCCCCAATAAGAGGTAAATATCCAAAATATACAAAGAACTCATACAACTCAACAGCAAAAAACAAAAAACAAACAAACAAACACCAAACCAAATAACCTGGTTAAAAAAATGGTCAGAAGATCTGAATAGACGTTTTTCCAAAGAAGACACACAGATGGCCAACAGGCACATAAAAAGATGCCCAACATAACTATGAGGGAAATGCAAATCAAAACCAAACTGAGGTATCATTTCACCCCTGTTGGAATGGCTATTATCAAAAAGATAAAAAATAACAAGTATTCGTGAGGATGTGAAGTTAGAAAACACTTGTGCATGATTAATAATGTAAATTGATGCACCTAATATGGAAAATAGAATGAAGATTCCTCAAAAAATTGAGATCGAAACTGTCATATGACCCAACAAGTACACTCCTGGGTATGTAGGCAAAAATAACAAAAACACTAATTAGAAAAGATATATAAACTTCTGTGTTCATTGCAGAATGATTTTCAATGAACCCAAGTGAATAGATAAATAAGATGTGATATTTATATGTAGTATACATTTATATACACACACAAAATGAAGTAATATTCAATCATAAAAAAGAACATAATCATGCCGTTTGTGGCAACATGGATCAACCTAGAGGGTATTATGCTAAACAAAATAAGAAACTGAAAAGTACTGTATGATTTCACTTACATGTAACCATGAACACACATACAAACATAACAAAACACAAACAGTTATAGGTACAGAGAACAAAAAGTGTTGCCAGAGAGGAAGGGTCATAAGAGAAGGAAAGAAATAAATGAGGGAGATTAAGAAGTACAGACTTCCAGTCATAAAATGAATGAGCCACTTACATGAAATGTACACTGTGAGGAATATAGTCAATAACTATGCAATATCTTTTTTCTGGTGACACATTATAACTAGACTTGTCCTGGTAATCATTTTGAATGTATAAAAAACACATCAAACTGCTATGATTGTGACAGGAACCAATATAGTAGTAGGTCAATTATACTTCGAAAACAAACATACAAATAAACTCATAGAAAAATTAGATCATTTATCAAACATTTAGAGAAGACCTAACACCTATCCTTCTGAAACTATTTCAAAAAATTGCACAGGAAGGGATGCTTCCAAACTCATTCTATGAAGCCACCATCACCCTGGTAGCAAAACCAGACAAAGATACAAAAAAAAAAAGAAAACTACAGGCCAATTTCACTGAGGAACATCGATGCAAAAATCCTCAACAAAATACCAGCAAACCGCATCCAACAATACATTAAAAGGATTGTACATCAGGATCAAGTGGGATTTATCCCAGGGATGCAAGGGTTCTTCAATATCCACAAATCCATCAGTGTGATACACCACATTAACAAACTGAAGAATAAAAACCATACGTTCTTCTCAATAGACGCAGAAAAAGCCTTTGACAAAATCCAACACCCATTTCTGATAAAAACCCTTCAGAGGGAGTTCCCGTCATGGCGCAGTGGTTAACGAATCCGACTAGGAACCATGAGGTTGCGGGTTCAGTCCCTGCCCTTGCTCAGTGGGTTAAGGATCCGGCATTGCCGTGAGCTGTGGTGTAGCTTGCAGACGCGGCTCGGATCCCGCGTTGCTGTGGCTCTGGCGTAGGCCAGTGGCTACAGCTCCGATTCAACCCCTAGCCTGGGAACCTCCATATGCCGCGGGAGAGGCCCAAGAAATAGCAACAACAACAACAACAACAACAACAACAACCAAAAAAAAAAAAAACACCAGAAAGTGGGCATAGCAGGAACCTACCTCAACATGATAAAGCCCATATATGACCAACCCACAGCGAACATCATTCTCAATGGTGAAAGGCTGAAAGAATTCCCACTGAGATCTGGAACAAGACAAGGATGTCCACTCTTGTCACTACTCTTCAACATAGTTTTGAAAGTCCTAGCCACTGCAATCAGAGAAGAAAAAGAAATAAAAGGAATCCAAATTGGAAAGGAAGAAGTAAAACTATCACTATTTGCAGATGACATGATACTATACCTACAGATTCCTAAAGACTCTACAAGAAAACTGTTAGAGCTCATCCATGAATTTGTCAAATTTGCAGGATACAAAATTAATACACAGAAATTGTTGGCATTTCTGTACACTAACAATGAAAGAGCAGAAAAAGAAATTAGGGAAGCAATCCCGTTTACCATCACATCCAAAAATATAAAATACCTAGGAGTAAAACTACCTAAAGAGACAAAAGACCTGTACTCTGAAAACTGTAAGACACTGATGAAAGAAATCAAAGATGACACAAATAGATGGAAAGATGTACCATACTCGTGGATTGGAAGAGTTAATATTATCAAAATGACTATACTACCTAAGGCAATCTACAGATGCAATGCAATCCCTATCAAACTACCAAGGACATTTTTCACAGAATTCAAACAAAATATTTTAAAGTTTGTGTGGAAGCACAAAAGACCCAGAATAGCCAAAGCCATCCTGAAAAGGAAAAATGGAGCTGGAGGAATCAGACTCCCTGACTTCAGGCTATACCACAAAGCAACAATCCTCACAACCATATGGTACTGGCACAAAGACAGACATATAGATCAGTGGAACATGATAGAAATCCCAGAATTAAACCCATGCACCTACAGCCAACTAATCTATGACAAAGGAGGCAAGAATATACAATGGAGAAAGGACAGCTTGTTCAATAAATGGTGCTGGGAAAACTGGACAGCCACATGGAAAAGAATGAAATGAGAACACTCCCTAACACCATACACAAAAATAAACTCAAAATGGATCAAAGACCTAGATATAAGACCAGACACTATAAAACTCTTAGAGGAAAACATAGGCCAAACACTCTCTGACAAACGACAGCAATATCTTCTCAGATCCACCTCTTAGAGTAATGACAGTAAAAACAAAAATAAACAAATGGGACCTAATCAAACTTCAAAGTTTCTGCACCCCAAAGGAAACCCTAAACAAAATGAAAAGACAACCCACAGAATGGGAGAAAATCTTTGCAAGTGAATCGACTGACAAGGGATTGATCTCCAAAATTTATAAACACCTTCTGCAGCTCCATACCAAAAAAATAAACAATCCCATCAAGAAATGGGCTGAAGATAAACAGACAATTCTCCAAAGAGGACATACAGATGGCCAAAAAACACATGAAAAGATGTTCAACATCACTCATCATTAGAGAAATGCAGATTAAAACCCCTGTGAGGTACCACCTTACACCAGCCAGAATGGCCATCATCCAAAAGTCTACAAACAATAAGCGCTGGAGAGGGTGTGGAGAAAAAGGAACCCTAGTACATTGTTGGTGGGATTGTAAATGGGTGCAACCACTGTGGAAAGCAGTATGGAGATGCCTCAGAAAACTAAACATAGAACTACCATTTGATCCAGCAATCCCACTCCTGGGCATCTATCCAGAGAAAACCATGACTCACAAAGACACATGTACTCCAATGTTCATTGCAGCACTATTTGCAATAGCCAAGACATGGAAACAATCTAAATGTCTATCGACAGAGGAGTGGATCCAGAAGAAGTGGTACATACACACAATGGAATATTACTCAGCCATTAAAAGGAACAAAATACTGGCATTTTTAGCAACATGGATGGATCTAGAAATTATCATGCTAAGTGAAGTCTGTCAATGAGACACCAACATCAAATGCTTTCACTGATAATGTGGAATCTGAAAAAAGGTCAGATGGAACTTCTTTGCAGAACAGATGCTGACTCACAGACATTGAAAAAGTTATGGTCCCCAGAGGAGACAATTTGGGGGGTGGGGGGATGTGCTTGGGCTGTGGGTGGGATGGAAATCCTGTGAAATTAGATTGTTATGATCATTAAAAAAATAAAATAATAAAATAAAAATTTTTAAAAAACTAGATCAGATTTGTGATTATTAGAGGCAGAGCTATGAGTAGAGGGAGAATTGACTGAAGAGAGTCAAAAGGTACAAACCTTTAGTTAAAAGGTAATTAAGTACTACATGTGCAGCATTATACAGCATGATAAATACAACACTGCTCTATGTTTTGAATAGAAGTGGTTAAGAGAGAAAAGCCTATTTTATTCTTATCACAAGAAAAACATTTTTTACTATTTCTTATTTTTGTATCTATATGAGATGATGGATATTCATTTAAACTTAATATGAAATTAATTCATGATCTATTTAGGTTAAATCATTATGCTATATACCTTAAATATATACAGTGGTGTATGTCAATTATATCTCAATACACCTGGAGAAAAATAAAAAAATAAATATTCAAATAATTTTTTTCAAATTTTTGAGAAATCATAAAATTATGGTATCCCCATAAACTCCTTTATGACAGCTAAAGATACATATTTTGTATTTCAAAGTTTAAACTCAATATATTTATTGTTAAATTTGTAACATTTAGAGCAGAACATTTCAAAGTTATATCTACACATAAAGCAAATCGACTGAAAGCTAATTAACCTTAAGAAGGAGCCACATCGCACAAGGGGACTTGTTATCATTCCACTTATTGTTAATAACACACTCACAAATGAGCAATGTTCTAAATGAAGCTTAATTTGAAGACAAAACAGCAAGTTTCTCAGGCCTCTTTTTGTCATTTGTAGTGAGTTTTTCAATGCGAAATTTGAAAGAATGCAATGAATACTTTATTGTTGGAAACTAATTTTCATTAGGAATATATACTTTGTGAATGAAACAATTTAGAAAGATAATTTGGGTGAAGAAAAGGTATACGGGATACACATAAACACTTTCTCAAATGAATGCAGCTAGGACTAAATCCAGATTACACTAATATTGAAAACATAATGTCATTTGATACTTCTGAATGCCTTTTGGCATGCAGTACAAGGACCACAGCTGGGGCTTTTAGCTTCTGATTGATATATTTAATGAAGCCATTCTCATGTATTGTTAGTTGTCCTTTTTAAAACAAAAGTGCTTTTCCTGAATAGATTATAAGTTTGATATTTCTCAACTTCTTAAATCAATTATTTTCTAGGCAGTATCAATCAAGCAGAAAGGTAGCATTATTGCAGCATTATATATTAACCTTCTATAGCCTCATTTTTAACCAGGAAGAAAGCCTATTTTATTTTTACTCTCCTAACAGTCACTAGCTTGACTTGAGAGTAAGCTAAACCAGAGTTAAAAGAATCCTGCCTACTCTAAAGCAGGCTGTTGCACCCAGGGACATTTTTATGCCCCTTGTGGTTGAAGGTACTTTTAATCCACTGTGGAACCAGCTTGAGTTATTGAAGACAACCGTAGACCTTAGCTATTGTTAAGGTCTGTTCAGGTCTGTTCCTCAAAATGTCTGCTGCAATCTAAAGAACATGAAGTCTTTCTTTTCTTTGATAGAGTATATTTCTACTACATAAGACACATTTCTGTGTACTGAGAGTTCTCTTACATATATGTCTCATTAGTCACTATACCTTGTCCACAAATGATCCTTTTTCTAAGAGAAGAGGAGGAAGTGTCTTTATCTTTCTTTTAATAATAAATTTATCAACTTGCATTTTAGAAACTAATAAACAATAATACACCTTTGGATATTAAAATACCTCTCATCTCTAATTCTAGATAAGATATGGCTTACTATATTTCCAGAGAGAAATCTCCTGGCCTGAAGGTAATACAATTTTTTTTCCATTTCTTTCTGATAAGAAGCAGTCAGTTCTCTTTGATTTATAGTTCTCATAAACAAGGTAATGTATTTCATGATTAATTTTAGTTCTAAAACATTTGCATATTGAATAAGAAATTCAGAAATGACTGTGAGAAAATAACTGTGTACCTTTATTTATATTTAATAATAAATATGATTTATTCATTCAACACATTTTTATATGGCTCTCATTTTAAATAAATCTCATGAAAATATATTGGCCATTTCATATTAATTTTTTATATGTTAAATTTAAAGGCAATACAGAGCTTTGTTTCTGCCTATACCCCACTTCAAGACCCTACTTCCTACTCCAGACATTGTAAGATCAACCAGGAGAACAAAGAGTTTAAGTTTTGCTTAAATGCAACCTTACTTTGTATGCAGCTGTAGGGCCTATTTTATATACCTTTGCAATTTGTAATGCCTAACAGGAAATTACTGGGACTCATTCACAAACTGCTTAAACTTTAGGCATTAATGCCCTGGGAACTATCCTTGGCCAATGAGGAGAGGGAGACAGTGCATAAAATGCCTCCCTCTTTGTCCCAGGGGCAGACAGATCTGAAGATACTGCCATATAATACAGGTATCTAACAAAATATATTATATTGGCTTTTCTTTCTTTTCATGATAGTTCTGTGCCAACTCAAATCATCTCAAAATTTTGCTCCCTAAGATAATATTCCCAATAAACTTTCTCTCAGAAATATGTTCTTTTTGGGTCTTTCCCTAAGTTCACTTAGGATACTGGTTTTGAAATTCATCTATGTCACAGTATAGACAACAGCACTCTTTTATGTTGAATGTTATATAGAGATACAATGTTTATCACTATGCAGTTGAAAGACATTTGGGTTGTTTTCAGGTTTTGGTGAATATGAATAAAATGACTATAAAAATGTATATATAGACATTTGTATATGTATATTAAGCATATGTCTTAATTTCTTTTGAATCTAGAATATGCTTCATTAGAATTCTAGCTGCTTTGCCTACTTGCTAGTACTTATTCTTGTCAGTTTTTTTTTTGGCCATTTTTTTGGCCATTTTGGCCATTTTTTGGCCATTTGGCCATTATAGTATTTCACTGTGGTATTAATTTGCATTTGCTTAATGACTAACGTTATTAAGCATCTTCACATGTTCTTATTTTAAATCCTTATCTCTTCCATAGCAATTTTCTTTCCATACATTTTATCCATACTTTCTGGGTTATTTTTTTCCTTTTTAGTGACTTTTCAGATTTCTTTGTATATTATGATTATTTGTATTTTATTAAATGTTTTCCAATTTTTTTCTGAGATTATGGTTTGCCTTTTATTATTATTATTTTTTAATGCTGTTGGTCAAAGAACAGAAGGCTTTATGTGTTCCATCTAAAAAATAATTATCTCAATATCATACAGATTCTGTCCTATGCTTTCTTCTAGAAAGAATTCTTTGTTTTTATTTTTGTTTTGGGCCATAGCCACAGCATGTGAAATTTCCTCAGCCAGAGATCGAATCCCTGCCACAGCAATGACTCAAGACTCTGCAATGACAACACCAGATCTTTAACCTACTGCAGCACAAGGGACATCCTAGAAAGAAATTTTAAATTTCACTTTTACATTTACACTATTTTCCTTGCACATGAATGTGTAATTGGTCCAACACTACTAAATCAATGGAGAAAATATTTCTCTACTGAATTACATTTCCAACTTTGTCAAAGGTATTTGGTCATATTCATGTGGATCTATTTTAGTCATTTTTGTCCTGCCCCATTATTGTGTGACAATCATTTCACCAATAACATACTATATGATTACCATAGTGTGTGTGTGTGTGTGTTTTTGTTTTTTTTTTTTTGTCTTTTTGTCTTTTCTAGGGTTGCTCCTGTGGCATGTGGAGGTTCCCAGGCTAGGGGTCTATTCAGAGCTGAGGCTGCTGGCCTATGCCAGAGCCACAGCAATGAAGGATCAGAGCTGGGTCTGCAACCTACACCACAGCTCGCAGCAATGACAGATACTTAACCCACTGAGCAAGGCCAGGCATCGAACCCTCAACCTCATGGTTCCTAGTTGGATTCGTTAACCACTGAGGCACGTGGGGATTCTGGATTACTATAGTTTTATACAAAGTCTTGAAATCTGGCAGTGTGAGTCTAACAACTTTGATTTTATTTTTCAAAATTTTTAGGCAATTTTTTTATCTTCTGATTTTCCATTTAAATTTAGAATCAGCGTATAAATTTTCACAAAGATGTAATTAGGTTACAGGGTTTTCTTTGGAGTTGTGTTCAATCTATAGAGCAATTGGAGATGAACTTTCATCTTGATAATTTTCAATATTCCAATTAATGAACATATCTCTCTGTGTACTTAGGTCTTCTTTAATACTTATCAACAATGTGGTATATTTTTTATTATACAAATTGTGCCCTTTAAGATTTATCTCTTTTTCATATTTTAGTGGTATTATAAATGGTATCCTTTAATTTCAATAACTATTATTTTTAGTATATTTAAAGACAATCGATTTTGGTATGCTGACTTTGTTTTCTGTAAACAAATACAATTGACGCTTGAATAATGTAGGGTTTCAGGGCATCAACTCCCCACTGAATTGAAAATTCATGTATAATGGATTACATCAGGTAAAACAGACAAATAAAATAAATAGAAAAAAACTAATATTCTCATTAAGCTAGAAAGGTCAAAATTCACAAAAATTTTAACATCTAATTTGGTGCAAGAAAATTCTTGTCCTTAAATTTCATTTATATCATTTTATTTGCTCCTTTCCACTGTTGACAGGGAAAGTATATGAAACTTGAAGAAGAAAACTATATGCTTTATTTGATAAGTATAACTTTGTCAAATTGTGTTTCCTACATGTAATCAATTCTTAATGTTAATGAAGAGAATAATTAAAAGAACAAAGTTTATTTCTAAAGCTAGCTGTTTTTTAACTTAGATAGGCTTAATGTTCATTTTTATAATTTCAGTTTTGCCTTTTTCCACTATTGTATTCAAAATTCATAAAATCCATTCATAGCCTCCCTCCATTTTATTCCCATCTCCACAGTTAAAAAATAGATTTTTTTAAAATGTATGTTTTAATATACATTAAGTCATACTTTAAAATATCTTTTAAAACACTGTCATTTCTCTAATTTCTGATAGCCTTTTCTTCTGAATTCACCTGTGTAATGTGTTCCTCTTATGTTCTAATTAGACCCAAAACTACAGCCTTGAGGAAGACAGAATAGTACTATTCTCTATTCTCCTCATCTTACTGAAGTTAAAATGTGTATTGGGGGAGGAGAGATAGGCATGTTTGTGTATTTGGGGAGGAGAGATAGAAGTAAGATTTTCTGCCTTATTTTTCAGTGCAATCTCATATCAAGGAGTCACTCAGGAGCAATACAGCAAAGTTTTGAATATTGCATAGTCAGCAATTATGTAAAAGAACCACTCACTAAAGACTCTGATGGTTTTGTATGAAATTTATATGAAACTCCAGAAAACTAGAAAAACCACAGTTTACTTTCTGGCAGATCAATGATTATTTTAGAAACCAAGGACGGGGGCAGGGATTAACCGCCAAGGAACACAAGGGAGTTTTACATGGTGATGGAAGTGTTCTAAACCTTGACTATTGTGGTAATTAAATGGCTCTTGCCCCCAGTCTGTAGAACTGCATACTTAAAATGAGGAACACAGCTACTTTTGTATCAGTAACTTACGTATAGAAGTATAGAATTTAACTTATTGCCCTCCACGCTTAATCAATTGATTTCTTTCATGCTTTGTCTTTAAATACCTTGGTAACTTGTTAAGGTTAAGCAGGTGGTTAAAAGTGCAAAGCCATGTGTTTTTCTCCCATCTGGCCTGGTACACTAATCACTAGGGCACAGCTGTGTTATTTAGAACATGGAATGAGGTCACATTTCTCCCGAGTGAAGAGTAAATAGCAAATGTACTTTAAAAAGTATTTGGCATTTAATGCTTAATGCTTAAGATTACCTTATGCTAAAAAGAAAAAAAAAAAAGGCAAGGCTTGCTACTTTATTACAAAAAAATTTGATCACTTTTTTTTGGTTAACAAGTTTTCTGTATGTCCAGCCATATGCATTTTAAAATAGGAAAGCACGAGCTCATTAGATGGAGCAATGTAAGTAAAAAGATTTTAAAAGAACATAAAAGAAGCAACATAAACTTAGGTATTTTTTCACTGTTCCTTTTCATTTACAGCCTTGCAATAATGTGAAACAATGATTTTTCCCTCATCTGTTACTATTTTGTTGTGATAATACTGTTGGTACTTCATAAAAACATTATGGAATGGTATAAATATATGAAAGAAAAAAGTAACATAATGAACCTACATGGATCCAAGTTTCAACACAATCAATCAATTTTTCTCTTGGTCTCTATCTAATCTCTAACCAAACTGAAAGTCAAATCCTAGATATCAATTAGTCAAATCCTAGATATCAATTATTGCATTCATAGATCCTTCATAATACATGTATATAAGACACTTTTCAGTATTTTTATCATTCCTAGAGTATGATAAGTGTAATTCTTTCAATGTTATGAAATACACAGTATTCACATTTCCTCCATAACTTTACAGTATTTTTAATTTACAATCAGTTTGATAGAATCAGGAAAAAAGTGCATATTGCATTTATTGGTATAGTTTGAATTACTTTTAGTTTATAAGCTTCTCATCTTTTTTGCCTTATAATTTATTTAATAAAGATTGTATAATAATTTGGCACCTTCAGGATTTTACTTATTGTATTCCTTTGTATCATCCAAAGTGGTGTGCACACTACTTTACTTCTTATACAAATGTAGTAACATTTTAGAAGGCTGATTAATTTTATTCTATTTTTTTGACAATACTACTTCATAGAAGGAGTTGAGTTTCCCACTCTAACACATCAAGAGGTATATATCATGTCAAATTTTCATTCCTATTGTTTTTGTTGGGATGGACCTAACCAGCAAGATTTCCCTTTTTTTTTTATATCAATATGAACTCAGAATGATATCACCACTACTATTTTTACTAAAATCGATGTGAAAAAAATTAAAATATCTTTCTGCTTTTTTTTTACTGCTATTTTAATTTATTTATATTTTCATGTCTATTTTTATTGTGACAAAAATGCATATAACAGAAAATTACCAATTTAGTCATTTTCAGCATGTAGAAAAATACAGAATGCTTCCTTAATTTATACACCATTCTGGCACAGTATCTATGCTAATCTTCTCTGTATCATCCCAGTTTTAGTCTGTGTGCTACTACAGTGACGCCTTGCATTTCTTCTTATGTTTAGGATAAAAGGTATTTAGGACATATCTGAATATCTACCTTGATTTATAGCACAAATACATTGTATCTTAAAATTCTGTTTATGAATATATCTGATGCTATTCAAACATTTTTCATTGCAAATATGTTTCATTGTTTTGTCATTTGTCTAATTGTTGATTATAATGTTTGTCGTGTATTTTTGGGCAAGTTACTTAATTAATGTCATTAATTTTATAATTTATTTATCTTACTTTGTGAGCTACACTTAGGATTTTTCCCTATTTTTAAGTTTATACATATATTCATACATATTTTCTTCTAATACTTGCAGTGTGAAGATATCATCTTATCATTTCTTCATGTAGCTATGACATTATTCCCACACTAACTATAAATAATACTTTTGATCACTGATCTCTGATGCTATGTTGATAATATACTAAATTTTCCTTTGAAAATATGTCAATTTGCAGATTTTCTATTCTGTTCCATTCATATTTCAATATCTTACTCTCTTATTTATAGAGAACATGAAACACATTTTATATGGGGCAGAATATCCTTTTCATGATTTACCAGTTTCTCTATTCTCTCTTGATTGTCCTTTTACATGAATGTTATAATTAACTTTTCTAGCTCAAGAAAATAAAAAGATGTTTTATCACAATCATATTAAATTGGCAAATTGAAAATACTTACTAATATTCAAAGGCATAATTGGTTTATAGTTTCCTTTAGTGTAGTTTTTATCAGATTTTATAACATTACTGTCACCTTATAACAAGAATTTGGAAGTTTTTTCCCTTTGTTTACACTTTATTACAGTTT
The DNA here is from genome assembly GCF_016906955.1 of Phacochoerus africanus. Lineage (NCBI taxonomy): Eukaryota > Metazoa > Chordata > Mammalia > Artiodactyla > Suidae > Phacochoerus > Phacochoerus africanus. Next base: position 110,312,036 of record NC_062547.1, on the reverse strand, counting down.
AATTTTAAATAATATTGGGATTATCTTGAAGTTGTTTAAACCAATTCATTTCTGAAAGCATTTTGAGCTTAAGACAATTTTTATCATACTATGTCTTGATTATGGCTGCTTTTGAAATTTTTCTCTGAGACATGATATCCCCTTTACATATTAAATTATAATTCCTAATTTACTTCTGAAAAGCTTTGTTAAATTATGTTTTTAAAATTTTTATTCTTGCTTTTGTTTTCCTATATCTGCATGTATATACATAAAGATAGATTGATATACCTATAAACCACTTCCTATACATTTTCTATCTCTTCCTTCCTTGCTCAGAACTACTGGAGATGAAAGAAGAGTACATTGAAAACTTTTTCAACATGTATAAGACATTGTTGAAAAAAACTGAGGACACAAGAAAATGGAAAGATAGACCATGTTTATGGATTGAAAGAATTAACACTGTTAGAAATACTCATATTACTTAAAGCAATCTAAGATGCAAGACAATCTGTATCAAAATCTCAATATTTTTCACAGAAATAGAACAAAAAAAATCAGTAGAACCACCACAAAAGAACCCAAATATTCAAAGTAATCTTGATTTTTTTAAAAAAAAAGAAGAAAAAAAGTGAAGGTATAAGACTCCCTGATTCAAATTATACTACATGAAAGGATGAATGAACAAAACTCTTACCAAAGTGGGTATAGAGGGAACATACCTTAACATAATCAAAGCCATTTATCACAAACCCACAGCAAATATAATACTCAATGGAGAAAAGGTAAAAGCCTTCCCACTAAAATCTGGAACAAGACAAGGATGTCCACTCTTACCACTGTTATTCAACATAGTACTGGAAGCCCTAGCCACAGCAATCAGACAAACAAAAGAAATAAAAGGCATCCAAATAGGAAGAGAGAGGTAAAACTGCCAGTGTATGCAGATGACATGATACTATACATAGAAAACTCTAAAAACTCAATCCAAAAACTACTTGAACTGATCAACAAATACAGCAAAGTAGCTGGATATAAGATGAACTTTCAGAAATCAGTCACATTTCTATATACTAAAAATGAAATATTAGAAAAGGAATACAGGAGTTCCCATCATGGCACAGCAGGAACAAATCTGAGAAGGAACCATGAGGTTGCAGGTTCAATCCCTGGCCTCACTCTGTGGGTGAAGGATCTGCCCTTGCTGTGAGCTGTGGTATAGGTAACAGATATAACCTGGATCTGGCATTGCTGTGGCTCTGGTGTAGGCTGGCAGCAACAGCTCCGATTAGCCTGGGAACCTCCATATGGTGTGGCTGTGGCACTAAAAAGATAAAAGACCAAAAAAAAAAAAAGAAAAAGAAAAAAAGAAAGAAAAGAAAAGGAATACAAAAATATAATACCATTTAAAATTGCACCTCCAAAAAAAAACCAAACAGATGGGAATACACCTGACCAAGGAGGTATAGGACTTATATGCTGAGAACTATAAAACATTAATCAAGGAAATTAAAGAAGATGTAAAGAAATGGAAAAATAGTCCATGATCCTGGGCTGGAAAAATTAATATTCTAAAAATGGCTATACTACCCAAAGCAATCTACAGATTCAATGCAATCCCAATCAAATTACCCAGCACATTTTTCACAAAACTACAACAAAAAATTTATATGGAACCACAAAAGACCCCAAACTGCTAAAGCAATTCTGAAGAACAAAAACCAAGCAGGAGGCATAACTCTCCCAGACTTCAGGCAATATTACAAAGCCAAAGTCATCAAGACAGTGTGGTACTGGTACCAAAACAGACATACAGACCAATGGAACAGAAGAGAGAACCCAGACATAAAGCCTGACACCTATGGTTAATTAATCTTTGACAAAGGGGGCAAGAACATGAAGTGGGAAAAAGTCTTTTCAGCAGCCATTGCTGGGAAACCTGGACAGCTGCATGTAAATCAATGAAACTAGAACATATCCTCATACCATGCACAAAAATAAACCCAAAATGGCTGAAAGACTTAAATATAAGGCAAGTCACCATCAAACTCCTGGAAGAGAACATAGGCAAAACATTCTCTGACATCAACCTTATGAATATTTACTCAAGTTAGTCTCCCAAAGCAACAGAAAGAAAAGCAAAAATAAACCAATGGGACCTTATCAAACTGACAAGCTTTGGCACAGCAAAGGAAACCAAAAAAAAAAAAAAAACCAAAAGGACAACTTATAGAATGGGAGAAAATACTTTCAAATGATGCAAATGACATGGCCTTAATCTCTGAAACATACAAGCAATTTACACAATTCAACAGCAAAAAAGCCAACAACCCAATTGAAAAATCAGCAAAAGACCTGAATAGACATTTCTCCAAAGGAGAGATACAGATGGCCAACAAGCACATGAAACAATGCTCAACATCCCTGATTATTAGAGAAATGCAAATCAAAACTACCATGAGATACCACCTCACTCCAGTCGGAATAGCCATCATTAAGAATTCCACAAATAACAAATGCTGGAGGGGGTGTGCAGAAAAGGGAACCCTCCTGCACTGTTGGTGGGAATGTAAGCTGGTACAACCACTATGGAGATCAGTATGGAGATACCTTAGAAATCTATACATAGAACTACCATATGACACAGCAATCCAACTCTTGGGCATATATCTGGACAAAACTTTTCTTGTGCATTGCAGCACTATTCACAATAGACAAGACATGGAAACAATCCATATGTCCACTGATAGATGATTGGATTAGGAAGATGTGGTATATATACACAATGGAATACTACTCAGCCATAAAAAAGAACAGAATAATGCCATTTGCAGCAACATGGATGGAACTAGAGAGTCTCATACTGAGTGAAGTAAGTCAGAAAGAGAAAGACAAATACCACATGATATCACTTATATCTGGAGTATAATATAAGGCACACATGAACCTCTCCATGGAAAAGAATATCATGGACTTGGAGAATAGACATGTGGTTGCCAAGGTGGAGGGGGAGGGTTTGGGAAGGATTGGGAGCTTGGGGTTAATAGATTCAAACTATTGCCTTTGGAATGGGTTAGCAATGAGATCCTGTTGTGTAGCACTGAGAACTATGTCTAGTCACTTATGATGGAGCATGATGATGTGAGAAAAAAGAATGTATACATGTATGTGTAACTGTGTCCCCATGCTCTACAGCAGAAAAAAAATTGTATTGGGGAAACAACCATTTTTAAAAAAATTTTTTAAAAATATACTACAAGGCTATAGAAATAAAACAGCGTGGCATTGGCAGAGAAAACTCCTAGGTCAATGGAACAGTTTAGAACCCAGAAATAATTTCACACATACATGGAAAACTAATTTAACGCAGAGATGTCAAGAACATACAATGGAGAAATGAAAGTCTCTTCAATAAATGGTACTGGGAAAAGTGAACAGCCACATGAAATAAATGATTCTAGACCACTGACTTATACCATACACAAAAAATTAACTCAAAATGGATTAAGACTTGAATTTAAGACCTAGAATAAAGATAGGTATGATATTAAAATTACTAGAAGAAAAGAGAGGCTGTATATTCCTTGACATCAGTCTTACCAATATTCTTTGGGTTCTGTTTCCTCAGCCAAGAGAAATAAAAGAAAAAAATTAACAAATGAGGTTATATAAAACTAAAAAGTTTCTGCACATCAAAGAAATTCATTAATGAAATGAAAAGTCAACCTACTTAATGTGGAAGACACTTGCAAATCATGTATCTGATAAGGAATTAATAACTAATATATATAAAAACTCATAGAACTCAATAACAATAATAAAACCCCACAAAAACCAAACTGAAAAATGGGCAGAGGAATCAAACACATATTTTTTCCAGACATAAATGTGGCCAACAGGCACATAAAAATATATTATATCACTAATTATTAGGGAAATGCAAATCAAAACCACAATGAGACATCACCTCAAGCCCCTAAGAATGGCTATTACTAAACAAACAAGAAAAATAAGAAATAGTAAGTTCAGGAGAGGAAATGGAAAAAAGGGAACCTTCATACACTGGTGATGGGAATTTGTAGGCACAGTGAAAAACAGTATGGAGATTTCTCAAAAACTAAGAGCAAAACTACTGGGTATTTATATGCAGAATAGAAAAACACTAATTTGAAAAGATAAATGCACCCCTATATTCACTGCAACGTTATATACAGTGGTTATAGTATTAAAGCAATAAGTGCCCAATGACAGATGAAGGATAATGAAGATGTAGTAAATATCAATAATGGGATACTACTCAGTCACAAAAAGGATAAAATTTGGTAGTTTGTGACAACATGGATGGATGGACCCAAAGAGTTTCTTGCTAAGGGAAATAAGTCAGACAGAGAAAGATAAATATCATATGACTTCATTCATATGTGGAATAAAAATAGATAAATAAGCCAAACAAAATCATATACATGCAGAGAACAGATTGGTGGGTTAGCAGACCAGAAGGTGAGAGGTAGGAGAGAAATGGGTAAAGGGGGCCAACTGAATTATGAGAGGTAGAAATTAGACTTTTGGTGAAAAGTATGCTGTAGAGTGTACACAAAAGTCAAATTAAAATGATATATATATATATATATAACTTACATAATGTAATAAGCCAATTACTTCAATAAAACAATTTTATTTTAATGTAATAAGCCAATTACTTATTTTTATTAAAAAATAAGGAAGCATCAAGTAGATCTCATGGATGTGATTTAAAGCAGAATAGACAGATTAGACTATATATGAATTCAGAAATACATCATTAGAAACAATATACAAAATAAAACAAAAAGAGAACAAATAAGACAAAAAACAAAAACAAAGCATAAAGAGTACATGGAAATTGATCCAAAATGAGTCCCAGGAACTTTTAGTACTATTTAGTTGTGATTACATAATTTTGTGATATCTTTCAAGTGAAAAAATGAGGGGGAGATATGGCAATTCTGTTGGAGGTTTCAGCAGAAATTTTTGCTAGGTGGGAGAGCATGAATCATCTAAGTATGTCTGATTACTTTATCAAAATTAAATTGCTAAAATAGATATTTTAGCTACAAAATATCATTCATATAATAGAGAGTATCAAATCTTATCTTCATAGCCTATTGTATCTACATAAAAGCCATAGTCTTAAGGTTATATTTATGTAATTGTAGCAGAATAGATTTAATTAAAATCTTTTAATCGAGATGTTTTGTGAGTATAGAGCTACTTTCCAAATCTTTCAGTTACTTTGAAGTGCCAAAATAAGAATGTTATTTGCCTGAATAACTGTATTTTAAGATGAAGGAAATAAAAGGGTCTCAGGAGAAGACAGAGAGCATAGAAACAAAACTTGCAAAAATAATGGCTGAAAATTTCCAATAATAGTTGGAAGATATTGCCAGTGAGTCCAAGTGGGATAAATAAAAACAATTTTAACACTTCTATTCCAATTTGGATGCTAATGATTTATTTTGTTTTTCTGACTGCTATGCTAATACTTCCAATACTATGTTGAGTAAATGTGGTTGAGAGTTGGCATCTTGTCTTATTCCAGATTTTAACAAGAAGGCTTACAGCTTTTCTCCATTGAGTATTATATTGGCTGTGGGTTTATCATAAATGGCTTTCATTATGTTAAGGTATGTCCCCTCCATACCCACTTTGGCAAGAATTTCTATCGCGAATGGAAGTTGGATTTTCTCAAATGCTTTTTCTGAGTCTATTGAGATGGTCATGTGGTTTTTTACTTTTCCTTTGTTAATGTGGTGTATGATATTGATTGATTTGCATAGGTTGAGCCATCCTTGTGAACAGGGGATGAATTCCACTTGGTTGTGGTTATGATCTTTTTTATGGGTTGTTGGATTTGGTTAGCTAAATATTTTTTGAGAATTTTTGCATCTATGTACATCAAATATATTGGCTGGTACATTTCTTTTTTGGTGTCATCTTTGGTTTTGGTATTAGGGTGATGGTGGCTTCATAAAATGACACAATATTATATACAGAAAACCCTAATGACTCAACACAAAAATTACTCCAACTGGTCAAGGAATTCAGCAAAGTAGCAGGATACAAGATTAACATTCAGAAATAGGTTGCATTTCTGTGTACTAAAAATGAAATATTAGAAACGGAATACAAAAATAAAATTCCTTTTAAAATTGCATCCCCCAAATTTAAACACCTAAGAATAAACCTGACCAGGGATGTGAAAGACTTATATGCTGAGAAGTATAAAACATTGATAAAAGGAACTGAATGTGATTTAAAGAAATGGAAAGATATTCCATGCTCCTAGATTGGAAGTAATAATATCATTAAAATGGTCACATTAACCAAAGCAATATACAGATTTAATGCAGTCCTTATCAAATTACCCATGGCATTTTTCACAGAACTAGAACATACAAACCAAAAATTCATATGGAAACATAAAAGATCCAGAATTGCCAAAGCAATGCTGAGAAGAAAAAAAAAAAAAAAAAAAAAGCAGGAGGTATACTTCTCCCAGACTTCTGACAATATTACAAAACTATAGTAATTAAGGCAGTGTGATACTGGTACAAAAACAGACATGCAGAAAAATGGAACAGAATAGATAACCCAGAGGCCCATGGCCAATTAATCTTTGACAAAGGAGGCAAGAATATAAAGTGGGAAACAGACACTCTTCAACTAGTGTCTAGAAAAAGCTAAACAATTGCATATAAATCAAAGAAACTAGAATACACTTTAACACTATGCACAAAAATAAACTTCAATGACTTAAAGACTTAAACGTAATACAAGACACTATCAAACTCCTAGAAGAGAACGTAGGAAAAACATTGTCTGACATCAACCATACAAATGTTTTCTTAGGTCACTCTCCCAAGGCAACAGAAATAAAAACAAAAATAAACCAATAGGACCTAGTCAAACTTACAAGCTTTCGCAAAGCAAAGGAAAAAAAAATATATATATATATAAAGAAGACAACGAATGTAGAAAATAATTTCAAGTGATGCAACTGACAAGGGCTTAAACTCCAAAATATATAGACAACTCATACAACTCAACGGCAAAAAACAAGCAACCCAGTTGGAAAGGGCAGAAGACCTAAAAAGATATTTCTCCAAAGAAGACAATCCGAATGGTCAAAGAAGACATACAAATGGCCAAAAGGCACATGAAAAAATGTTCAACATCACTAATTATTAGAAAGATGTAAATCAAAACTACAATGAGGTACTACATCACACTGATCAGAATGGCTATTGTTAATAAGTAAGCAAATAACAAATGCTGGAAAGGGTGTAGAGAAAAGGGTACTTCACTGTTGCTAGGAATGTAAATTGGTACAACCACTGTAGAAGAGAGAATGGTGGTACCTCAGAAAACTAGATATAGAAATACCATATGATCCAGCAATCCCATTACTAAACATATATCTACACAAAACTTTGAATCAAAAAGAAATATCCACCCCTATGTCCATTGCAGCACTATTCACAAAAGCAAAGACATGGAAACAACCTAAATGTCTATTGACAGATGAATGTATTAAAAAGAGGTTGTACATATACACAATGTAATACAGCCATATAAAAAAAGAACAAAATAATGCCATTTGCAGCAATATAGATGGAACTAGAGATTCTCATATTCAGTGAAGTAAATCAGAGAAAAACAAACACAATATGATATCACTTACATGTGTAATCTAATATATGTCCCTATGAACCTGTCTATAGAAAAGAAACAAACTCGTGGATATGGAGAACAGACTTGTGGTTACCAAGGTGAGGTGGGGGGAGTGGGATGGACTCGGAGTTTGGAGTTAGTAGATGCAAACTATTGAATTTGGAATGGATAAGCAATTAGGTCCTGCTGTATAGCACAGGGAATTATTCAATCATTGGTCATGAAACATGATGGAGAATAATGTGAGAAAAAGAATGCATATATATGTCTGTGTCACTTTGCTCAAGAGTAGAAATTGACAGAACACAATAAATCAAGTATAATTTAAAAAAAACTAAAAATAGAAACTAAAAAATAAAAATAGGAATAAGTTGATATTAGCATTGGAAAAATAAAACTCTTCTATGTGAAAAAAATACAAAGAAATATATACCTAGGAGTAATACAATAAACTTGTTGAAAATCTAAGATGAAGTGATGATATTAAAAGCAGCTCAAGGGGGAAAATCTATGTAACATTTACTAGGAAAACATGTGCAACTGAGAGTTAAGATGTTAACATAAAATAAAGTCAGGAAAATATAGAAAGATATTTACCTAAATTAAATCCAGTTAGTACGGGACCCTAACAAAGATAATTTTCTTAGCCCTTCCCCCATACAGAGTCAGGCAAGGAACATTCTGGAACCATATGGGAGAACAGAAAAATTATCTGTATTGTGGGAAATAAGAACATTGGTAGGTGAAATAGTTACCTTCGGGACATATTCAGCATTAGATTTTGGTAATACCTTTCAATGGGTATTTCAAGTCAGAAATTAGAGAGTTAAGTTTTGATTACAGAAGGAATTCTTAGAATTCACATATAATGAATAATATCTTCTAAGAATACCATGTAACAAAAGAAATATTTCAGATGGAATACTCAAGAAGTCCAAGACTGAAATTAAGAATAGTTTTAAAACTTACAAAATATATTTTTCCTGATGTTCAAATGCTAAAATTTAATATTCTAATTTGTGATATATATTCTAAACCCAGGAATATCTATTCCATGATTAAAGTATAACATCAAAAACTGCATACACTGACACTGTCATATTTCCCAAGATCTAAAAATAATTTTTTTTGGTCTACACCTTTGACATGTAGAATTTCCCAAGCCAGGGGTGAAACCCATACCACAGTAGCAACCCAAGCCACTGCAGTGACAATGCTGAATCCGTAAACAGCTGTGCCACAAAAGAACTCCTATAATTCCCAAGATTATAATTTCCACCCTGCCCATGCTTAATTTTACTGAAGTATATAAATTTGAAAAAGCAAAACTAATCTGATTTTGTCATTATAAAAATTTTATATATCATGTATAGTTTTATTGATGTTATTTTTTACATCACCCATCATTCTATTTCATTGGGTTTCTGAGGATACATTTCCCTGGTGATCAACGCACAAATTTCTGTGCTTTCCTTTAGTAATTTGTTGGCTTAAATTTTATAAACTCTGAGTCAAGTGATTGATTATGTTTTTTCATTATTTTTAGAGGTAAATATGCTGCATGTCTCTTGCAAGCAGCCTAAACTTTTCAGCATGTATAATTTGCATTAAATTCAGAACCAATTCACATTCCTGGTTTTACTGTATCTATTGGGTTGATCTGTGTGTCCCTTCAAAAAACATATTAAATTAGTCCTAAATTTCTCAGAATGTGACCACATTTGGAAATAAGGTCATTGTAATTAATTAAAATGAAATAGAGTGGGCCCTTAATCCAACATGACCAGTAGACCCAAACACAGGAGTATGCCACTTGTGACAGGACATTGACTAGAGTAATGGAGTTCCAAGTCAAGTAATTCCAAGAATTGACAGCCACCACCAGAAACTAGGAAGGGACAAGAAAGGATTTTACTCCATGGGAACATAGCTCTGCTGACAACTTCATTTCAGATTTTGGTCACCAAAACTGTGACATAATAAATTTCTGTTGTTTTATGTCTCTCTGTTTATAGAACTTTGTTATCACAGCCCCAAGAAAATATTACACTGCCTTTATATTTAATCCTTTTTTTATTTTAATTATACAACATATTTTTAAATTGAATCCCCTTTTTAATGAAATGAGATAGAACTCTAGCCTATCCATTCACCATTCACCCTACAATATGAAAATTTTAGATGTGATTCATGCTTCCATGTAGACACCATGTAAAACATCTTATGGATGTTTTAAGACTTGATGCCCATGAATGTCTATGCAAAACAAATAATAATAGAAACCTAAACTATAAATTACTTGAAGCAAACAATACTGCTATAATAATTTAGAGCTTAGAATAATCCATGTTAAATCAGAGTAAATAATAAATATAGAAAGTGTCAATAATTCAAGATTTAAGTTAAAGTTTAAGGAATGGATAGGAAGAATTTCAGCTAATGAAGAGAGGATGTTATTTCAGGAAGGAAGCAAATTGAGCAATGTTAGGATCCTAGACAATTGCATAGTACAAATAAATGATGATACTGATTCAAGAGAGAGCTGCATATTTGAAGTAGTAGAAAATAGTCTTGCCTAAGTGGAAGGTAGAAAACTTGCAGGAAATATGAAACACACACACACACGGAGAAAATTTTAAATATGTTTAGGAAAGTAACTGGGGGTTGTAGATTTTTTTGAATACTAACAGGATTAAAAGACCTAAGGGAGATTAATCCAAGATAGTATGCAAGATAAATTAGAGTCAGGGAAAGAGAAAAAAGTCACAGAAAAGCGTCTGGAGAAAAGAGCTTGAGAATTATTTTAGAAATCATTAAAGAATCCAGATCTCTGGTATTCAGGGCCTAAATAAATGCCACTGACCTGGGAAGATAACTAAATTTTCTGAGTTATCCTGAAATTCTAATTTTTCTCTTACTGCTTATTAATTTCTCTCTTTCATCATGATTAGATTTGAAACATTAGCATCTATTTCAGGGATCTTTTTATTGATAGTGAAAGATATCTGCTAACCTTGGAAGATTTTGTATAAACTTTGATTTTTGAAAGCACTTAACATCCATGGCATATGCATATATTTATAATGCTCACTATTAAAGCTCAGGTTTGAAAGAATGCTAAGTTTGAAATTGTCAGTTATGTTATCTTAATTTCCAAGCTGTGTTAATTTTGCTGACTGTAGAACTTTCATTTTACACCTCATTATTGTCTCTTTTCTTGAGACTACTATATCTAGCATGTGTGTATGAGATAGGTGAACTGTACTTTCTTGATATTTTTCCCTTGAATTTTACCTTCCTCATCCAGTCTTTCATTTTTAGAAAATGTTGCCTCTTTATATACAAATTTCAACAGTCCTTCTCATGGCATAATTGATTTTGAGGACTCTGCCCAGATACTTCTATTTAGATTGAAATTTATGGAAGTAATTTGAGGCATCACCCAAATTGCAATATCATCAGTATTATAAGGCTTTTTTTTTTTAAAGCAGCAACACTGAAAATCCATTAAGTTCATTTTAAGAAAAAAATTGGGATTTTGAAGATATTTTCACTTTTTGAATACAAAACAGTTCTTTTTCATAAAATATATGTTTCTAATGAACAGTACTTTGAGATATTTTTGCAAATTTAGACCTGGGAAAAAGAAGCAGGTAGAGTTGAAATGAAAGACCCAGAATATCCTAAGTATGTTCACTTGAGAGTCACTCAAGTTTGCAGAATGAAAAAGATCAGGATTCAGAAAAATGGGATGAATGAAGTTTGGAACTAAAAATATTTTGGAGGTAGTTTATGATACAAAGATGATGATTCTTTGAATCAGAGCCAACTGGACATCCATTGACTTTAAAATCTCCATCTGCTGCTGAAAAGCCAGGCTAAATAATTGCATGACATCTGTATTGTATTTTGAAACTTAAATTCTGAGGTTAGTAATTTTGCACTAGGTGTGTATTATCCTTGTTAGAAATATTATAAATACTTTGATGGTACCATTTTTTCCCCAAAATATGTCCAATAACTAACTTTAAGCTGTATCAGCTATATAAATATAAATCATAATTAATATAACAATATAAACTAATATAAATTGGGAAATTTAATAATTATTTATTTTTTACTTTCTGTCTCTGTAATAAGAAACAAAATTTATTTTGTTCTCTGCAAGTCTATTATTTTTTCATAAAAATATGTAAAAAACCTAATAGATATCTATTGTTTTGATATTTGTTAATATACATCTTATAAACTGTATGATGTTATAATTTAAAGACAAAAGTTATAAAACTTTTAAATGCAATAGGATCTAAAACAGATTTACTTAGTGATCTGCACATGGTAAGTGTACAAAACTTTATTGATAAGTGAATGCATGAATTATTTATGTTGCTTCCCAATTTCTTTTTATTCTTGTGTCTGTTTCAAGAGAGGAATATTCATCTCCAGGGACTTAGTTTAAATGAGTATGTAGTTATCCCTGGACTTGAAATAATTAAAACTGATTTAAAATTCTTCTAAATTAGAATAAGTGAAATGTTTCATACAGTCATTTTTAAATATGTTTCATACAATCATTTTTAAATATGTTTACCTAAGTGTTCCATTCCACATTGCATTGCACAATTCTTGTGAATAGCTGTGATTAATTTATAATCACTTTACTCTTTTTTGTTTACTTGTTTTTGCTTTTTAGGGCTGTACCCACGGCATATGGGAATTCCCAGGCTAGGAAGTTGAATCAGCGCTGCAGCTTCCAGGCTACACCATAGGCACAGAAACTCAGGATCTGAGCTGTGTCTGCAACCTACACCATATCTCACTGCAATGCCAGATCATCAACCCACTGAGTGAGGCCAGGGATTGAACCTGCATCCTCATGGATACTAGTCGGATTCATTACCACTGAGCCACAATAGGCACTCCCTCATTCAGTTTTTGATGAGCAATTTCTGCGTTTTTCTTTTAAAGAAAATACAATTTCAATATGTTTATTGTGGGAGAGATTTCTTGAGGGCTATAATAACCTTATGGTATTTTGGATGAATATATCCCAATTTACAACACATGAACATTAAAGGAATGTATAGGGAGGGAAATGATTTTCACTGGGTTTCTTATAGTGATCACTGAGTACTATTTAACAAATTCATGTCAGGATTAATGCAAAATACCAACTTTTAAGAGTAGTTCTTAACCTGGGGGGATACAACACCATACCCTGAGGGTATTTTGGAAATGTAATGGACTTCACTAAAAGAAATTCTTATGAAGACCAGAAATGGCAGCTGAATATAAATGAAACTTTTAGTCAGGTTCTAATTTCTCTATCACTGCTTAATTTCTCTCTTTCATTGTAATTGGATTTGAGCCATTAGTATCTATTTCAGGGATCTTTTCATTGATAATGAAAAATTTCTGCCTAACTCAGGAAGACTTTGATTTTTAGAAGTACTGCTATATAAAACTATTTTATAATTAATAGACTGTAGTCATACAATGCTCATACTAGGAATACATATTTTTATTCCAGCTAATTTGGACATTTATATAGGTTCATATAATGTAATTCCCTTGTCCATAGTTTGATACTCTAGAAGTCAGGCCAATAAGCTAAATAATCAATATATCTTGGTGATGATGATATTAAGTATTCTTTTTTTCAAACTGGGTGTGGTTTTATTAATGACAAGTAAGGAAAAGTCAAAATTAGTAAATGCCGGAAAGATTTTTAAAATATACTTAAGTATATTATAAATTTGTCTCTTTGTATCCCCATGTCTTACCTTCTGCCTCCCCTTAGAAACTCCACAATTGCTTACTCATCTTATATTTCTAACCTCCTGAATTGGTTCTTCTTCATTTCAAGGAATTTCATCCTTCTCAGTGGATGCTGAATATCCTTCTCTTTAAATTGCATTTGATACAATAAACTACTGCTCTGAGAGCTTGCTAAAACCATAACCTCTTCCAAGTAGGTAAGTCCTTGCATGAACAGTATCATGCTTGGTGAAGATGCTTAGGCTTTTCACAGAAAATTGCAACTGAGCTTTGCATAGCACAATGCACTAACTAGGCTTTTAGACTTAGTTCCAAGACTGCCATCCTTAGGCTAGACACAGAACAGTCCAGCATTCCATGGAGGGGTTAATGTGAGTCTCTACTCAAGTAACACATGCTACTACCCAATGACTAACCAGTGCAATCACATCTCCTCTATTATAGTTCAAACCTATAAAAGTACAGGGAAAGAGGCAGGAGAATTGTATACATGTCAAGAAATATAAACAGATAGAAACTAAAAATAATGAAGGGACAGACTTCAGTGTTTGTGTTTCTAGTTTGCAAAATTCATGAGCCTCTCCTATATCACTATATACTATCTCCTAATTTAGAGTCTCTTTACCTATGTCACTGTTAGTTTCCTTGCATATACTCTAATATCACAGAGGAAAATAAATATACTTTGACATGTGTTAGGTTATAAAACAAAATAGTACATAAGTTTTAAGAATCCAGATATAGGAAAAAGTAATTTTTGCCCTGAACCAATGTAAAAATAAATCATCAAAAAAATAACACATGTAGATAAATACCCATGAGAGATCATGCTTCTTGACTGATGGGACCTTAATAATTCCCCTAAGCTTCACTACATTTTATACAGGTTTCTTCATGACTTTAGGGTCTCTGACCTCTCCTTTCTTAGAACATTTACTTTAAAAACCTGTAAATTATTCCTTTGACTCTGCAATGTAAATCTTCTGAAAACTTCTCCCCAGGTTTGCAACCCAGGAATGTCTTTCTCAAGCATCAGGAATCCAGACTTTGGAAATATAATTGCCAAGGAAGGCAAAGCCCCTGTATCCAAGTTTCTGTGGGAGGGTAAAAGCCTAACTTTGGCTTGACCTTGCTGCAAGTTCTAAAACTACCTCCTGTCATAAAGATAGGAGAAAGTTTACCTTTCCTTTGAGTGAAACCAATTAGCAAACAGGCAAGCTATGATTCCTCCGATCCCAGGATTGCAGGTTCCAGCTCTTAAAAATTCACTGCTCTTTTCTTCTCCCTTTTTTTTTTAGGTTTTATCTGTTTTTAGTTTTTTGTTTGTTTGTTTTTTGTCTTTTTAGGGCTGCACTGGTGGCATATGGAGGTTCCCAGGCTAGGGGTCTAATCTCAGCTGCAATCGCCAACCTATACCACAGCCACAGCAATGCAGGATCTGAGCCACATCTGCAACTCACAGCTCACGGCAACACTGGATCCTTAACCCACTGAGCGGTCGAACCCACAACCTCATGGTTCCTAGTCGGATTCGTTAACTACCGAGCCATGATGGGAACTCCATCTTTTCTTTTCTTTTTCCCAGTAGAGCTGAGCTCATACTGCATTCTAAATTCTTTCCCTATGAAATAAAGTCTTCACTGACTGTTTAACTTTATCTGGTACAAGTTTTGCTTTGATATTCCTATTCTCCATTTATCTTTCCCTTTTTGTAATGTTTACAGTAAAAACCATAAAATGAAAGATGTCAAATCCACAATAAAGGCATGTATTATTAGCAGAGAATGAAGAGAAGTAAATAAATAGAAAAGTTGATTGAGAATGGAGAAAATAGTCCCTGCTTTGGAGGTCACATTTTATCTAGAGTTGCATTAAATAATAATCAAATTTCTCCATAAACTCACTAAGACAATTTTCTATGATCAGTTGTGCTAGATTCGAAAGATTATTTTCCTCTATGGTCTTTATTTCTGCCTAAGGATGATTAGCATAATTCTCCTTCCACAAGGTGAATAAAAATTCTCAAGTTTGGTTAAGCTGTTCAGAATTTTTAAGGGATGGATTATTAAAAAGACAGTAATTACTAGACACATAGACACTGCAGTGAAATTTAGAGGCTACACTCACAGTGGTCTCTCTAGCCCTCTATCTTTCCCAATTTCTATTACTGGGCAAATACACTTCCTCAGACAACCTATTTATTTATCTTATCCTGTTTCTTTTGTAATAAGTAAGTCTTTTGCTCTTACAGTGCTCATAATTCTGAGCTAGAATAGAAACTCTTTAGACCCACTGGACAAGAGAGAAAAAGGAAAACTTCACATTGTCCTGATCAAAGAGGACAAATGGAGTCTGGGGACAAATTGACTTTCTCAAGCTTAGATTTCCCCACCAATAATTGATTTTTCATGTCTTCTTACCAGTAAGCAAATACCCTCAGAAACAAAACAAAACACACACCATGACAATAATTAATAACTGTAATGAAATATATTTTGAAACAGACCTTGAAACACACTGAATATAGTTACTTTGAACCAGGAATCAAAAGAACTGTATGACTGTCTTTAGTGTTATGTTTAGATTCCTTTTCAGACCAGTATCACTGATAAACATAGATGCAAAAATCCTTAACAAAACATTAGTGAAATTCAATATCCATTTATGATAAAAACTCTCAATAAAGTAAATATAGATGGAACATACTTTAACATAATAAAGGTCATATGCAATAAGCCCACAGGTAACATAACAATGATGAAAAGCAGAAAGTGTTACCTCTACGGTCACAAACAAGACAAGGATGCCCATTCTCACTACTTTTATCCAGTATTGGAAGTCCTAGCCATGGCGATCAGAGGAAAATAAGGAATCTAAATTGGAAAAGAAGCAGTAAAACTGCCACTGTTTGCAGATGACATGCTGCTATACATAGAAAAACCTAAACATGCCACCAATAAACTACTGGATCTCATCAAGGAATTTAGTAAAGTTGCAAGATACAAAATTACTATATGCAATGAGTCACAGGTATGAAATGCACAGTATGAGGAATATAGGCCGTAACTATGTAATATCTTTTAATGATGACATAGAGTAACTAAACCAGATTTGTGGTTATCAGAGGTGGGGGTATGGGGAGCAGGGGATTGAATGAAGACAGTCAAAAGGTACAAATATATAAATAAGTACTAGGGACATAATTTACAACTTTATCAATATAAATAACAGTGGTATATATGAAAGTTGATGAGACTAAATTCTAAGAATTCTTATCACAGGAAAAATATTTTTTCTATTTCTTTAATGTAATATCTATATAAAATGATGTTCATTAAACTTACCATGATAATTATTTCATGATGTATGCTTCAGGTCATTATGCCACACACCTTGTACTTATACAGCATTGTATGTCAATTTTATCTCAATAAATCTGGAAAAAAAAAACAAAAACATAAGTATAGAAAAATAGAGAAAACATAGAAACCCCAAATTCAAAAAGATTCATGTACCCCAATGTTCATTGCAGCACTATTTACAAAAGTCAAGACATGGGAACAAACTAAACAAACTAAACATCCAACAATGGATGAATGGCTAAAAATAATGGGGTGATGTATACAGACAGAATATTACTCAGCCATAAGAAAGAATGAAATAATATAATGTGCAGCAACATGGATGGACCTAGAGATTATCATATTAAGTGAAGAAGGAAGGAAAAAATATTAAATGATATATCCTTCATGTGCAGTCTAAAAAATTATGAACAATTAACTTACATACAAAAGAGAAAGAGACCCACCCACAAAAGAGGGAACAAATGTATGGGTGGAATAATTTAGGGGTTGGGATTAACATATATATATATATACTATATATAAAATAAATAACCAACAAGGACCTACTGTACGCTATATAAGCAAGGGAATATCTTCTAATAACCTATGAGGGATAAGGCTCTGAAAAAGCGTATGTGAAAAAGTGTACATACACACACACACACACACACACACAACTGAATCACTAAATCACTTTGCTGTATACCTGAAACTAACAATATTATAAATCAACCACACTTCACTTAAAAAATATAGATAAGCATAAAAAGGAAAAAAAATACTCTAAAAACACTTTTATATATGAATACTTAATAGGGTTTTGCATTTCCACTTGTCAGATATACAATCAAACTTTCATGAAAGCATTTTCTATCACCTTGTGATTTTATAGCAAGATCAAGAAAATAGAATGAAGATAGATGAGATTAATGAAATTCCTGTATGGATTTAGCAGGTGAATATCAGACTTCAAATTGAGGAAGAGGAAGAAATGGGTTTTATTTATTTATTTATTTATTTATTTATTTATTTATTTATGTATATATGTATGTATGTATTTATTATTATTTAATAGTTATTCCCCCAATGCCTTTTTTCTTTTTTTATTACTCAATGAATTTATTACATTTATAGTTGCAAAATGATCATCACAATCCAATTTTATAGGATTTCTACCCACAAACCCAGCACATACCCCATCCCCCAAAATGTCTCCTTTGGAAACCGTAAGTATTTCAAAGTCTGTGAGTTAGTATCTGTTCTGCAAAGAAGTTCCTCGTGTCCTTTTTTCAGATTCCACATATCAGTGAAAGCATTTGATGATGGTGTCTCATTGACAGACTTCACTTAGCATGATAATTTCTAGATCCATCCATGTTGCTAAAAATGCCAGTATTTTGTTCCTTTTAATGGCTGAGTAATATTCCATTGTGTGTATGTACCACTTCTTCTGGATCCACTCCTCTGTCGATAGACATTTAGATTGTTTCCATGTCTTGGCTATTGCAAATAGTGCTGCAATGAACATTGGAGTACATGTGTCTTTGTGAGTCATGGTTTTCTCTGGGTAGATGCCCAGGAGTGGGATTGCTGGATCAAATGGTAGTTCTATGTTTAGTTTTCTGAGGAATCTCCATACTGCTTTCCACAGTGGTTGCACCCATTTACAATCCCACCAACAATGTACTAGGGTTCCTTTTTCTCCACACCCTCTCCAGCGCTTATTGTTTGTAGACTTTTGGATGATGGCCATTCTGGCTGGTGTAAGGTGGTACCTCACAGGGGTTTTAATCTGCATTTCTCTAATGATGAGTGATGTTGAACATCTTTTCATGTGTTTTTTGGCCATCTGTATGTCCTCTTTGGAGAATTGTCTGTTTACATCTTCAGCCCATTTCTTGATGGGATTGTTTATTTTTTTGGTATGGAGCTGCAGAAGGTGTTTATAAATTTTGGAGATGAATCCCTTGTCAGTCGATTCACTTGCAAAGATTTTCTCCCATTCTGTGGGTTGTCTTTTCATTTTGTTTAGGGTTTCCTTTGGGGTGCAGAAACTTTGAAGTTTGATTAGGTCCCATTTGTTTATTTTTGTTTTTACTGTCATTACTTTAAAAGGTGGGTCTGAGAAGACGTTGCTGTCGTTTGTCAGAGAGTGTTTGGCCTATGTTTTCCTCTAAGAGTTTTATAGTGTCTGGTCTTATATCTAGGTCTTTGATCCATTTTGAGTTTATTTTTGTGTATGGTGTTAGGGAGTGTTCTCATTTCATTCTTTTCCATGTGGCTGTCCAGTTTTCCCAGCACCATTTATTGAACAGGCTGTCTTTTCTCCATTGTATATTCTTGCCTCCTTTGTCATAGATTAGTTGGTTGTAGGTGCATGGGTTTAATTCTGGGATTTCTATCCTGTTCCACAGATCTATATTTCTGACTTTGTGCCTGTACCATCATTAACCACCAACAGTGCAGGAGGGTTCCCTTTTCTGCACACCCCCTCCAGCATTTGTTATTTGTGGAATTCTTAATGATGGCTATTCCAACTGGAGTGAGGTGGTACCTCATGGTAGTTTTGATTTGCATTTCTCTAATAATCAGGGATGTTGAGCATTGTTTCATGTGCTTGTTGGCCATCTGTATCTCTCCTTTGGAGAAATGTCTATTCAGGTCTTTTGCTGGTTTTTCAATTGGGTTGTTGGCTTTTTTGCTGTTGAATTGTACAAGTTGCTTGTATGTTTCAGAGATTAAGCCCTTGTCATTTGCATCATTTGAAAGTATTTTCTCCCATTCTGTAAGTTGTCCTTTTGTTTTCTTTTTGGTTTCCTTTGCTGTGCCAAAGCTTGTCAGTTTGATAAGGTCCCACTAGTTTATTTTTCCTCTTATTTCTGTTGCCTTGGGAGACTGACCTGAGAAAACATTTGTAAGGTTGATGTCAGAGAATGTTTTGCCTATGTTCTCTTCCAGGAGTTTGATGGTGATTTGTCTTATATTCAAGTCTTTAAGCCATTGTGAGGTTATTTTTGTGCATGGTATGAGGATGTGTTCTAGTTTCATTGATTTACATGCAGCTGTCCAGGTTTCCCAGCAATGGCTGCTGAAAAGAATGTCTTTTTCCCACTTCATGTTCTTGCCTCCTTTGTCAAAGATTAATTGACTAAAGGTGTCTGGGTTTATTTCTGGGTTCTCTCTTCTGTTCCATTGGTCTGTCTGTTTTGGTAAAAATGCCACACTGTCTTAATGACTGAAGCTTTGTAATATTGCCTGAAGTCTGGGAGAGTTATGCCTCCTGCTTGGTTTTTGTTCTTCAGAATTGCTTTAGCAGTTTGGGGTCTTTTGTGGTTCCATATAAATTTTTGGATTTTTTGTTGTAGTTTTGTGAAAAATGTCCTGGGTAATTTGATTGGGATTGCATTGAATCTGTAGATTGCTTTGGGTAGTATGGCCATTTTTAGAATATTAATTTTTCCAGTCCAGGATCATGGACTATTTTTCCATTTCTTTACATCTTCTTTAATTTCCTTTATTATTGTTTTGTAGTTCTCAGCATATAAGTCCTTTACCTCCTTGATTAGGTGTATTCCCAGGTATTTGTTTTTTTGGGGGTAGGGTGCAATTTTAAATGGTATTATATTTTTGTGTTCCTTTCCTAGTATTTCATTATTAGTATATAGAAATGTGACTGATTTCTGAATCTTAATCTTATATCCTGCTATTTTTCTGAATTTGTTGATCAGTTCAATTAGTTTTTGAGTTGAGTCCTTGGGGTTTTCTATATACAGTATCATGTCATCTGCATACAATGACAGTTTTACCTCTTCTCTTCCTATTTGGATGCCTTCTGTTTCTTTTGTTTATCTGATTGCTGTGGCTATGACTTCCAGTACTATATTGAATGATGGTGGTGAGAGTGGACATCCTCGTCTTGTTCCAGATTTTAGTGGGAAGACTTTCACCTATCCTCATTGAGTGTTATATTTGCTGTGGGTTTTTCATAAATGCTTTGATTATGTTGAGGTATGTTCCCTCTATACCCACTTTGGTGAGAGTTTTTATCATGAATGGATGTTGGACTTTGTCACATGCTTTCTCTGCATCTATTGAGATGATCATGTGGCTTTTGACTTTTCTTTTGTTAATGTGGTTTCTGACGTTGCTCCATTTGCATATGTTGAACCATCCTTGTGCACCTGGGATGAATCCCACTTGGTTTTGGTGTATGACCTTTTCGATGTTATTGGACTCGGTTGGCTAAAATTTTGTTAAGAACTTTTGCGTCTATATTCATCAAAGATATTGGCCTATAGATTTCTTTTTTGGAGGTATCTTTGGTTTTTGATTTAGTGTGATGGTGGCATCATAGAGTGTTTTGGGGAGTGTTCCTTCTTCATCAACCTTTTGAAAAATTTAAGGAGGATGGGTATAAATTCCTCTTTGTATGTTTGTTAGAATTCACCTGTGAGGCCATCTTTTCTGAACTTTTATTTGTTGGGAGTGTTTTTATGACATTTAATTTCATTTCTAGTGATTGGTTTGTTCAGTTGATCTATTTCTTCTTGATTCAGTTTTGGCAGGCTGTAAGTCTCTAGAAAGTTGTCCATTTCTTCCAGGTTGTGAAATTTGTTGGCATACAATTGTTCGTAGTATTCTCTCATGGTTTTTTTTTTTTTTATTTCTGTAGTATCCTTTGTGACTTCTTTTTAATTTCCTATTTTGTTTCTTTGGGGTTTTTCTCTCCTCTTATTGGTGAGTCTAGCCAGAATTTTGCCAATTTTGTCTACCTTTTTCAAAGAACCAGCTCTTGGTTTGATTGATTTCTTCAATTGTTTTCTTAATCTCTATTTTATTGATTTCCTCCTTGATCTTTATGATTTCCTTCCTTCTGCTGACTTTAGGTTTTGTTTGTTCTTCTTTTTCTAATTCATTTAGGTGTTGGGTTAATTTGTCAATTTGAGATTTTTGTTCTTGAGGAAGGCCTGTAATGCTATTAATTTACCTCTGAGCACTGCTTTTGTGACATCCCATTGATTTTGAGTGGATGTGTCTTCATTATCATTTGTCTTGAGGTATTTTTTAATTTCCTTTTTGATTTCCTCATTGATCCATTTTTTTTAGTAGTATGTTTAGTCTCCATGCAGTCAGTTTTTTTGTCATTTCTTTTCCTGTGGTTGATTTACAGTTTCAGGCCATTGTGCTCAGAAAAGATATTTGAAATAATTTCTATACTCTTAAATTTGTTGATGTTAGCTTTGTGCCCCATTATGTGATCAATTCTTGAGAATGTTCCTTGTGCCCTTGAGAAGAATATATAGTCTGATTTTTTTGGTTGTAATGTCCTGTAAATGTCAATTAAGTCTAACTTTTCTATTGTGTCCTTTAGGATCTCTGTTGCCTTATTGATTTTCTGTTCAAAGGATCTGTCCATTTATGTGATTGGGGTGTTAAAGTCTCCTACTAGGATTGTATTCCCATCAATTTTCTCCTTTTATGTCTCTTAGTATGTGTTCTAGGTATCTGGGTGCTCCTATATTAGGGGAATATATATTGATGATTATAATATCCTCTTCTTGAGTGGATCTTTTAACCATTAAATGGTGTCCTTCTTTGTCTTTCTTTATGCCCTTTGTTTTAAAGTCTATTTTGGCTGATATGAGTATTGCAACTCCTGCTTTCCTGTCTTGTCCATTGGCATGAAATATCTTTTCCCATCCCCTCACTTTCAATCTATATGTGTCCTTTCCTCTAAGGTGAGTTTCTTGTAGGCAGTAGATTGAAGGTTTTTGCCTTTTTATCCAGTCTGCCCCTCTGTGACTTTTGATTGGAGCATTTAGTCCATTGACATTTAAGGTGATTATTGACAAATATGTATTTATTGCCATTTTAAACCTCGTTTTCCAGTTGATTTTATGTTTCCCCTTTATTTTTTTGGTTGGATGATTTCCATTTATTTTATTCTTGAGTACTTTTCTTTTCAGTTTTTGTGAATGTAATGTTTGGTTTTGGTTTGTGGTTGCCCTGTTTTTTAAGTATGTTAAGCCCTTCCTATATCTGCTTGCTTTTACCTGATAGTCGTATAGGCTCAGACACATCATTAAGATAAAAAAAAAAAAGAATCTATATTTTCTTACTTTTCTTCCCCATGTTGTATGATTTTGCTCTCTCTCTCTTTTTTTTCTTTTCTTTTTTTTTTTTTTTTTTTGCTATTTCTTGGGCCGCTCCTGCGGCATGTGGAGGTTTCCCAGGCTAGGGGTCGAATCGGAGCCATAGCCATCGGCCTACGCCAGAGCCACAGCAACGCAGGATCCGAGCCGCATCTGCAACCTACACCACAGCTCACGGCAACGCCGGATCGTCAACCCACTGAGCAAGGGCAGGGACCGAACCCGCAACCTCATGGTTCCTAGTCGGATTCGTTAACCACTGCGCCACAACGGGAACTCCTCTCTTTTTTTTTTAACATCTTCATGTTTAGATCTGTATGGTCGCTTCTTTAAGTGATTGTTTTCCAATTGTGGTTTCCTCCATCCTAATTCTACTCTATCTTTTTTCTTTCTTTTTTTTTATTTTAGAGAAGCCCTTTCAGTATCTCTTTTCGAATGGGTTTAGTATTGCTATACTCTTTTAGCTTTTGTTTGTTGGGGAAACTCTTTATTTTCCCTTCTAATTTAAATGATATTCTTGCTGGATAGAGTATTCTAGGTTGCACATTTTTTCCTTTCAGCACTTTAAATATATCTTGCTACTCCCTTCTGGCCTATAGTGTTTCTGTAGAGAAAACATCTGATAGCCTTAATGGGTTTCCTTATACTTAATGCTTTTCTTTTCTCTTGCTGCCTTTAGAATCCTCTCTTCATCTTTAACTTTTGTCATTTTTATTATTACATGTTTTAGTGTGGGCCTGTTTGGGTTCAGCTTGTTTGGGGCCTTCTGTGCTTCCTGTATCTTGATATAAGTATCCTTTAGATTTAGACTGTTTTCAGCCCTAATTTCTTCAAATATATTTTCAATACCCTTTTCTTTTTCTTTTCCTTCTGGAATTCCTATTATGTGTAGATTGGCCTGCTTTATATTATCCCATAAGTATCTTATATTTGGTTTTCTGTCTGCTGTCCTGATTGGATGATTTCCATTATTTTATCTCCCACATCACTAATTCATTCCTTTGCATTATTCATTCTGCTCTTTATTGCCTTAAGCTCAGTTTGTATCTCTGCAAATGAATTTTCTAGTTGTTCTTGGCTCATTCTTATATTTTCCAGTTCCTTTCTAAAAGAATCTGCATTGCTGTTCATATTCTCTCTTAATTCCTTCAGTATTTTCAATACCTCCCTTTTGAACTCAATGTCTGTCAGACTGCAGAGGTCTGTTTCACTGTTGTCTGCTTTAGGTGAATTTTCCTATTCCTTTAACTGGGAATGTTTTCTGTGCTTCTTCATCTTGCTTGTGTTTTTCTTTTTCTGTGAGTTTGGGGAAGCCAAACTATAGTCTTGTATGGTTACTTCTATGCAAGAATACCCCTTTGTATTTTTGGGGTGGTTACTATTTATTTTTATTGTGGGAGTTTGAATATTTGCTGTCTCATTCTTTGGTCTAAGCAGACTCTTGTTCCCAAGATGCTTAGTGTGTTT
This sequence comes from Phacochoerus africanus, assembly GCF_016906955.1. Classification (NCBI taxonomy): domain Eukaryota; kingdom Metazoa; phylum Chordata; class Mammalia; order Artiodactyla; family Suidae; genus Phacochoerus; species Phacochoerus africanus. Next base: position 110,287,603 of record NC_062547.1, on the reverse strand, counting down.
TCAGGGAGAGGGAGGAAATGGGTAGGGCCAGCAGTCAGTGACTGGTCATTGGGCTCTCAATACCAACAAGGACCTGCAGGAATGTGGCACAGGCTTCTCCTAGTTTCAGGGCCCTGGCAAGTGGTAATAGGCTCTAGGCTGATCCTTAAGGCGACTGGAGCATTTGGCAGTAGCAGCAGTAGGATGTGTGAGTTCCCGGGGGAATGACAGCAATAACAGCTTTTGTTTGATTGCAATGCTCTCTTCTGAGGTTTTTGGAACTGCAGGTGGTGCCTGTTCAGGGACCCCTATTGGGAGAAGACCATGACTATGTCTAGGGTCAGTGATAACTGCAATGGTTTGCCCCCGCCACCTGTAGACCATGCATGAAGAAACCCATCTCACTTAGCCCACATATGAGTGTTGTAAAGGGTGCTCCTAGATGTAGGACCTGTGAAGTGATGGAGATCAAGGGTCTGGGTACTGCCCAGAACGTATGGCAATGACAACAGCAGGGAGGGTGTGTTCCTGGGGGTGCGAAAGCACCAATAGGTGATGTTCAGTCACAATGCCCTCCTCTGTGGTGCCCTTTAGGTAAATGGAGCTGCAAGTGATTTTTGTTCAGATATCTTCAATGACCATGGGCCACGCCCACCACTGGAATCAGGGATAACTGTTGCAGTTTGCCCCTGCCACCTCAGACCATGCAAGAAGCACCCTGTCCCACTTAGCCCACACAGGAGGTGCTGCACCAGTTGCTCCTAGTTGTAGGGTTTTGGGAAGGGACAATGAGCAAGTGTCTGGGGGTCACCCAGAGCATTTGGCAGTGGCAGCTGCAAGATAGGTGTGTTCCAAGGGGAGTGAGAACAACAGCGTAATATGCTTGGTTGCAATGCCCTCTTTTTTTCTTTTTAGGAAACCCCTGAGGTGACTGGCATCACTGTTGGAGCCCACTCATGGGTGCCCCATGGTGGCAAGCTGTGCCTCAGAAATGGTTTGTTTTAATACATGAGGTTTAGCCTTATGGCTCGTGATAGACATACAAGCATAAAATATAGATATATAAATAAATGATAATAAATAAATAAATAAATAAAATAAAATATTGATGGATTCCTACCTCACCCCTTATACAATATGAAATGCTAGCTGTGTGTTAATTCAAAATTTAAAAACAGAACCATAGAACTATTCAAAGAAAACACATGAGAGTCTAATTTTATATATATATTAGGAGTAGGGAAACACTTTCTAAACAAGTCCAAACCCTGAGACGATAAAAGAAAAAAACAAAAAAAAAATAGAAGTAAGGTAAATGGAAAATTTCTAAGTAAAAATTTGTCTCATAAAATATGCAAGAAAGTGACAAATTGGGAAAATATTTCAATCATCTATTTTTAAATAAAGACACACTTTCTCAGAAATCAGTAAATACAATACCAAACATTCAATGCTAAAATGACAAGAACATTCAGTTAATAGAAAATTAAAAGATTAAAATTAAAAACAAAAACTTTTCAAACATACATAATTAAAATGTGACACCACAAGATAGATTTTTCATCAATCAAAGCAATAATCATAAGTTTAGTAATGTGAAATGCCACTAATTTTATGGAAAAAAAGTCATTTAAAAATTGTTAATAAAACATGTATCCACCTTTAAAATGCACATATACTGATTTATTCTACACATACACTAATGTGTTGGTACAAAAAGATAAGAATAGAGGTGATCATTACTGTATTTATAGCAAAAGATGAAACTAAAAAACGTTTAACAAAAGGTACCAGCTAAATAATCCATGATACCCTAATCAAATTAGACAAAATACTGCATAAATTTTTGACTACTTTTGAAAAATAAGGTAAAACATCATTAAGGAAATGAATAATCTGAAGAATATGAATATTCAATAAGAAATACTGGAATAGAGTATTTTTACTTCTACATACAAAGTAAATAATGTTGTATGTTATTTTTCATATGTATGGAATACTTATAAAAAAGAATATTTATCAAAGTATATTTGAAGTTATTATCTGCATTTATTTTAGGGAAAATATTATCAAGAATCCAAATTAAGAAGTTAAATATTGGAGCTAAATCTCCAAAACCCTTGCTTTTAAGAGTGATTTATCCTCTATTCTAGATCCAATTTTATTATTTTTCTAATGATTTTTTTATTTTTTTAGGAAAGAGTATTCCATAATTTATGTTGGGGTTAATATAATACAATTTGAAATCTTTATTATAGAAGTATTTTAAAGTAATTGAGTTTCTAACAGGATTTGCCTTTTAATGAATTTTTTCCCACTAAATGTTAGCAATACAGGACAGATTACAGATTGCATACAGTAAAACTTATCACAGTGATTTTCTACATGGACTAGAAACATAACCTAATATAATCAAAAAAGTGTTAAAGAGACATAAACTACAATGGGTGAGGAGGGATCAGAGGATAAGAAGGTCCATTTTTTGACCTTCTCCTAGACTTAGTATGAAGGAATGCTGAAGTGCTAAGAAATTGGCAGGTTATGGGAGAAATCTAATTAGAAGATATAGGAATATAATGGCGAGGTAGAATTTTTTTTGTTTTGTTTTCAGTTGTTTTAACAAATGTTTGTGATCTCTTTCTGGTTTCTTTGTAGAAAACAGACTTGAAAAACTGCAAGTCTGAAGTCTCAGAGAGCAGTTCAAATTGCTATAATAAGGCAAAAAATTATGATGGACAGGTATTTGTAGTTTGCATAGGTCTTAATTATAGAAGGACTCAGTGAGTCTTAGTTAATGTGTACAACTACATAACTCAGATTCTAAACAAGCCATAGATCATTTCTGTAACCCAGAGATGTATCTGGTAACTGATATCAATTTAGTGCTCTTCCAAACATCCTGGTGCAACTTCTGTTTCATTATTATCATCAGGAAAACATTTGGCCTGTTCTTGAACTTCATGAAAATGGAATCAATCTGTATTCTTTTAAAACAGGTTTCTTTATTTAACATAATATCTTTTCAATATACCCATGTTGCATGTGTAACTCTGTTCCTTTTCATTGCTGAGTAGCAGTTTATATGTTATGTCATAAAATACTATATATGACAATATAATATATAATCACAATTAATTAATATATAATTAATTTCACTGTTGAGGGAAACAGGATATTTCTAATTAGGGGTTATAAATATTAAAGATGTTATGGATTTTCTTGCATAATAGTTTTGTGGATTTTTAATTTCTTTTGGATAAATACCTAGGAATGTAATCACTATGTCAGAGGGCAAGTATATATTTATAGACACTTATGAATTTATATTTGTATACTTATATATTTAGCAAAACAAATTTACAAAGCAGTTGTATAATTCTACCTTTTCACAAGTAAACTGTGAAAAATGTAACTGCTTTATAATCTAGAACAATTCTGTGAGTCTTCCTAATTTTAGCTATTCTAGGAAGTATGAAAAGGTACTATGTTGTAATTTACATTTCTTCCATAGCTAATGATGTGAAATGTGTATTATGTGCTTATGACCATTCTAATGTTTAATTGTTTGAGTGGTTGCTTGAGTCATTTACCCACCTTGAAGTTGTTGCTGTTGATGGTTTTTATGTTTAAGTTTTTGTTCTTTTAGTTATTCAGTTATAGTTCTTTATATATTATCATATGGACATATTTCAAGTATTTTCTCTGATGTATGTCCTTTGTATTCCTTTTCTGAATTGGGTTTTCAGAAAATAATTTAATCTTACGTATATTTTACATTTCTTTTTCCCTTTATAGTTAATTTCCCTCTTTATAGTGCTTATCTAAAAAAAAATCTTTGCTTGGTAAAATAAAGATGATATTCTCCCAAGTTTTCTTCAAGAATATTTATAGTTTCAGTTTTTGCATTTTTCAAGCACAAAGCAAAAAAAAGTTTTCTTTAATCCTTCCACCAAGAGATAATCCCTTTTTTGACATAAATAATCCCAGTATTTTAGGGACTAATATCCAATAGTCTATTCACTCCCATGGCTTTTCTGACATCAAACATGCAAATGTTTTCTCAGGTCAGTCCCCCAAAGCAACAGAAATAAAAGCAAAAATAAACCAATGGGACCTAATCAAACTGACAAGTTTTGCACAGCAAAGGAAACCATTAAAAAAACAAAAAGACAATTTACAGAATGGGAGAAAGCAGTGTTAAATGATGCAACTGACAAGGGCTTAATCTCTAAAATATACAAACAACTTAGACAACTCAATAGCAAAAAACCAACAACCCAATTGAAAAATGGGCAAAAGACCTTAATAGACATCTCTCCAAGAAGATATACAGATGGTCAACAGGTATCTAAAAAAATACTCATCATCACTAATTATTAGAGAAATGTAAATCAAAACTACTATGAACTACCACCGCAAAACTGTCAGAATGGCCATCCTTAACAAGTCAACAAATAACAAATTCTGGAGAAGGTATGGAGAAAAGGGTAACCTCCTGCACTGTTGTTGGGAATGTAAATTGGTACAACCACTGTGGAAAACAGTATGGAGGTACCACAGAAAGGTAAATACGGAATGACCATATGACCCAGCAAACACCCACTCTTGGGCATATGTCCAGACAAAACTTCCCTTGAAAAAGCTACATGCACCCATAAGTTCATTGTATCACTGTTCACAATAGCCAAGACACAGAAACAACCTAAATGCCCATCAATAGATGAGTGGATTAAGAAGATGTGGTATATATACACAATCATATACAACTCAGCCATAAAAAAGAACAAAATAATGCAACATGGATAGAACTAGAGACTCTCATACTGAGTGAACTAAGAAAGAGAAGGATAAATACCATATGATATCACTTATTTCTGGAATCTAATACACGGCACAAATGATCCTTTCCAAAGAAAAGAAAGTCATGATTTGGAGAACAGACTTGTGGTTGCCAAGGGGGAGGGGGATGGACTGGGAATCTGGGGTTAATAGATGCAAACTATTATATTTGGAGTAGATAGTCAATGTGATCCTGCTGTGTAGCACAGAGAACTATATCTAGTCATTTATAATGAAACATGATGGATGGTAATGGGAGAAAAACAATGTATATATAAGAATGTATATATAAGTTTTTCATTTAGGTCTATGATCCACCCCAAGTAGGTTTCGGTATATGATGTAAAATTGTATTAAATACATATGTATATCTCTATAACCATTTTACTGATTAAACTAATAAAATTCCATAGTCATCATGAACCTTATGCATATGAAAGTACAGCTCAAAAGTGTTTTTGACATAAAAAAAGCTGTACATAATATATCAAGTTGATGAGTTTGGAAATAAGTATACACTGGCAAAATCATTACAAAAATCTATGGCATAAACATATCACCTCCAAAAGTTTCCTCTTGCCTTATTTTTCATTATTACTATTATCATCATTATTGTTTTGTGACAAGAACACAACATAAGAGCTACTCTTAGCAAATTTTTAAGTATACAATATAATATTATTAAATGTACATACTAAACTACACAGATTTCTAGGATTTTTTTCATTTTGTATAACTGATTTGTACACTTCAGCTAATACCATCCTGTTTCCACCTCCTCCAGTTACTGAAAACCACTATTCCATTCTCTGCTTCTATGAGTTTGACGAGTATAGTTTCTACATATCAGTGGTATTATATAGTATTTGTCCCTCTGTGTCTAGCTTATTATGCTATTCTTTTTCATCCATGTTGCTTAAAAATGTATTTCTTAATAATGGATATCCTGTTGTTCCAGAACTATTTGTTGAAAAACTTGAGGTTTTCTATTGAAAAGACTTTGGTCAAAAATTGATGGACTCTTTTCTCCATCCATCACACTTAAAAAAAAAAACAATTGACTATAAATATCCTACTCTAATTCTGGTCTCTTTATTCTGCTCCACTGATATATAGGTGAGTCTTGTTATGTGTGGTGGGTATCTCTACAACTTCGCTATGACCACCAAATTGGCAATTACTGAAAAAATACTCTTATGGGAAATAGAGTTACATTCTTATAAGGCTCTTGTCACAACATTTCATCAATAGATCAATATATAAACTTGCTATACATGTATTTCTCCTTTAGAACAACTTATTTAATATCTATTATTGATTCATTAATTTGAACTCATGGCCAACAGCACTCTAACTCATACCTAAATGAAGATTTTCTAACACACTTAATTTTTATAAGGCACATGGCAACCTTCTTGTGCTTAGGAACCTAGACATGTACTTCAGCACTATGCTTGGGGATTGTTATAAATTGCAATATCACCAACTAAAAGTAAAAATGTGACAAATGTGACCCTAAATAGACTGCAAAAAGGATGCCTATTTACAAAGTAAGTTGCAACAAGGCAGACTGTTGCTTTACTGGAATTCAGCAGAAAAAGTTTACATCCAGTGACAAATTTTTCGCTGTTCCGTGCATGTGTAAGAATGGACTACAGGTATTGATTTGGGGATTACAAATACGTATTAGTGAGTATGTTAATTCATAAACAAAGGATCCTCTCCTAAGCCCAGGGTTTTTTTCAGACCCACTCTTTGGGAAAGGAGAGAAAATGTCCTGCCAAGGTCTTCGCAACCCAGCTGGACCAGGATGCTTCATAGCCCAAAAGGATAGCTACCCTGGGCCACAGTTGCAATAGAGCTGCAACCATCCATAAGTGTTACCTGTAGGCAACAGAACAGCAAAGCAGCAAGCCAGGCATGCCAGTGCTTACCCTTTGTTTTGAATATAATACATCAAACTGTTAAATTTATATACATTGTTTTAGTAGTAGCTTTATTTAAAATTGGTGAATATGATTCCTGAAAATTAAGCAATTAGTTTTAAGTAAACATATCAATATGTGATTCTTTACTTCATTTAATCATTTTTTTTTTCTGAATACAATCTTTCAGGAATTAAGGTTATCACCTCGATTTATTTTTGCTTGAGTCTACATCACAAAATTTAGTCTATTATTTTATTTGTGTTTTCTCTAAATTAATTGCTTATAGATGTGACACACACAAAGCCCAGAGTGAGATTCTGAATTATGAAAAATGATGTAGCTTATTAGGTAAGACATTGGACACTGATTACAAATATACTGTATCATTTTTTTTCAAAATATACTTTATTGTAAAGTTCAGTCTTTTTTGCCTCTTTTTTGCCATTCTTTCACTAAGTGACATTGTGCAAGTTACTTAATTTCACTGTGCCTCAAAGTCTTTAATGGTAAAAACAGGAATAAAATAACACCTACCCCATAAAAGGGTTTTTTGTTCTTGTTTTTGCTTATTATTTTTGTTTACTTGTTCTCATTTTTTAAAATGAGGATCAAATGAAGAAAGGCACATAAAACTGTCAAATTTTTATTCCTATAGAAGATTTAAGTTTTATTATCTAATATAAATTTTTTTCTTTCAGTAGTTTTAAAATCTATATTCATTTATGGATAGGTCAGCTACCTGGGCTCTTTTCCCATCATATTTTGTTGTGCTTTATATTTTCATGACACCAAAAATTTTTACCACTATATTTTCCTGAGTGGATGCATATATACATACATATTATTTTGATAATTTGAATGTTGATTTTATTTTCTGTATATTTAATTTAATTTTTTATACTTGATTTTTTATTATGTTTTTTAATTGTAATCAATTGTTACTTACCCAATACATGTTTTTTTCTACTTAACAGCATGGTGACCCAGTTACACATACATGTATATTTCTACAACCATAACTTTGTATAAGTGACTCAATGTTGCTTTTTCAGTATCTATTAAATATTTTCCGACAAAATGAAAATTAACATCTCTCATTTTTCTCTCCTTCTGTCCCTTGATGCTATTTAAATGATATGATTTTAAAATATATTTTTATTATTAAATATATTTAAAGCTTCATTAGTTATCTTTAACCCATTATTTATCTTTAACCCTCTTCAGTATTAGGATAGATAATCAGTATACTAATTCATAACTTTTTCCCCTTTCTTCTTACAACTTAATTCAACATGCAAATCTTTCATTGCTATAAGTTATCCTAACTGTTCATATTTTTTAGCTTTAGTTTTTAAATTAAATCCATGTTTACCTCAAATTATTCACAAGTTTTATAATTTTTATTTTTTAAATTTTTAAAGAAGGCCTCACTATAGCTATTACTCCTGATTTCTAATATATTTAAAAGTATTTGTTGGCATTATATTAGAACTAACAATTGTTTGGGTATAAAATACTTGGGATATGTATATTTCCTGTTTTGAGTATATCTAGGGAATTGATCCACTATATATTCAACCACTGAATGTTGATATAAAGTAACATAAGCCGGTCTGTTTCCCCTTCATGTAATTTGACTTTCTTAACTAAACGAGCAACTTTTTAAATAACTATTTGTTTTAAAATTGAAGTATAATTTATAATGTTGTGTTACTTTCAGGTATACAGCAAAATTATTCCTTTATATGTGTATATGTGTGTATATACATCATATATATCCTTTTTCCATCATAGTTTATTACAATATATTGAATACAGTAACCCATGCTATACAGCAGCTCTTTGATGACTTCTTTGAAATTAAGTAATTTTACAGAGTGTATTCTAGTATTGTCTATCTGAGCCATATTTACTTGGCCACAGTATGTCCTTTTAATCTGCAAATCCAAATCATAATTTCTTTCTGAAAAAATTTTCTTGAATTACATTTATTAACTTCTGCCTCATTATTTTAATTTTTTCATTGGGAAAATAAAAAATGAGCATCTTGGATTCTTGGCTATGTTCAATAGCTGCCATCATCTCTCTGATACTTTTAAAGTCTATGCATTTCTATTTAATTTTGCTTTCTTCATTTCTGTCATCTACTATTTAAATTCTTACTTCATGTTCAGTAGTTTTGTTTTTCTCTGGGTCTTCAAATATACGTTTATTATAATTCTAAAACAGTTTTATTTTTTGCTTTTCTTTTTTTCCTAATCTTTCTGAGTCCTTATATCTCTGCTCAATAGTCTCATTCATAAGTTTTATTGCTTTGAATTTTATTTTATACTCATATTAATGTAAATGATGAGAATTAATCTTTCATGTATTTATTTTCTAGTTCTTTTCCTCTATTTTTGAGAAATATCCTGTGTTGGTTCCCTTTTGGCTATTCATCTGAATAAGGTAACTTTTCCCTAATGAGATCGATTTGTATCTGATCCATAAGGGCAATATCATACTTTATTCCTAAGGAGAGTCTGTATTTTTGGTTTGTTTTTGCTTTTGATACTTCTCCTCATCAAAAGATACAAGCAGATATAAAAAAGTTATTAATAATTTAATTCTCACCTCAGCATTCACACCCCTCTTATAGCCACATGGTTATGTGGATTAGTGTATATATAGCCTGTCTGAATGATTTCCTCATTTAATGTTTCCATACTTATTTTTTCAGAACTTTTTTCAAGTTCCAGGGAATTGGGTCAATGTTACAAGTAAATTTTTTGGTTATCCTTCATCTTGGTGAAATTTTACTCTATAAGTTTTCAGATTTTTCTGAGAACTGCAACCAAAAGCAAACTCCGTCCTTTTCTACTGAAACCACTACTCCTGGGAAAACTTTCGTCTCCTTGGTTGTTGGTTTTCTTGTTATTTCTTTGCAAATGAAGTTGTTCCTTTTTTGTTGTTCTGGGTTGTTACCAAGATAAACAGGAAACATGCTAAGTGTAATCTTCCAAATGCGTGTCAGTTATTAAGCTACTGTCTCTGAGCCCCCAGTTGATTCATTTATGCTCTATTTTTGACTTTACTATGTTGTTTCTAGAACTTTGTAATCTAATTTTCCTTGAGCTAGCTGGCGTGCTAGTTGGATCTTCCAATAGTGGGTACTAGAGGTTGACTCATAGTCAGAAGTAGGAGTGGATTGGAAATGAGATCCTGCTATTAAGCACTGAGAACTTTGTCTAGTCATTTATGATGGACCATGATAGTGTGAGAAAAAAAGAATGTAAGCATGTATGTGTAACTGGGTCACTATGCTGTACAATGGGAAAAAAAAATGTATTGAAGGAATAACAATAAAAATAAATAAAAAAATAAATTAAAAAATAAGAGGCCTACTTCTTATTTGCTTGATTCTAGCTGGCTTCAGCCAGATCAACAGGACTTCATCCTGAGAAAAAGCAACTGGTTCTAATCTCTACCCAGAGATCTAAGTCTCTAGTTTTATAGTTAGTATTCTCCTCTCAGTTTGTTGGGTTCCCAAAACATTTGGTCACTGATTTCCTCCTAGAGACTTCAATGAGCTTCAAGTTGCTCTCCTGAAATGTTTCAGAGTTCTGAATATCCCCAAATGTTGTTTTCCTTACCCCATGGGTTCCAGCTGCTTCCAGAATTTTCTAGTGCTATTTTACCTTAATCTTCCTGATTGCTTTTCCTGGTCTTAAAGCCTATACCTCTTCAATTAATTCTCTAAATTAAATTCCCTGTGTAAATACCCCACAAAGTTGCTGTTTTCCTGAGAAGAATTTGATTGATGAAAACATTAAAACATGTCTTTCTTTGGTTTAAAAAATAGAATTGACAGTTATATTTCCCAGTAACTGTCCATAGTGGATAGCCATGGAGGCAAATACAAAATATTCTTGCTTCTAGATCACTTAAAATCTTTTATTCCCTTTAAGGAAGAGAGATAAAACTGGTTATATAACTGACCCTATCCCTTTGTACAGGCTAAGACTTAATCTGAAATTAAATACTACACCACAAAAGTCTGCCCTAACAGTGTCATCCATAGTGCTATCTCACATATCAACCATGTGATACCTCCTTTTGGTCAACAGTGAATTAGAAGGACACTACATCCAGTAGAGGTTTCTTTTATTGTAATACCAGATAATTACTTTTTTTAAAAAAAGAAGTTATAACTTTGAGTTTCTAAGACTAAAATAATGTTGTCTTCCCTATCTCCCACTAAAAATCTGAATGGTACAAACACTATTTCCTTGTTCTCAATTTCTTTCTCAGGCTTACACTTTTTTCTTGGGTTATCTTTAATTCTACCTTAAAATTTCAGATATGACTTAAAATTGTCTCACCATAATTTAAAAACATCTTATTCTGCATTAAAAAACTCTATTTAAATGTATAAATAATCAACCAGCATTTATTTAATAAGCCTTAACATTAAATTATTTTTTTCCTGAGCACCTATGCACCAAGTGCTATTCCACGTACTGGAGATAAAACAGTAAATAAAATAAAATCAATTCCACGGTTTCATGAATTACATAGCAGTAATGGAGTAAAATGCTTCAAATTTAAGTCAATTACCATGCATGTGATATTCCACTAAAGTTGAGAGTCAATGAGCTAACTAATCTGATGACTACTTAATTTTTGATGTCTTCATTCAGTGCGGTGATTCATAATCTCTCCAGATATTTTAGTATATGTTCAAATATTGGATTTATATTGATAAATCCTTTTATCATCTCAAATACAAACTCTTAGATGAAAGTATTTGATTAGTATATTTAGTAAGACTAAAACATTTATCCAAGCATTTTTTCAAAACTGAAAGTAAATTACACTGTGATTTCAGCACTGGCAGATCCACTTCTGATAAATCAACCTGGATACCAGATATTTAACAAGAAGATCCATGTTTAAAATCTCAATGAAAAATTATGCTTTGGGGGGTAATAGGTAGAAAACAAAATCCTAACATCATAGAATGGTGTCTGAAATAAACAGTTAAGGAATGGTGAAAAATCAATAAATTGAGCGGAAAAAAATAACATAAGCCATAATTTTTAAGTCTCTAAAAGAGACTTAAAGTAAAAGAGAAATTATTTTGTTTAGAATTTTCAATAAGTTATTCTTAAATGATGGGTTTTACATAAGGCAGTTTGTTTTAGAGCATCTTTTAGATGTTATGGTTTTTAATGAATTAAAACTTTAAATAATATTTGGAGTATACCATCTTCTCATCTCAGCTGCTTGTCATGCATTCTGTCTGAATACTCACTATGACTTGGCAGTTATACACTGACCACAAGTTCAGATTTATGAGGAGGCAACAATCCAGCTCTGTTTGTTTGCCTTTGGTTCAGCAGTCTGTTCCTGTGGTGATTTCCACATGGCATACATGCAAGAAGGTCACAGTCATCTTGGTTCAGGGATTTGGAATCTAAATTACTTATTAGAAAAAACAAATCCATGGTCTTTAGAGGAATATGAGACATAGCATTTTTGGAAAGTGTTGTCCTAAAATAATAAAACTCTTACTCTGAGGCAAACAAAAGGTTTTAATCACTATAGTGAATCTACACAAAAAATAGAAGCTTGCCTATAAGTGACACTGCTATGGGTATACAATAAAAAATAGCTCCTCAGAAAGACACTGACTTCAAAAAATATTTTAAAATACGGAAATGACTAAAATTATAGGCAAATGAAACTAATATTATTAGAAAGAAGAAAAACCATGGGTATTCATTTATGTATAAATCATGGATTTACTTTACATTAAAACATGAACATATTTAATTTAAGAATGGGGGCAGTGGTAGATGACTTAAGACAGAAAGCTCATCCATAGCATCTGAACCATCTGCCAGTCACTCAGTACCTCAGGTTGCCAGTTGTATTTGTGACTTGCCAAGGAGCCAGATGCTCTCAAGGCTTTCCACTGTATAGTAATTGCTCTCCAAAGAACAAAAATAGAAAAAAATGCAAGAATGTTATTTTTACTATATATTTTAAATATTTTGCTTTCCTTGGACTTTTTATTCTGATATAAATGAAAATAAATACTTGAAAACTTGAATATAAAATACTTTTTAGAAATTTCATTTATGCATTCCATTGAATATGTCACCCAACCATTAGAAGTAGGTGGGTGAAGGAAAATAGAATAGACATAGAAAATAAATAGACATAGAATCCCAAAACATACTGTGTGTCTACACTCTTGAAAGATTCTAAGGCTGGCTGAAAGGAATCAAATATTATCAAAGTTGAAGGATAATAGCACCATGTATTCAGTACTAACTTTTAAACTACTTATTTTTACATGAATAAATGAAGGTTTTTAAGAGAAATGATAAATACAATTAGGAGTTAAACTGAAACAGGCTGGGACCTGGGATCTTTGCTGCAGCATTTACACTTGGACAAATATTTCCTCCAGCAACAAGATACGAAGAAACCATAAGGGATTAAAAATAACTGTGTGGTGGGGGCAGATGGGACAAATAATGAAAAACAAGATACAAAAAGACCAAAACCCAAGTGCTATTTCTGAGGTGTCAGGAGCAAAAGCAGAGTGCTGTGTATGTACCCTGCACACAGCACCACTTAGGGAATGGGCAGACCACCTAAGTCACCTCTCTGGCCCAAACCCTGGACATAACCATATACTCACCCCATATAAGAAACCAGTTTGCCACCTCTCAGGAAGCAAGGAAAAGAATCTGTTACTTGTTTTTGCTGCAGTAGGAGCCCCGAGAAAGACTTACCTAAATTTCTTATCTGGCCTCTTTCAATTTATTTTGATTAAGGAGGCCAAGAACCCTGGTTGGTAACAGAACTATCATCTCTACTAGAGTAGGGGACATCAGAATGGAAACCAGGCCACTGATGTTTTCCATGATGTGGAGATATTAAGTTAGCTGTTAGTATAGAAACACCTGTGAGGAAAAGATTAAGGACAGATAGAACATCCTGGCAGGACCTATGTGTTGCGTAAAAGAGGCATTTTGTCACCACTGACCAGCCAGCTAGTTCCATTTCCTAAAGCATTTCATACAAAATCTTAATGCCTGATACTTTTGTTCCATATTAACTCTAATTTATGCTTTCTAGTATCCTCCAAGCCAGCCTAACCTTGAGGAGTGGGGACACCCCTTCTTTGTCCTACAAATAATAGTGTCTCTTAGTCTCTATGACTGTGTCTTAGTCTCTTTGTTTCTCCCTCTCTCTCATTCTCTCTGTTACACATGCACACACACACACTCCTCTATCATACTAGTTGACTTGTTCATACCTCAATTTTAGCCCTATATTAATCAAGTTTCAGGAAATAGTGAAAATAGATTTACACGTTTAAAGAGTTACGTATTTTAAGAACTATCATGAATTTGGGAATTCAATTGAAAATGCCTCTCAACCAAATCATTGTCATCAGGAACAACAACCCACAGAAGAGCTCTGATAAAAAATCATTGGGCTATGTAACATAAAAGACCACAGAGAGATGTCCCTTATATTTGAGGAAATATAAGACTCAGAGGTTTTAGCACAACAGAGGGAAAGAAGAAGGCATAGTTGAAGCATAATTCAATTTGAATTTCTTGCCAATATGGCAGATGGGTGGCCTGGTGCATATTATAGATGGATACAAAGGTAGGGGTATAGCATCCATCAGAATGCATGACCAGTACATATATTTATCTATGTCAATTAGTAATAGCCACTTTTCTTGGTTTTTACTAACACCTATATGCTTGTATTTTCATGTAGTTTCAGTCATTCATTCAAAGTGTAATTGAAGAACAACATACTCATTTATACTTGAGTATCTGAGTGCTCTCTCCTCCCTATTTACTATTGGACTAGATATCATGGTTGATTCTAAGAGTGTTGTACCAATACACTGGAAAAAAGAGTTTTCACTGAACACTATGAATACTCAGTGTGAGATGTCTACAATGTATTAAGTGCCAATAATTATTAGAAACTATTATTGATGTGTATATAAGTGAGAGCTATCATGGCATTTCAGAGGGCATATACTCAGTAAATAGTATAAAAATCCTGGTTTTCCATTCTGGGCATGAAAGTTTCATTAAAAATCTCTATGCTTCATTTTCTACCATAAATAAAACATAGATGATAACAACTCATATGTGAAATTAATCAAAGATTGACTTTTAAAATATTTAAAAAACATTTTAGAAACAAAATGCATAGACATTTTTCCAAGGAAGATGTACAGATGGCGAACAAGCACATGAAAAAATGCTCAACCTCCCTGATTATTAGAGAAATGCAAATCAAAACTACCATGAGATACCACCTCACTCCAGTCAGAATGGCCATCATTAATTACTCCACAAATAACAAATGCTGGAGGGGGTGTGCAGAAAAGGGAACCCTCCTGCACTGTTAGTGGGAATATAAACTGGTACAACCACTATGGAGATAAGTATGGAGATACCTTAGAAAACTATACATAGAACTCCCATATGACTCAGTAATCCCACTCTTGGGCATATATCCAGACAAAACTTTCCTTAAAAAAGACACATGCACCTGCATGTTCACTGCAGCTCTATTCACAGTAGCCAAAACATGGAAACAGACCATTGGAATAGGAAGATGTTGGATATATACACAATGGAATACTATTCAGTCATAAAAAGAATGAGATAATGCCATTTTCAGCAACATGGATGGAACTAGAGAGTCTCACACTAAGTGAAGTCAGTCAGAAAGAGAAAGACAAATACTATATGATATCACTTATATCTGGAATCTAATATATGGCACAAATGAACCTTTCCACAGAAATGAAAATCAAGGATTTGAAGAATAGACTTGTGGTTGCCAAGGGGGAGGGTTTGGGAGTGGGATGCTTGGGGAGCTTGGGGTTAATAGATGCAGACTATTGCTTTTGGAATGGATTAGCAATGAGATCCTGCTGTGTGGCACTGGGAACTATGTCTAGTCACTTATGATGGAGCATGATAATGTGTGAAAATAGAATGTGTACATCTATGTGTAACTGGGTCACCATGCTGTACAGTATAGAAAAAATTGTATTGGGAAAGCAGGAGGGAGGCGAGGTGGTGGAAGAGTAGGGGGACACACTCGCCCTCTCCCACAAACACAACAATAAAAACACATCTACAGGATAAACAACTCGCACAGAACAGCAACTAGTCACTGGCAGAAGAATCTGAACTCCAATAACGGCAAGAATTTCGTGACATTACTAGGTAAAACAAGAGAAAAGAGGACAGTGAGAGAAGGTGAATCTGAGTGGATGGGCACTCCCGAAAGGGAACTGTGGAGGAGAAAAGGATCCCACACCCTGGAAAGTCACCTACTGGACTGAAAGATCAACTGAACTGGAGGAATCTCCAGATGCAGAGAAGAGTGTAGCAGTAAGTCAGAGTTCTGAAAAGCACAGCGAGAATCTGACAGATCATCTGAACTATGGGCACAGTCACCAAAAATTGAGATGCCTGGGTAGGGGCTGGGCACCAAGACCTGGGCTCTGGAGGTTAGTCCCCAGGAAAGGGCTGGGGGGGGTGGAGCGGAGACTGCTTGGGAGGTCTAGAAACCGGTCTGTCAAGTTTGACAGAGCAGAGACTGCCTGGGAGACTAGAAAGGAGAGCATCGCAGGGGGAGGGAGCAATATGCTAAGGGCAGGGAAGTGGAAAGCCACATCAGAGGGAACCTGGGAGAAGAGCTGGGTTTGTGCCAGCATTGGGGAGGGGAGAGAAGAAGGTGTGGGCCCCCAAAGAATATTCCCCATGCCACAGCAAGCTTACTGGCCTGCTAGCTACCAGAAAGCTGTGCTTCCCAGTGCATCCCCCCCTCCCCGCCACCCCTTACACACACGCTGGACCTGGGGCTCCCTGCCATCTGGGAGGGCTGGCCTCAACAATTGCCAGAAGCCTACCACTGCAGGGCTGTCCCTGCCCTGGCCTGCTTGCCCTTTGGAGGGGCTACACTCCCGCAGAGCAGCACCAAACACCGCCAGCCCTCGGGAAAAGGCCTGCAGCCCAGAAAAGCTAGAACAAGCTTGGCCAGCCATGAAAAGATCTGTCTAATTCTCAGAAAGTCTTTCCGCATTGGGCTGCCCTGGGGAAGAGCCTTTTGGGTTCGCAGCAGCCCAGCTACCTGCTCCAGCCCTCAAGGGGTGCCACACTCCGATGCAATAGCTGCCCAGCACTGCCAGCCCCCTTAAGGAGCCCCCACAACACAGAAAAGCTAGAACAAGCTTGGCAAGGCCATGAAAAGATCTGCCTACATTCTCTGACAGTCCTTCCGAGTCGGGCTGCACTGGGGAAGAGCCTATTGGGTTTGCAGTGGCCCAGCTAGCTGCTCCAGCTCTCAGGGGGTACTGCACTCCTGCAGAACTGCTCTCCAGGACTGCCAGCCTCCGGTAAGAGCCCCCACAGCACAGAAAAGCTAGAAAAAGCTTGGCTGGGCCGTGAAAAGATCTGCCTACAATCTCAGACAGTCCTTCTGAGTTGGGCTGCCCTGGAGAAGAGCCTCTTGGGTTCTCAGTGACCCAGATAGCTGCTCCAGCCCTTGGGGGGTTCTGCAGTCCTGCAGAACACCTGCCCAGCACCACCAGCCCCCTGCAAGAGCCCCACAGCCTAAAAACACCAGAGCAAGCTCTGCCTGGCCAAGTGAAATCTGCTACCATCGTGGTGTGGACCTCCCAGTCCAGTCTGCCCTCAGGAAGTCCTCCTTTGCTTCAGAGAGACTCCGTTAGCCCTGCCAACACTCCAGAAAAGCCACATTGCCTCAAAAAAGACTGACCAACAACACCAGCCCTCAGGAAACATTCCACGGCAGTGACAAGGCAAACACTGCCTGGCCACAGAGAGTACAACTCCACCAAGGAAAAGAAAACAACAAGCAAGATGAAGAAGCTGAGAAACCACCCCCAGTCAAACCAACAGGAGAACTCACCTAAAGCAGTCAACAATGAAACAGATATCTGCAGTCTGACAGACCTGGAGTTCAAAAGAGAAATAGTGAAAATACTGAAGGAATTAAGAGAAGATACGAACAGTAATGCAGACACCCTCAGAAAGGAACTAGAAAATATAAGGAGGAGCCAAGAAAAACTATAAAGTTCATTTGCAGAGATACAAACTGAACTAAGGGCAGTAAAATCCAGAATGAATAATGTAGAAGAACGAATCAGTGACATGGAAGATAGAATAATGGAAATCACCCAATCAGGTCAGCAGACAGAAAACCAAATCAAAAAACTTGAAAGCAATATAAGAGACCTATGGGATAATATAAAGCGGGCCAATCTAAGCATAAGAGGAATTCCAGAAGGAGTAGAAAAAGATAAGGGGATGGAAAATATATTTGAAGAAATTATCACTGGAAACTTCCCAAATCTAAAAGATACTGAGTTCAAGATACAGGAAGCAGAGAGGGCCCCAAACAAGTTGAACCCAAATAGACCCACACCAAGACACATTATAATGAAAATGGCAAAAGTTAGTGATAAAGAGAGGATCCTAACGGCAGCAAGAGAAAAGCAGAATGTTACCTACAAGGGAACCCCCATAAGATTATCAGCTGATTTCTCAACAGAAACACTACAGGCCAGGAAAGAATGGCAAGAGATATTTAAAGTACTAAAAGGAAAAAAATATGCAACCTAGAATACTCTATCCAGCAAGAATTTCACTTAAAATAGAAGGAGAAATAAAATTTTTTTCCAACAACTAAAAGCTAAAAGAATACAGCAATACAAAACCCAAGCTAAAAGAAATACTGAAAGGGCTTCTCTAAACCAAAAAGAAAGGAACGAAAGAAAGGGAGGAAAAAGAAAAAAAAAAGATGAGGAAGAACTAGGATTGAGGAAACCACAGAGAGCAATCACTCAAATAAGCCAGCATATAGAATTAAACATGAACATGTTTCAAACAAAATAAAATTAAAAAGAAAAAAAAAGAGTCATCAAAATCATAAAATGTGGGAAAGGGATGTTAAGAAATAAATAGACCCTTTTGTTTGTTTGTTTGTTTTCTTAATTTTAATATAGTAATGAAGTGTTTGAACCTACAGGACCATCAGGCTGAAACACACAATTATAGGAAGGGGTTAGCATACTTAAAAAACAGGGCAACCACAAGCTAAAACCAAACATTGCATTCGCAAAAAATGAAAAAAAAAAAAAAACACTCAAGCAGATAATAACCAGAGATCATCCAACCAAAAAAAGAAAGGAAGAATGGAGAACCATAGAATCAACTGGAACACGAGGTTCAAAATGGCAGTTAATAATCATCTATCAATTATCACCTTAAGTGTCAATGGACTCAATGCCCCAATCAAAAGACAGAGTGGCTGAGTGGATAAAAAGGAAAAAACCTTCAATATGCTGCCTACAAGTAACTCACCTTAGGACAAAGGATACATATAGTTTGAAAGTGAAGGGGTGGGAAAAAAATATTTCATGCCAATAGACATGACAGGAAAGCAGGAATTTCAACACTCATATCAGACAAAATAGACTTTAAAACAAAAGACATAAAGAAAGACAAAGGACACTACTTAATGATTAAGGGATCCATCCAAGGAGAGGATGTTACTATCGTCAACATATATGCCCCAAAAATAGGAGCACCCAGATACATACAACAAATATTAACAGACATAAAGGGAGAAATTTATGGGAATACAATCATAGTAGGAGACTTTAATACCCCACTCACATCAATGGACAGATCCTCTAGATAAAAAACCAATAAAGCAACAGAGATCTTAAAGGAAACAATAGAAAGGTAGACTTAATTGATATCTTCAGGACACTACATCCAAAAAAATCAGAATACACATTCTTCTCAAATGCTCATGGAACAGTCTCAAGAATCGACCACATACTGGGACACAAAGCTTACCTCAACAAATTTAGGAGCATAGAAATTATCTCAAGTGTCTTCTCTGACCACAACACCATGAAATTAGAAATCAACCATGGGAAAAGGAAAGAGAAAAAACCTACTACATGGAGACTAAACAACATGCTACTAAAAAACCAATGGGTCAATGAGGAAATCAAGAAGGAAATTAAAAACTACCTTGAAACAAATGATAATGAAGACACAACCTCTCAAAATCTATGAGATGCTGCGAAAGCAGTGCTCAGAGGGAAATTTATAGCAATACAGGCCTTTCTCAAAAAAGAAGAAAGATTCCAAATTGACAACTTAACCCTCCACCTAAACGAATTAGAAAAAGACCAAAAAAGACCTAAAGTCAGCAGAAGGAAGGAAATTATAAAGATCAAAGAAGAAATCAATAAAATAGAGATTCAAAAAACAATAGAGAAAATTAATAAAACCAAGAGCAGGTTCTTTGAAAAGATAAACAAAATTGACAAACCCCTGGCCAGACTCACTCAAAAGAGGAGAGAAAGAACTCAAATAAACAAAATTAGAAATGAAAAAGGAGAAATCACAACGGATACTGCAGAAATACAAAAAACCATAAGAGAATACTATGAACAACTATATGGCAACAAGTTTGACAATCTGGAAGAAATGGACAATTTTCTAGAATCTTACAGCCTGCCAAAACTGAATCAAGTAGAAACAGACCAACTGAACACACCGATCACTAGAAATGAAATGGAAGAGGTCATAAAATCACTCCCTACAAATAAAAGTCCAGGACCAGACGGCTTCACAGGCGAATTCTATCAAACATATAAAGAGGAATTGGTGCCCATCCTCCTTAAACTCTTTCAAAAGGTTGAAGAAGACGGAATACTCCCAAAGACATTCTATGAGGCCACCATCACCCTCATTCCAAAACCAGACAGAGATACCACCAAAAAAGAAAACTAGGAGTTCCTGTTGTGGCGCAGTGGTTAACAAATCCGACTAGGAACCATGAGGTTGCGGGTTCAGTCCCTGCCCTTGCTCAGTGGGTTGACGATCTGGCGTTGCCGTGAGCTGTGGTTTGGGTTGCAGACGCAGCTCGGATCCCGCGTTGCTGTGGCTCTGGCATAGGCCAGTGGCTACAGCTCCGATTCCACCCCTAGCCTGGGAACTTCCATATGCCGCGGGAGCGGCCCAAGAAATAGCTAAAAAAAAAAAAAAAAAAAAAAAAAAACAAAACTATCGGCCAATATCTTTGATGAATATAAATGCAAAAATTCTCAACAAAATCTTAGCCAACCGAATCCAACAACATATCAAGAAAATTATACACCATGACCAGGTTGGGTTCATCCCTGGTTCACAAGGATGGTTCAACATATGCAAATCAATCAATATCATACACCACATTAACAAAAAAAGTCGAAAATCATGTAATCATCTCAGTAGATGCAGAAAAAGCATTAGACAAAGTCCAACATCCATTCCCGATCAAGACGCTCACCAAAGTGGGAACAGAGGGAACATTCCTGAACATAATCAAAGCCATTTATGATAACCCCACAGCAAATATAATACTCAGTGGGGAAAAACTGAAAGCCTTCTCACTCAAATCTGGAACAAGACAGGGATGCCCGCTCTCACCACTGCTCTTCAACATAGTTTTGGAAGTCCTAGCCACAGCAATTAGACAAACAAAAGAAATAAAAGGCATCCATATAGGAAGAGAAGAGATAAAACTGTCACTGTATGCAGATGACATGATACTATACATAGAAAACCCTAAGGACTCAACCCAAAAACTACTTGAACTAATTAGTAAATTCAGCAAAGAAGCAGGATAGAAGATTAACATTCAGAAGTCCGTTGCATTTCTGTATACCAGCAATGAAATATTAGAAAAGGAATACAAAAATACACTACCTTTTAAAACCACACCTCACAAAATCAAATACCTAGGAATACACCTAACCAAGGGGGTAAAGGACTTACATGCCGAGAACTATAAAACTTTAATCAAAGAAATCAAAGAAGATGTAAAGAAATGGAAAGATATTCCATGTTCCTGGATTGGGAAAATCAATATTGTAAAAATGGCCATACTACCCAAAGCAATCTACAGATTCAATGCAATCCCTATCAAATTACCCAGGACATTTTTCACAGAACTAGAACAAGCAATCCAAACATTTATATGGAACCACAAAAGACCCAGAACTGCCAAAGCAATCCTGAGGAACAAAAACCAAGCAGGAGGCAGAACTCTCCCAGACTTCAGGCAATATTACAAAGCCACAGTCACCAAAACAGTGTGGTACTGGTATCAAAACAGACAGACAGACCAATGGAACAGAAGAGAGAACCCAGAAATAAACCCTGACACCTATGGTCAATTAATCTTTGACAAGGGAGGCAAGAACATAAAATGGGAAAAAGAAAGTCTATTCAACAAGCATTGCTGGGAAACCTGGACAACTGCATGCAAATCAATGAAACTAGAACACACCCTCACACCATGCACAAAAATAAACTCAAAATGGCTGAAAGACTTAAATATACGACAGGACACCATCAAACTCCCGGAAGAGAACATAGGCAAAACACTCTCTGACATCAACCTCATGAATATTTTCTCAGGTCAGTCTCCCAAAGCAACAGAAATGAAAGCAAAAATAAACCAATGGGACCTAATCAAACTGATGAGCTTTTCACAACAAAGGAAACCAAAAAGAAAACAAAAAGACAACTTACAGAATGGGAGAAAATAGTTTCAAACGATGCAATGGACAAGGGCTTAATCTCTGGAATATATAAGCAACTTATACAACTCAAAGGCAAAAAAGCCAATCAAACAAATGGGCAAAAAGACCTGAATAGACTGTTCTCCAAGGAAGATATACCGATGTACAGAAAACCCATGAAAAAATGCTCAGCATCGCTGATTATAAGAGAAGCGCAAATCAAAACTACCATGAGCTACCATCTCACACTAGTCAGAATGGCCATCATTAAAAAGTTCACAAATAACAAATGCTGGAGGGGGTGTGGAGAAAAGGGAACCCTCCTGCACTGTTGGTGGGAATGTGAGCTGGTACAACCACTATGGAGAACAGTAATGGAGACACCTCAGAAATCTATACATAGAACTTCCTTATGACCCCACAATCCCACTCTTGGGCATATATCTAGACAAAACTTTCCTTAAAAAAGACACATGCACCCGCATGTTCATTGCATCACTATTCACAATAGCCAGGACATGGAAACAACCCAAATGTCCATCAACAGATGATTGGATTCGGAAGAGGTGGTATATATACACAATGGAATACTACTCAGCCATAAAAAAGAATGACATAATGCCATTTGCAGCAACATGGATGGAACTAGAGATACTCATACTGAGTGAAATGAGCCAGAAAGACAAAGACAAATACCATATGATATCACTTATAACTGGCATCTAATATCCAGTACAAATGAACATCTCCTCAGAAAAGAAAATCAAGGACTTGGAAAATAGACTTGTGGCTGCCTGATGGGAGGGGGAGGGAGTGGGAGGAATCGGGAGCTTGGGCTTATCAGACACAACTTAGAATAGATTTACAAGGAGATCCTGCTGAGAAGCATTGAGAACTATGTCTGGATACTCATATTGCAATAGAACAAAGGGTGGGGAAAAAAATGTGTACATGTAAGGTTAACTTGATCCCCTTGCTGTACAGCAGGAAAAGAAAAAATAAAGCAAAAAAAAACCCCCAAATTTTGAAATAATAAAAAAATTAAAAATTTTTAAAAGGTGGGTGGACATAACAGATGTGGTATATCCATACAATGATATACTACTCAACAATAAAATGAATGAACTACTGACAAAAAAAAATGTATTGGGGGAATAACTCTTAAAATAATAATAAATAAAAGATAGAAAAATATGTTATATGTTATACACATGGTTATTATATTTAAACAAAGAATCAATTTAAATGAGAAGAAAAAAAAATGCAGCTTACAAATACCACTTATGACTAAAAGGACATAGCTTACCCTTAACTCACTTTGCTAATCTGTAAAGCAGATTTGAAAAATCCTTAAATTTTTGACATATTTTATATTCTTTCAAAATAAAATGTTTTATTTTTCTTAATTATAAAAAGTCATATAAATTTGGAAAACTATAAATAATATAGCAATACAAAATAAAAGATTATATTTATACTATCCAGGACCAAAACACTATATCATTTTAGTAAGCATATTTCTAGGTCTCTTTCCCTGTGCCTTGTAGTTTGAATTACTGTTACTGAGTATCACCCTATCTTCCTACCTGCAGAAGTCAAATTGCCATGTCATTTGTACCTTGTGGGAAAGTATACATCCTTGCTCCCTGAAATTATGCTGGTCTGTGTGACTTGCTTTAGTCCATAGCATATGAGGGGACATCAATATCCCTTATGGGGGCTTCTCTTTCAGCCTGGGTCCCTGAGTCTGAGACTAAGAAAACAGAATAAAGCTTGTGCTATGCAGAATTATAATATAGGCCCCATAGTTCTATCCACTGCTATTGCTCCCATACTGTGTTTTGGTATAAGACAAGAGGGATTTTGAGGGTGTAATTTAAGGTTTCTATCCCTTTAAGATAGGGAGGTTATCCAGGAGGGCCTAACCTAATAACATGAGCGTTTTAAAGGCAGAGACAATTTTTTCTGACATAGGAAAGAAATCTGAGATGGTGAAAACAAGAGAGAAGTTCATTGCAAGGAAAATCTGCTATTGTTGAGATGAAGGAGGCCAC